>NW_024543219.1:1200000-1615000 GCF_018167655.1 Microtus oregoni
GGATCAGAGTTTGGCAAAGTTTAATGTATAAGTTGGGCATAATAAGAGAGTAGCGATTTAATAATATGTAACAGTTTTAGCAACAGACTACCACAGTGTGTGTTAGCAGATGGAATGTTGGGCTCAGACCCACCTGCAAACTCTGGCATGTGTGGGATTTCTAGAATATACCCTGGACCGAACCAGGGGTACCTGTGTTAGAGCCAGAGGCAGCTTTATCAATGAGTGTCTGTCTTTACTTCTCACACTGGGAAACTGACCCATGGAGACCAAGTCAAGACTTGTCATAATCAGAGCCATGTCTGGACCCGGTGCTTCTGTCTATGTCGCCACAGGTCTGAACTCCTAGGCAGGTAGAATAAAGACTCCGGTTCACAAGATCGAGGTGGCCATTCTCAACCCCAGGAGTGGCCCGAACATTTTATAAGCCAGTCCCTGAATTCCTCTTACATATGTTATTCCATTATGGGAGTCTCTACCTTCCTAATTCAGGCTTTCTACATACTAGATAAACCTGGTAGACATGGTAATTTTGTTTCTCAAAGTTCCAGAGTACAAGCGACCCTGGATTTTCTCGCCTAGTTTGTGGCTGGTTACCAAGTGGGCCCTTTGTTCTTGGAGAATTGTCCTTGGTTAATTTATCTATTTTCCTCTCCTTCTGTGCCCTCGGCACCACGCAGCTGGTATTTTGTCTTTTCATGAGTCCTTTCCCTGGGCACAGTAGCACCGACTCGTGTGACAGGTACCTTGTAAATAATTAACCAAGGAAAGCGCGTATTTCAGACGCTCCAGGCAGAAGAGCATGGTGATTTGTCAGTCCAAATGAAATAAGGGGAGGTTTTTTTCTGAGACATCTGTCACCTTAAGACAGTGACAACCACGATTCCTGAGCTTTCCCCTTGAATTTGCGTTTTCAGCAGTACACACACACACACACACACACACACACACACACGCTGTGCACAGAGTGTGGTTCACCTTCACATGTTTGTCTGTGATGGTGTTGGACTACTTGAGCATTTTTTATTAATTTATTTAGTAACAATTTATTAAATTAGCATCTATACTTCCTTATTGTCTTCTTGTGGTGAGCCCACAAGTATTTTACAGTAAATGTACAGCTGACAGAACTATTGGACTATCCACGGGAAGTGTATACGGACACCCCTCTTAGAGTAACCCAGTTTTGAAAAGCTACGGGCACATCTGCCCTTTGGATAAGACACTGTCAATTCCACAAAAATCTTGTGAAATCATGGCGTTTCTCCCTTCTACAGTATCCCAGCAGTGTATAAGCCTGACTTTTCCTGTAGGGCAACTGGATACCTCCCCACACACCATGAAGCCATGGTGTGAAAAGGATTCAGTCAAGTCCTTGTTCTGTAGCCAAAATCTACATAAAAATAGTCTCCCACAGACTTTCTTTATTGACATTAGTCACTTATTAGAAAGGAGCCTCATACAGGAGGTATCATGTCTGCTCTAACAGCAGACTCAGGAAGATGGAATCTACTGGGCTTCTGCTCTGACTTAACAGGCTACTAATATTCTGTATTAGCTTTTTTTTACCTTTGTTTCAACTAATATAAGATCATAACCCAGGAAATTAACTGTTTATACAGGAAAAAGGCCTGAGTCTCTAAAACTAGCTTCAGAGAGAAAAATTCTCACCTGGGCACCCCGCTAGAGTCAAAAGCAAGGTTCCCAGAAGAGATTCCTTTTAACTCAACCTGCTAGATGCTGTTGCGGGAGGTCCTCCCACTCCTCCAGCCTATCACTGCTGAGATACCAGCCCATTGGGGCGTGGTCTCTCTCCCTTTAAAAAAGCGGCCACTTCCCTCTCCTCTCTTTCTTCACTTCCTGCTCCCCCGGTGACTAGACTCCCTTCCTGGTTGCGCAGAGGGCTGGTTGCTCTTATGTCTTATGCTTCTTCTTTTGACACACACACAATCTTTTTATTTATTTATTTATTTATTTATTTATTTATTTATTTATTAAAGATTTCTGCCTCCTCCCCGCCACCGCCTCCCATTTCCCTCCCCCTCCCCCAATCCAGTCCCCCTCCCTCAT
This sequence comes from Microtus oregoni, assembly GCF_018167655.1. NCBI lineage: Eukaryota > Metazoa > Chordata > Mammalia > Rodentia > Cricetidae > Microtus > Microtus oregoni. The sequence goes on from NW_024543219.1 coordinate 1,202,071, forward strand.
CAGCCCAAAGAGCAATCAGGGTTCCCTACCCTGTGGGAAGTCCAAGGACCACCCACCTCCATCCAGGTCCTAGTTAGGTGAGCATCCAAACTGCCTAGGCTCCCACAAAGCCAGTACGTGCAGTAGGATCAAAACCCAGTGCCATTGTTCTTGAGTTCTCAGTAGTCCTCATTGTCCGCTATGTTCAGTGAGTCCGGTTTTATCCCATGCTTTTTCAGACCCAGGCCAGCTGGCCTTGGTGAGTTCCCGATAGAACATCCCCATTGTCACAGTGACACACACACAATCTTGAGTCATTCCTACTGCTTGATTTAAATGCAGATTTTTCATGCTGACCCAAATATAACAATTCAGAAATTAAATAAATATTAAAATACTCTGAAGTGTGTGTGCATGTGCGTGCATGTGTGTGTATGTGTGCAACCAGAGGTGAAACTCAGAGCCTCATTCTTGCGAGGCAAATACTCTACCCCTGAGCTCTGTCCTCAACTCGATTTGAGGAAATTTGTCTTTTAATACAGTGAGCTGTGATCTGACGAGAGCATCCTGGGATAAGGTGCCAGGGACACGTGCCCCCACACAAGTCCCGGAACTCTCCGTTTTCTGACAAACTGTGACGAGGATCTTGAAAGGCTCAAGGGATCGGACAGGTGTATGCATAATTCTAGGTGGAATGAACACTTACATCACATCAGCTGTACATGCTGGCCTCGAATAAGTGGCTTCACTGCATCCCAGATGTAACTGATGGTTTCCAGATAAACCCAGTCATATGTGTGTTCTCAAAGCTACAGTTTGGGAGCATCTCAGAATGGATATCATTTTAAAATATGAGTTGAGAACTGCATGTTCTATTCCTTTCTTAGGTCTGTTCCTTTCTACTTGCCCAATCTTTGAAGAAAAAGAGCCTTGACACAGGCCAGCAGGTGGTATAGCTGGGCAGTGATCAGACACACTGAGCTGGGGGAACCCGGAGTGCCTATGGCTGGAACAGAGGCAAGCGTGAATAAGGGAGTTATGTCTCTCTGGATAGCATCTTAAACATTGTTTCTACACAAATGTGACATCTCTAAGATCATCACATGACAAAAGGGATGTGCTTGTAAACACAAACTTTGGGGTGATGATAACCAAAGTGGGCTTAATATTTTACCTGTAAAGACAGACTTTCTTAGCTCTTTCCCTTGGGTGTTTAGCTTTAAGAAATCTCTTGATGATCCCTCAACAACTAGGAAGCCAATGTCTTCCTGCCCAGCACATAACTTGCTATGACGATAAACCATCAGGTGTGCTCCTGGAGGAAACACTGATCTCCTGTATCAATGCCTCTTGCATGGTTCAGGACCATGAAGGGCCTGTATCAAAGACAAATGCTCTAATAAACACAAGTAGTCTCAGGAAGTATTTGGGGTACACTGTGGTGGGCGCGGGTAACAGAGTAGGTGGACTGTGTCAGTGTGACCCCACATTCACCTGAAAGGGCTGCCTTCTCTCTGGAAACTGGGTTGTGAAAGGACACACGTTGCTTTTAAGATTTAAATCGGCATAGCCGCAAACAATTCTGTACAAATTCTTTAAAAATATTATATCCATGGGAAGCCTTGCAGTTTTCACTATGTTTTCCTTTCATGATCTCTCTCTCTGTGTGTGCATGTGTATAGAGGCTAGAGTTCCATCCTTAGGTGCTGTCCCCGTGGTTTATGAGACAGACTCTTTCATTGGCTTACAATTCACCAAGTAGGCTATGCCTCCTGTCTCGGCTCCTTCAGTATTGGGATTCCAATCATGTGCTACCATGCCCAATGTTTTATACATGGAGGCTGGGGGATTTTACACATGGATGTAGGCCCTTATGGTTACACCACAAGCAATGTTACTGGCTAAGAATCTTTAGAATTCTCTATACTTTTCCCTGTTCTTCTAAAAAGAAATTAACCATGTGGCAACTTAAGGATCTCTTGAGCAGGGATGGGGATGAAGTACCAGGAATGCTGGTTGTCTGGGGCTCAGCTTCTTCATTACTACGTAGGGTTTCCCTGCCCACTCTGCAGGAGCAGATGCTGGATAGGTAGCAGGTGGGATGCCAGTGTTTGCCACCACCTGATCCCATGCTTAGGCTAAGATGCATATGTATCCACTCACGAGTTAGAGGAATGAGTTGGCTGGTCAACTTGAACATTGTTACTGACGGGGGGTGGGTGGGGATTATTTCTCGGTGGGACTAGCATGTCACTAAAGCAGGCCTTTTGATATATTAAATTTTGTAAAGCAAAAAAAAATATGCAAATAATATTACTCCTTACCTGCACAGAACTGGAAATCGATGGCAGGGAAAACAAAATAAAAGTGGTTGGAGGCTGAGCATGTAGTTCAGAGGTGGGATACTTGCCTAGCACACACAAGGCACCAGCTGCCATCTCAGCGCAGCAGAAACCAAACAAGTGAGCAAGAAAAGACAGCCCAGTGACTCTGTGGGCTGCTGCAGGAGATGAAGCAACTGGGAACAGACATTTATTACCAAAACTTGAGGTCCAGCAGGTCTTCAAGAGGCAGAATCTTACTCAAGTTCCTTTTGGAGATAGCTGAATAATGATCCCTTCTTCCTCCTCCATCTCCTGTTCCCTCTCCATCCTCCTCCCCTCCTCCCATCTTCTTCATCCACCTCTCCCTTCTCCTCTTCCTCCCTCTTAACAACTCCTTTTCTGGATGACAGAGCACCTAGAACTGATGCTTGTACTCCATCCTCCTTGCCCCAGTCCCATCACTTACAAATGACAATAGGAAGCAATTATTAGCAATAAATACGATGGAAGCTTCAAGTTCTGGAATTTAGAGTTGGCAAGAAATACTTCCCCAGTCTGTTTTCTGTTCCTGTGGAGAACTACACGATACTGGGTGATGTCCAAAGCAGGAGGTGAATTCAGTTCAGAGTTTTCAAGGCTGAAAACTCACACAGCAGACTTCAAGCTCTAGCTAGAAGTACCTTGGCCCTTCTTGTCACCTCTTGGCGGATGGCATCATAAGAGTGGGTATCGTTGCTCTCTTTTAAAAGGCTTGTTCTTCAACTGTAGCATTACTTAAACAGACAGATCACTTATGAATAGAAAACACACACATATAAAAGATTCCTTAAGGATTTTAAGTATACAGAAGTCTTTCTGAAAACACGCCCTATTGATCTCAGTAATGTATCTTTGTGTAAGCATTTGCCTGGTAAACCTAGGGGGGGGTTATTTTAAAAGCATTGATTGAGGGTGGGAAATTGGTTTACTATCTCTGTGCATGGTTGGGTACGTGCACCTGTGTGTCTGAGGACAGGCAGCAGCCCCTGGTGTCAGCTTTTGCCTTCCACACTGAGACAGTCAACTGTTGATTGCTGCTGTGCACATGGGGCCAGCTGACCCATGATCATCTGGGGATTCTCCTGTCTCCATCTCCCATCCCTCTGAGGGAGTCCTGGGATTACAGATGTGAGCCAAACACCCATGCAGCTCTATGTGGGTTCTGGGGATCCAAACTTAGCGTTTCGATTTGTACTTGCTAAGTGATACTTAGACACGGGTGGTGTTTTTGTGTGTTTTAAAGTGTGTTTGTATGATATAGCCTAAGAGTAGAACTGAGTCTTGAGTTTTATTGTATATTAATTTCTGTTGCTAAGGGTCATACTGGTCCATTGTGTGTGTGTGTGTATGTGTGTGTGTGTATATGTGTGTAGGTATGTGTGTGTGTAGGTGTGTGTGTGTGTTCGGGGTGTTGAGTGAGAGAGTATACTATGAAACTAAGATTTATCTTAAGCTCATAATTTTTTTCTGCCTCAGATTCTCAAGTGCTGAGACTGCAGGAAAGTGCCTTCCATATTTTTGTGACAATCTCTGAGAGTACTCATTTCCACTTATTATTTATTGTCATTCTTAAGTCTTTCCAGTCTGGAGGTATCAAATATTTCCCAATTCTTGCTTTGTGTGTTACTGTACCGCTGCTAGGTAGAGGAGTAACATTTACTATGTTCATGGTGGTGTGTCTTGTGGAAGGTTGCTACGGAGTGCAGATCTTTACTTTCAGTGAGGTAATTTAAGGTCTCCTGGAGGCTCACTTCAGTGAGGTAATTTAAGGTCTCCTGGAGGCTCACTTACAAGCAGGCCTTGGTACCCGAAGGTCCACCCAAATTGACCACATTTCTTTCCTTCACCCTGGGGAGAGCTGGAGAGAAGCAGAGGTTGGTGAACTCCACCTACCTGGACAGATGGGTCAGTTCTGATGCTGTTCCCTTCACAAGAACTTGTCAAGTGACTTCCTCTCACGGCTGGGAAACATTCTCAGGTTACAACTCCAGGCTAGGGAGTGGGTAACACATGGTTTTGAGTGGGCAGCAAGCTGTTGCTGTCACTGATATAGAGGTTGCAATCTAAAGAAAGCAGCTGGAGTGTTCATTGTTTAGGAGTTCTCTAGATGTGAGTCCCCAGGAGGAAAATGGGGAACTAGACGGACGAGTGAAAGGCTGTTAGTCTCTGTGTTTCAGCTATTTATTTCCCTAATGTTTTTCCTTCCAAATATGTGAGAAATTCAAGAAATGAGTTGCTGAAATCGTAGTTGCCAGCTCCCCGGATCCTCTAGGGTCTTTTGTGTGCTTGGGCAGACCACTATTTGGTGACCTGGGAAACAGTACTTTTAGCTCAATGGTAAGGGCCTTGTCTGATTTGCTGAGGGATTTTGGTTTCCCTCAAAGGGCAGGAGAGTCAGAGAGTTTCATCTGGAACCTGAAGTCGGGTTAGCAGGTAGTCCAGACAGGGGCCAGTCAGCAGCCATGAGCCAAGCAGAGGACAAAGCCCTGAGGGAGATGGACAGTTAGGTGTCCCCCTTTGAGGAAGACAGGTTTGAAGAAATTTGTAGGTGACACTTAGACATATCTATCCTCCAGTCACCTCGGAAGCAGAAGGTTGTGTTACCCTGATGGAGGAAGGTCATTGGTTAATTAATTAAGAAACTGCTTGGCCTCATAGGTTAAAACATAGGTGGGTGGAGTAAACAGAACAGAATGCTGGGAGGAAGAGGAAGTGAGCTCAGATGCCATGCTCCCCTCTCCCGGGCAGACGCGATGAAGCTCCGACCCAGGATGGACGTAGGCTAGAATCTTCCTGGTAAGTGCACCTTGGGGTGCTACACACATTATTAGAAATGGGCTAGTCCAGATGCGAGAGTTAGCTGAGAAGAGGCTAGATATAATGGGCCAAAGATTGGTTTAAAGAATACAATTTGTGTGTTGTTATTTTGGGTAAAGCTAGCCGGTGGCGGGAGCTGGGTGGCGGAATGCAACCCGCAGCTTCCACAACATTACCCTCATGCTTTTTGCAAAGCTGGGTAAGGAACCCTGGGATTGCACAAGCTAGGCAAGTGCTCTGTTGATTCACATTCTAATCATTTCTTTATGCTTTGACAAAAAGTAAAATGATGGCAATTTCAGTGTGTGTATATGCATGTGTGCATGTGTGTGTGTGTGTGGTTTGTATGAACAGGTTCTATTATCATAATTGTAACCCTCCTTCAAGAAGGGATCCTGTATCATTTTATGGAATGCCATCTCATCCCTGGGAAATGAGGGAAGTTTAGGGAAAAACAGCACATTCAACTTTCTTGGACTCCAAATATTCTCCTTAGGACCTTCACCCTTCCATGCTGGGGTTATTTGAGATTCTGTTTTTGATTTTCAAGACTGGCTTTCTCTGTGTAGCTTTGGAGCCTGTCCTGGAACTAGCTCAGTAGACCAGGCTGGCCTCAAACTCACAGAGACCCGCCTGCCTCTGCCTCTCGAGTGCTGGGATTGTAGGTGGGTGCCACCACTGCCCGACTGCCTTGAGCTTCTGTGTTCATTTGCTGGATGAATTTATTAGCACTTGATAATGGAAATACTCAAAGCCTCAGAGCTGCAGGAGCTTCTGGGTGGAAAAGTCTTGTGCAAGAATCTTTGTAGGAAGACAGTCTGAAGTGGAGTCTGCTGATGCTGGCAGAAATAGGCGAGATGCTTGCTTGTACGTCCTGCCTTCCAAAGCATGTACATTCCATATAGAAATAAAGCACTAAAGAGTGACAGGCAATCTATTGACAAAATGAATGGGGATGGACGTTTTGGGTTCTCTTCAGTATGTATTAGTTCATGTTCTATTGCTATGACAAAATATTCGATGCTGTGTATAAAGATTTCTTCTGGAATCATCTTTACCCAAAGTATGGAAGAAGTGTCCAGAATGGATGGTATAGGTTACTCCTTGCTTTTTGTGGGGTAGGACTTTCTGTTCCCTCTGAGCCTTATTTGCACAGATAATGGATCTTGTGGTTTCTATCCCCCACGGAACATGCACTGATGGTATTATATTGATTTGTGTTGCTGTTCTTCTTTAAAAGGTTTGCATTGGGAAAATATGAAGTAGACTATTAATTTTAGGAACACCTACTGGAAAAGCATCTTATTTATTCTTCCCCTAATTTCATCTTAAACCATAGGGCAAACTGTTGTCATGAATAATTCAACATCATTGGGGGAGAGAGAGAGAGAGAGAGAGAGAGAGAGAGAGAGAAGCCCCTGTGTGGGCACACTTGTGCCTTTTATGAACAAATCTAAGCGATTGGTCATCTTTTCATTGGGTTGAGACCATGTCACTTGGTTGTCTCACTGAAGATTACAAAATTGCCTCAAGTGAAGTTGCAATAACTTTAGTTGGCAGTAATCTTCAGTAACATCCCGGTCTAGGTTAGAACTACTTAGTAAATAGTGAACAATATTCCAATGTTGCTTGACTGACTTAACGCCGGTAAAAATGGAGACCTTTATATCTTTTGCTTCTTCCTGCCACAGGTATATGTCCATGCTGAGAAATCTAGGGCTGTCTAACAGATCAAAGCCCTGTGACTTCTGTGGTCAAAAGCTTTGAGACTATGGCACATTCAGGATATTGGTGTACATAGATCAATATGACTGTCTGAAATAAAGCTTTTCCTGGTCTTTCTGGGATACTGTATTTAGCATTTCTAAAAGTTTTTTTTTTCAGGGTAGAAGCTTTACTGTCAAACAGGATTAGCAAACCCTACAGCTCTTATTAAAGACACCATTGTAAATGGGTTTTAAAGAATGTACATGAAAGAGAATCCCTGCTTTACTCAAAGGTGAACAGTAAGGATGTCAGGTAGGGAAGAATGTGTGCTTGCTTTAGAGAGAAAATGAGCCCTGGGGTTTTGCTTATTTGGTTGGTTGGTTTTTTAATATAGGGTTTCATTGCATAGCCCAGGTTGGCCCCGAGCTCATGATGATTCTCCCAAGTACTGGGCCTGCAGGTGTGTTCCATCACATCTGTCAGAGATGTGTTTTAAATCTGTTGATAATCTGTAGTACTCATGCTTCCGGATAGAATTCTTCACCACAGCTCCAGTGTAGGCCTAGCATACCATGCATTCATGATGGATAAGACATATCTCCTCTACTCCCTTGTTGGCTCCTGAGTGTAGGCCTTGCCCCACTCACCAGCCCACGTCCACTCCTGAGAGGCTTTCCGTTTCTTAATAAAGGGTCTCCATGTCTTCTTCTAAGAAACAGGAGATGCTAATGTGCCAGTGATGTGGTTCCCAGATGGTGGTCATGCTGCAAGGTGGCTGGTTGATCATAAGGTTGCTGACGAGTGACTCTTAGGAGGTGTGGCCTAGGTGGAGGAGGTAGTTCACTACAGATATGATTCCAAAGGGAATACTTGTTCCTCATGTCTCCCTCCACTCCCTCCACTCCCTCAACTCCCTACACCACTGCTCAAGGTGAGCAGCCTCCTCTACCCATGCTCCCCCGCCACCATGATACTTTGCCCTGCCTCAGGAAAGAACTGACAGAATCGAGATGAATGGGGACTTCTGAGGCCTTGAACCACAGTGAACCTTTCCTTTTAAAAATTGCTTCCTTGACATTTTGTCTCAGGGACACAAAGTCAACACCGTGTGATAAAGTGAGTGTGATTGATTAGTTCAGCGTTGAGAAAGCCATTTTATTGAAAGTAAGATTGAACAGAAATGAGACAAGCTTTCCCAGGTCAGTCCTTTTCTATTCATAAACATATGGATTTTAGAAGCAGGAATATAGAATCATTGCTACTCTTCCTAAGTGTGCCTGAAGATGCCGTTATTAACATGACAGGCTTTTCATTCCTTTTTTGCTACATTCGTTGCTTCACTGTTTAATGTATTAATTCAGACACCATCTTTGCCATTCCGTGATCCTTAGTGGACCTTTGAACTGTACAGCCATGCAATCTAGAGGGTAGATGAGAAAGAACGGTAGGTAGACTGGAGACAGGCAACCTAGAAATATCAGTAAACATCAAAGAAAGGAGTTCCCATGGAAGACCACCTTGCTTTCCAAAGGGCTTTAAGTGTATCATCAGTCTTCACAGTGTTTCTGTGTGGGTTGCTGTCTATAAATAATTAAGAGCTAGAAGAGACGAATTAGATAATATGATCTCTGTGTCCTCGCGTTGGACAAATTGACCCAGTGCATGTTGGCTTTTATCCCCATATTTAAAATTATTTCATCATATTATTATTTAACTGTAGTCTTTTTTTTTAATACGGAGCTTTACTATATGACCTAGGCTGGCTTTGAACTTGAGACTCCCCCCTCAACCTCCCCAGTGTTTAAAGTACAGGTGTGTGCTGCCACAGCCACCCTATTGTGGTCTGTCTAAATAATTATTTATCCTCCATGTCAACATGGCACAGTAAGTTGTAATCAAAAATAAGTAGAAAATAGGGGAGAAGAGAAAAGAGGAGCAAGGAAGAGGAAGACGAAGTCAGAGGTCAAAGATGCATTTGGCTGGGTTTCTTTACGCAGTCAAAGGCTGGAGGGGTGATCCATCACAAGACTCCATGTCCATTAGAGAGAATAGTTGTGCTCAAAGATTCAAGGGTATACTGAATCCAGAGCTGGGTATCTGCGTTGGAAAAGCAAAAAGATACTGTGAGAGGAACTACATCCCTACCCCATTTTCTAGGAGAAAGGTAAGGAGTGGGCGATCAGGTTCTAACATTTGAACCTGTGCAGAGCAATCCCAGAACAACCCACAGACCTCGCTACACTGGGACTGCTAGAACGGCTATGGCCTTTTGCTTCTGCTGGAGCTAATCACAGAAAAGCCCCCGAGAGGCAGAAGCAGCTTCCATTTGGGAAGAATTGCTGGGAAGCAGCATCTTCGGCAGGATTGTGGTACTTGCGAACTCACAATGACTGTGGCTGCTACATCAGACCTGTAGAAGATGAAGCCATGCACATCCCATCTTAGATGGAGGAGGAGTTCCTGAAGCCCCACCCCTATCTGGCGAGCTTTGGAACTTGAAAACTGCTGGGTAAGAGAGTGTTCCCCTCCGGAAAGTCTCTCCTGATAGGCTGCCCATGATCTAACGAATACACCGTCAGCAAATAGACAGCACTAATTTGGACTCAGTGGACTGTGCAAGAGGACATTTAGTCAGGAGGGGAATGTGCTGGAAGGTGGAGAAGTTGGAGGGGGAATAGGAGGGCTGATATTGATCTGAATCTGTCATATACAAGCCTGAAATCCTTCGAGTGTCCTTAAAAGAGATGCAAGACCTGCCGACTCAGCTTCACTCACCATCCTCCTGGCCTCTGCCGTGTTAGTGGGGCTTTCTCAGGCCTTGTATATACATACATAAGGACGAGCCTGCTCTTCCATCGCACTCAGGGGACATTTCCCATCACTTCTCTGCACCTTGCTCTTGGCAGGCGTTGAAAGTGGTACTCACTTCCACATCTGTTTCTTGGTTTCAGCTAGACACACTTGCCATATTTTGTCTTGTTAAATATACTGCGCTTGAGGACTGCGATGTTTTCTGTATGAATGGATGTCAATGGAAGGTTCTCAGGCTGAGGCAGCCTAGTCATCTGCAGAGCTCCTTAAAATCCAAGGGCTGAGCCAGGCAGGTGGTATACAGCTGTAATCTCAGCATTCAGGAGGCAGAGAGTCAGGACTAAGAGTTCAAGGCTATCTTTAGCTACATAGTAAGTTTGAGACCAGCCTGGGATACATAAGACTCTGTCTCCAACACTATCTCTATCTCTATCTCTATCTCTATCTCTATCTCTATCTCTATCTCTATCTCTATCTCTATCTCTAGCTCTAGCTCTAGCTCTAGCTCTATCTCTAGCTCTAGCTCTAGCTCTAGCTCTTCTCTATCTCTATCTCTATCTCTACATCCGCATCCACATCCATATCTATATCTATAGAGAGAGCGAGCCATTTCTTGAGAAATTAATGAAGGAAGAGGTCAGTGGCTGTGTCACACACTGGCCTCTCTCTACCCTCCTCTCCCCCTTTTTTTGTTCCCTTCTCTTTATTGTCTTCTCTTCCTTCCTCTGCATTTCTTTTCTCTTCCTCCCTTTCCTTCTCTTCCCCTACCACCTTCCCTTTTCTTCCGTTTCTTGAGATGGTCATACTATGTAGTTCAAGCTTGTTCTCATAATAAACCTGGGTCAGCCTCCCAAATTCTTAGATTACAGGTGTGCACACTACTTTTGGACATTGCTAGCACTGTCTCCTCCTTGTCTTAGGTTTCTTTATTTTATGCTACAGGTGTTGTACTGTTTGGTTCTGTCAACTTGGTACAAACCTAGACCTATCTGGAAAGAGGAAATCTTAACAGAGAAGATGCCTCTGTAAGAGTGACCTGCAGACTAGTTTGTTGGATATTGTTTTGATTAATGATTGATACGGGAGGGCCCAGACACCGTGGGTGGTGCCACCCCTGGTGGTCCTGGATAGTATAAAAAAAAAAAAGCAAACTGAGAATGCCATAAGGAACAAGCGAGGAAGCAGCGCTCCTCCATGGCCTCTGCATCAATTCCTGCCTTGAGTTCCTTTCCTGACTTCCTTGGATGATGGCATGTGACCTAGAGTTGTAAGCTGAAACCAACTCAGATTTAAAAGCTGCTCCCTTAGATCTGGCGTAACTCTCTACGCTCCATCCCGTTTCTTGCATTGAGGAGCAGGTGCATTAGAAGAGGGCAGTGGCAGGGATAATATAATCCTCCCGGATTATCCCAGGCTCTTAAGCTTTCTAAACACTCAGAACCCGAGTGCGCTGCTGCTGCCTTTGTTTGCAGGCTGCGGGGTGAAGGACTAAGCGCCATGCCTCCTGTCTGCGGCTGGAGAAGATGCTGCTCCATAGGTAATGGATGCCACGGCCTTTTAAAAACACAGACCTTGCCTCTCTACCAGGCACGGGGGAGAGGGGGCAGTAGCAGAAGCAGCAGGGTGCTGGGCAGATGGCTGCAGTGAAGAATTCTCAGTGTCACACCCTCTCAACAGGGACTGTAGGCCGGAAGTTTAAGACAAAGCGAAACAGCATCCGTGTTAATGAAGGGAACATTTTCTTTTTATTATTGTTAGCTTTATGTGTTTTACACATGTCGAAACCCTTGAAATAGTGTTTAAGGCCATGCAGATCAAAGTTTCAATCTTTATGTGGATAGTAAGAAACCCATACATTCTGCTTGGAAAGGGTCTTGGATTTTTCTGTCATCTTGAAGTAGTTTGCTTTCTTGAATGGTCACCAGAGGATAGTCGTAAGGTCAGAACTATTGCTTAGATTGGAAATCATGATATTTTTCTTGTTTTTGGCTGTTTTCCCCCCTGGACTCATCAGCAGAGCAGTTGTTAGCCGAGGGTGGAGTGCTGGGTTTGTTCCTCAGCTCTGCCAAAGGAAAAATGAGTTTTTCTTCCCACCTGAACTTGTTTTGAGACTGTTCCTTTTGGTTTAATGTCAGGCTGAGTTATCATTAGATGTTCCATTTGTTTATGTGGCTTAGGAACAGTAATGCGCCAAAGCCCGGAACAGATAAACCCTGAATTTGAATGTGAATGCATTCTCAGCTTCTGAGCATTTTCTAAGTGGCAACAATGATCACGGATAAAAATTGTATTCAAGAGATAGTTCTAACCTGCTGCTTGCCGGGAGGCATTGCCTTTTACACCTGAACGTATTAGTCCTTATTTTACGAGAACACCATTCTCAGGAACCTGGGCACAGGGAAGTGGCAATGGTTGTGCTGAATCTATCTGGCAAGACGATGTCCTGAGGAAGTGGCTCAGAGTTCTCACGGGGCATGAGGACCTCCCCTGCTTCTCTGTCCTCTTGTGCCCCATCAACTCATGTACTGGTCCATTCTAACTTGGGATTCAGGTGTTTGCAATCAAGATATGAATCATGACTCCCTTGGACATATTTATTAGCATATTGGATAGACAAGAAAATCGCCACAGTAAACAATATCCATCACTGTAATGTCCTTCTTTGTATCCACACACTTTTTTTTCCAACTGTTTCTTTCCTGAATTCTTGATTATGTAAAATACTCATAAAATTCATTGCCATTAGCACTTTTAAAATGTTTTTAAGATTTATATATTTTTATTTTATGTGTATGAGTGGTTTTGTGTGTGTGTGTGTGTGTGTGTGTGTGTATGTGTACCGCATGTGTGCCTGTTACCTTGGGAGACCAGAAGAGGTGTCAGAGTGCCTGGAACCAGAGTTACAGATAGTTGTGAGCGCCATGTGGATGCTGGAACCAAACCCAGTCAATGCTCTTGTGGCCAACTGAGCTCAGCGCTGAGCTGTCCCTCCAGCCCACCACTACTGTGTTTATATGTACAGTTAAGTGCATTGAGTACATTCAATAATTGTGTAATTATCATATAGAACTTTTTGATTAGTTTATATCCTCAAGTGCAATACCCTCAACTTTCCTTCCTGGTGTAGCGTATGCTAGGATTTCCCTCTCTTTAGTGGTCAAGAGGTCCTCCTCTGCACATATGTACCACATTTGGGTTATCTCCTGATCCGCCCATGGCCGCTAGATTGTTCTGTACTTTAGATATTATGAGTACTGATGTAAGCATGAGCATAGACGTAGCTCACACATCCATATTTTCAGTTGTTTGGAGCGCATACTGAACGTGGACTTGTTAGGACATATGACAGTCCTACTGTGAAATTTTGAGGAACTGCCATAAAGTTTCCCTTGATAGTGACATGTTTCCTATTTCTGCCAACAATTCAGTTTTCCTATTTTTTTTTTTCTTGTGGTACCTCACCTTAGTTTGTGTTCATGCTTTGCTAGTGAATGATTTTACTCTCTCTTCCTGCTGGTGAATGATGCTACTGTCTCTTCCTGCTGGTGAATGATGCTACTGTCTCTTCCTGCTGGTTATCTTCTTTGGAGGAAGCTCTTGATTATGTCCTTGCCTCAGGTTTCATTCTGCTTGGTTTTTGTTACTGTTGAGGTCATGAATTTCCTGTGTATTTTGGTTATCCATCCTTTATCAGATATTTGATTTGCAGTAAATGTTTTTCTTCCATTCCCTAGGTTTCCCTTTTACTGTTGATGCCTTTTTATACTCAAACCCTTTTTAATTTTAGCCAAGCTCAAGTTGTCTTATTTTTCTTTTATTGACTATGCCTTTGGTGCTATCCAAGAGACCCTGGCAAAATATAATACCCTAAGTTCACTTTTAACAATTTAATCTCATCCCTATAACTGTGAGGCAGACTGATGTTTCCTTGCCGTAACATCACATATAACATCATATATATCAAGCAAATAAAAAATGTAAAAATTTCTGCTCTAACAGTTATGGCTAACGCTAACTTCAAATGTAAATTTATAGTTATTTTAACATGAAGAGTGTTTTAGGACAACAAAAAACCACTTCCTTGACCTATTGAAGATGTTCCCTTCTTCCCTGATGGCTTCCTCTTACAAGGCAGTCACATCAACCAACTAAGCCCCAGAGGCATCTACTCCTCTTCAGAAATGTACAGTCGAAAGAGGAACGTGACAGGCGAAGGTGGAGGAGACAACCACCGCACTGATCACGTGTGAACCCGTGCCACCCCTCACTGCAGGAAAGTGACATTGATACCCCTAAAATGTCCAAGTCAGAAATGGCTGAGAAAATGCATTGCCACGACATGTGGACTGGAGACACCATTTTAACAAGAAGAAACATGGTTTTATCTGCTGTCAAAGAGGGCAGGCACATTCTGTGCGGGAAGGACTCGTAATCCTCCTGCCTCAGACTCCCAAGGGAGTCTAGGATTGCAGGTGCATACCATTGGGCCAGATGGAGTTCTTAAAACGGAGCCTTGCAGGGAAGCTGCCTTGAAATCCTGCCCATTCCGGAACCCAGGTTTTTTTTCGTGTATTGTTTAGTGAACAACCTGTTCTGAGGAGGTCTTGTAGGATCAGATATGAAGAACCCTCTCTTTTCCTAGGCAATATTTGTTTCATTTTCATTTGTTATTCTCAAGTGCCTAAGAGGACATCATTCTTAGCTCTGGTTTCCTCTCTCTGGTGATTGTTCAGCCAGTTCTGCCGTGCTTCTCACTTGTCTCGTCCCCACAGTGGTTTCCCTGATCATGACCCTCGGGAACCTTCCAGTTTTCTGCTTCTCCTTGTCTGTTGCTGCCACACCCCTTCTCGCTTCTCTTCCAGAAGGCTGGAGTGTTCTAGATGCTCCCCAGGGATGAGAGTCCTCAGCCTGGACTCTGCCCTTCGAGCTCACCCTTCCCTCAGCACACAATGCACACCGTGTTTCTTTTCGTCCTCCACGATGTGACACACTGAGCATCTAGTCTTGTCTTGGTAGACTTTACGTACGTTGCTTCTTTTATCCAGATGCTGTTTTGTGGCCCCGAGAGTTATTGTTGTTGTTGTTATTCTTGAAATAGGGGCCTAGTGATTCCCTGCCACCCCCACCCCCTGCAGTGGGCATTGCCTTGCTTGGACTTGCTACTATCTATCAGGTCACCCTATGTGCTTGCGTGAGTCTGGGCACACAAGCTCCTGATGGCATTTGACACTCTGTGTCCCTGTCTCCTACGCCTGCAAGGTCAGTGCCTGTCTCCGGCATCTCTGCTCTAAGTGCATTCCTAGCTCAAAGTGGATCTGGTTTTATTGACTGAGCTGAGGTATGCTGGCTTTAGTCAACTATTGATTTTTTTCTTAACTTTCAGCCAAAATCTCCATCCTCATGTACTAGCATAAACCCCTAGTATATGCTTCTTAAACAGAGACTATAGGGGGAGGAGACAACTTAAAAGTAAAGGGGCTACTGAGAAAAATGGAAGGCAGACTTCTGAGTCTCAGACACCAAATGGGACTCATGTAGAGAGTGGCTGGGCTTCAAGAGGAATGGTGGGTACAGGAAGCAGGGGTCCACAATGCTCCTAGATTCTCTAGAGCACCTTGACTCTCAAGACTGGGCTGCCTTCCACACTTGCTGCTACTGTCACTGAATGCTCCCTCTTGTCCACGGGTCCAGGCCATCACCATCTTCTCCCCGCCATGGCTCACTCACAGGAAAGCCGGCTCGGCTACTGCATAATGCACTGTGCATAACTCTTGTGACATTTGTTCCTCCGTAGAGAATGTGTGTTGATGTGTCACCCCTCTTTCACTTAAACAGCTCCAAGGGAAAGGAAGACAGCAAGTGTTTTACATGTAGTTCTGCGTGAACTTCCCAAATTGCTGCTTTGTCCCGTTGTATCGTCAACAAGAGCGTCGCAGTGGTCAGTAGGACCTACTTGTGCCGAACAAGTGAATCTGTTGCTTGTGGAACTGGTCAGGATAGACTTGTGCTTCTCGGGGAGGGGGTATTATTTTGCAGGAACACAGTCACTTTGCTAGCCTCATGCCATTTTCCCTAGGAGACCGCAGTGTGGAATCACTGGGTAATTTTATGAGGTTTCTCACCGAGTGAAATATTTATTATGGGAAGGACATTATAAATTCAGAATTTATCTAAAACAAATCTGTCTGACTACAGCTGAACATATTTTTAGGCTAAGCAGAAGAGAATAAGGAAATTCTTTTGCTGCTGTGTGGGGAAGTCTTAGAGGTGCACACTACTTTTATCTTCTTAACCTGATTCTATGGAATAGTGGGAAAGCTAGAAAGTTCCTAAGTATTTACACGACAAAGGTTAACTTCAAATTGCTTTTCAAATTAAGTGAGTCAAGTAATGCTTTAACTTTTTTCTAATTCCTATTTTTCTTCCTTGTTAAAATAGCATGAGCTTAGGTTTTGACAAATAACATTTTTACTGTAACTCTATTTACTATGCCACCCGACCTTAGCTGCTAATTAAGAGGTGTTTTAATGGGTGAACTGGGGGGCTCTACCTCTCTCTTTGTAAAGATGACACATAGGAACTGTATGTATTTATGCTGCAGTGTGAGATTTCAAACCATATATACAAGGTCAGGGTTTTGGGTATCTGTATTTGGGGGAATTTATGGATTGGTTTTTCTGTTTATCTTTGTTTTTGGAAGGCTGAAATTTGACTATATTGGGCTAGGAAATCTCCAACTTTTTTTTTTCAGTTTTATTCATCCCTAACGTTTAAATGGGCCTCATATAGATGATCATAAAGTGTTCCCTGAGAAAAATAAAATAATTTATGTTCCTCAATTATCAACAGTTGTAAGAAAATCCCTTACGACTTCTGTCAGGTATATGTAGACAGGATGAGAATCTTTTCACAGATTCGAATTTGACTTCAAAAGTCTGACGTCGACCGTTTCTGATTTCACTGGTTTCTCTTCTCTATATCCTTCCTTTCACTCTCCTTGGGCTGTGCATGTGTTTTATTGGTGTCTGCATTGTATGTGTAGACGTGTCTACTTTTCTAATATAAATATTTAAGCTATAAGTGTCTATATTTAAGCACATAATTTTTGACATATATTTATGTTCAGTCCATAATTTTTCCCTAATTTCCCCAAGTATTACTTGATTTTCAAATATCTGTGGATTTTCCAAAGAGCCTCTGGCCACTTTCTGGCTGGAGCAGAGAATGTCTTATAACCCTCCAGTGTTTTCGGTGCAGAGACAACAGGTGATGGCGTTGGTGGAGGGCTGCCTTGCCAGGCAGTGTGCCCTGTGTCTGTGGGATGGAGTGCTCTGCAGGAGGCACTGGTGTGCAGTTGCTGTGTGGTGTTTTGTTGTTGTTGTGTCGGTGACTGTGGACTGTAGCTGTCTCTTGGTCTACTTCCACACATGAAGAGATTACCTTCCCTTCATATTTGTTAATAGAAGCCAAAATATGTGTTTCTCTTGCTGTGATAAAGGACACGATCAAAAGGAACTTGGTGAAGAAAGGGTTTATTTAGCTTACAGTCTGTTGAGGGAAGACGGTAGGAACTTGAGGCAGGGATGCGGAAGCAGAACCTGAAGGAGGAATGTTGCTTACCAGCTCACTTAGTTTGCTTTCTTAAACAACCCAGGAGCTCCTGCCATGCGTGGTACTGCCCACAGTGGGCTGTGCCACCCCGACATCAATCACACCAATCAAGGAAATATCTCGCAAGCTAGCACACAGGCCAATCTTACAGAGGTATTTTCTCAGGGGTGGTTCCCTCCTTTCAGATAACTCTAGTGCATGTTAAGTTGACAAAGCAAACAAGAGACAACTAAGACAGAGTTGCTCATTCCTCTTGAGAACTGACCACTTAGTGTTATGAATGGAGTCTTTTAACTCTAATCCTTCCTACCCTAAACTTACCACTTATGATGTCTAGCTCTTTTTGATGCTATGTGTAGTATATTCATTCATTTTTCCTTTAACTAATCTGGGTCTTATATTTAAGGTGGGCTGCCCAAAAAATAGAGCTGTAGTTGGAAAACTCCTGTTTAGTCCAGTTTGACTTTCATTTGGCATATTTGGACCATTTATATTTAATGTAGTTCTAAGGGTAGCTGGATTTAAATTACCAATTGGCTGCTTGTTTTTCTATGTGTCTAATCCTTTCTTTGTTCCTTCCTGTCCTTTTCTTGATTGAGTATTGATAGAGTATTTTAATATGAGGGAGAGTGGAGAAAGGGTCTACCTACATGGGCGGGTTTGGAGGGAGGAAAGGAAAGGGAGAAAGTAATTAAAATACAGTCTCAAAAAAATTTAGAGCATTTTAGGTGCCTTAGTTGAACTCCAACCTGTGTTTGCTAATTGTAGCTCCTTGATTTTTGTTGTTGGCTTTTATCATTGGTTCAGGATTTCCTATATGAATTTTTCCACTTGTCTCTTCCTTACTCTGTATGTCCATTTTATAATGTTTATATTATAATAACATTTATGAGATGTATGTATGCCCATTGTAAGAGTATATTACAGTATTCTTTTGCATATTCCACTTTTATTCTTTGCATCACACATTTCCCTTTTGGGTATTTTAAAGTCCCACGATATACTGTTGGGTTTATCTTTCTTTTAAATGATATTTTAAAAAGTTTAAAGGGAATGTCTCATTTACCTATGTGTGTTATTTTAAATATTAAAAAAATGAACATGACTGAACCAAGGGCCTAGGCCTGCTGGCCAGGTCCTCTGCCATTGAGCCACCCCATGTCTTCTTTTGGCGTGTGTGATCTGAATTTCTGATCCGTGTATTGACGTTTTTCATGGTTCATAAACACTGTTAGCCTTTGTACATATGAAAGATTGGTGGAGTAGAATGAGAGACTGGTAGTTTCTAGAACTTTTGAAAGCTGTTGTTTCAGCGTCTCACTTGCGTTATGATAGGTCTGCCATCCCTTCCCCTCAGGAAAGCATCGCTAACTCTGAGCACCACACTGTTGTACCATAGATCACCAAACTCTA
This sequence comes from Microtus oregoni, assembly GCF_018167655.1. NCBI lineage: Eukaryota > Metazoa > Chordata > Mammalia > Rodentia > Cricetidae > Microtus > Microtus oregoni. The sequence goes on from NW_024543219.1 coordinate 1,220,772, forward strand.
TTCCCTGTCTGATTGGGAAATCGGGTGTGGCTCCTGTGTTTCTGACATGTCATGTCTTCTCTGGTTATTAACAAACTATTTTCTTTACTACTGGTTTGTTCAGTGGAATATGATGTACCAAGGTGTGTATGTGTGTGTCTGTTTAAAATATTTTTCTTGTTTGGTGTTCATTATTTCTGGACATTTGAATTTATAGTTTTCATCCCATCTGAAAATAACTGACCATATTATTTATTCAAATATTTATATACTTTCCTTCCCACCTTCTAGTTTTCCTTAGACTACACACACACACACACACACACACACACACACACACACACTAGACTCTCCTGGGGTCGCCTCTTAGGCCGTGCCACTCTACCCCTCTTTCCCTTGGCAGCCTTTTTGTCATTGGTTTTCTCACAGCCGTGGGTTACCTGTTTCATTTGGGATTTCTTCTCAGGCCAGTTTGTTTGACCAATTCTGTACCTTGTAAACAAAGCTCTGGGTTTCGATGATTTCTGTTTGCTATTTTGTACGTCCTTCTGGCTTAGCTACTTGGAGATCAGTTGATCATGTTGAGGCTAGTCTGTAAGCTGTTATACAGCAGGATTGGAGTAGCCTTCCCCTTAAGTCCACTTCTCTCAGTGAGGTGTGTTTCTGGAGCCTCTTAAAAGTCTGGCCATTTTCTTCCACTATCAGTGATTATTCCTTCTTGGGTCTTGACAGATTTGCCCTAAATCTGTGCTGGTTGAAGGGCAGAAATTCAGGTCTATCTGTGCATGTCTCTGGAGCCTCTGCTTTGTATAGCTTCCCTAGGGCTCTGCTGTGTATCTCTTCCCCAGGGCTTTGCTCTGTATAGCTTCCCAGGGCTCTGCTTTGCAGGTTCTTGCCATTACAGCCTTGCCAAACTCAGGTTTCTAAGCAGGTCTTGTTTGGGGTGGTCATATTTTTGAGATTTTTTATGGGTTCAGCTTCCCGGTCCTATACAGAAGACACAATCTCCCAGCTGACGTCCTGGTCCCATGGCTCTTAGTCTTTCTGCCCCCTCTTCCGCGATGCTCCCTGAGCCTTGGGTGTGGGGTTGCACTGCAGATGTGTCAGCTGGGCTGGGCACAGCAGTCTGTTGGGCTCTGCATTTTGACCATTGTGGATTCATAGTGTTCTCCATCTACTGTACAAGGATTTTCCCTAATGAGCACAGAGAACTACACTTATCTGCACATGCATATGAGTTTTTAGGATAGAGGTAGAAACTAGTCTGGTTTGGGAAACTGGAAGTATTAGGGTCTCCTCTAGGGCCCCTGACCTTACCAGCCACTGATGCTCAGTTAGGTTAGCAGTATCAGGCGTGGATATCCTCTTATCCAGTGGGCCTTAATTCTAATTAGACAGCTGCTGGTCATTCACAAGATGTGCCATTGGGGATACCTTGACAAACTGGCCTTTTTGTGGTCCGTAGGCTTTATACCTGTGTAGAAATTATCCCCTTCCCCATTGAAACTCTGAGGTCTTTAGGGATGAGGCTTCTCGGTCAGTCCCAGCTCCATTGCTCTAATTCTTGTGACTAAAGTACGTGATATCAGCAGTGATAGCCTTGCTTTCAAGTTCTGGAGGGAGGGAAACCAAGGGCAACAGTATCAGGGTCTTCCGGTGACTGCTGCTGAGGAATTGAAGTCAAGGCATCTCCATCCTCCAGCGCCTGTTGCCAAGGAGTTGAAATGGAATTCAAGAGTCAACATAACAGGGAACTCCAAGCAATACTTCTCAAGAGCCCTTTATTGGGCATCCCTGAAGCTTTTATTCCAAGATAGTTCAGGGTTCAAAGCAGGGGCAGAGAAACAATGGAAAACATACAATATTTCTCATTACTCTCATCAGATATGCTCATGATACAGAGGGTCTCGTGGACTAATGGGGGCTGTTTGCAAGATGCCCTTTGGTGTGCTAAGCTGAACTGATGGCGAGGAAGGGAGGGAACTGCATGGCATTCCTTGGCTGGGGAAGACACTACTCACGGGAGTAAACAGAGCTCTAGGGGAACAGAGTTCACACAGCAGGATGGTGTAGGAAAGTCTGTCCTGTGCAGGCTACACAGCAGTCTATAATGTTTCGGAGGCTTCTCTTGGGCTACACTGGCCAATATCTCCAAGGGAGGTTTCAATGCCTGCCACTGGGGTTTTGTTAAAAAGTTTATAGCTTTATTTATTTATTTATGATATTTATTGAGCTCTACATTTTTCTCTGCTCCCTTCCCTGCCTCTCCCCTCCCCACTTCAGTCCTCCCCCAAAGTCTCCATGCTCCCAATTTACTCAGGAGGTCTTGTCTTTTTATACTTTCTACTTCCCATGTAGATTGTATCTATGTAAGTCTCTCTTAGTGTCCATATTGTTGTCTAAGTTCTCTGGGATTGTGGTTTGTAGTCTGGCTTTCTTTGCTTTATGTTTAAAAACCACCTATGAGTGAGTACATGTGATTGTCTTTCTGTGTGTGGGTTACCTCACTCAAAATAATGTTTTCTAGTCCCATCTATTTTCCTGCAAAATTCAAGCTGTCATTATTTTTTTCTGCTGTGTAGTACTCTGTTGTGTAAATATACCACATTTTATTTTATCCATTCTTCAGTCAAAGGGCATTTAGGTTGCCTCCGGGTTCTGGCTATGACAAACAAAGCTGCTATGAACATAGCTGAGAACATGTCCTTGTGGCACGATTGAGCATCCTTTGGATATATACCCAAAAGTGGTATTATTGGGTCTTGAGGAAGGTTGTTTTATGATTTTTTGAGAAATTGCCACCCACACTGACATCCAAAGGGATTGAATTCCCTTGCTTGCATTCCCCATCAGCAATGCAGAAGTGTTCCCTTTTCCCCACAACCTCTCCAACATAAGTTGTCATCAGTGTTTTTGATCTTGGCCATTCTTACAGGTGTAAGATGGAATCTCAGAGTTGTTTTGATTTGCATTTCTCCGATGGCTAATGATGTTGAACATTTCCTTAAGTGCCTTTCAGCCATTTTAGATTTCTCTGTTGAGAGTTTTCTGTTTAGGTCTGTACTCCACTTTTTAAAATTGGATTATGTGATCTTTTGGTGTCCAGTTTCTTGAGTTCCTTGTATATTTTGGAGATCAGACCTCTGTCTGATGTGGGATTAGTGAAGATCTTTTCCCATTCTTTAGGCTGTCCTTTTGTCTTGTTGACCATGTCCTTTGCTTTACAGAAGCTTTTCAGTTTCCGGAGGTCCCATTTATTAATTGTTTCTCTCAGTGTCTGTGTTGCTGGGTTATATTCAGGAAATGGTTCCTTGTGCCAAAGCGCTCAAGTGTACTCCCCACTTTCTCTTCTACAAGGTTTAGTGTAGCTGCTTTATGTTGAGATCTTTGATCCATCTGCACTTGAGTTTTGTGCATGGTGATAGATATGGGTCTATTTTCATTTTTCTACATGTTGATATCCAATTATGCCAGCACCACTTGTTAAATATTCTTTCTTTTTTATTTGATATTTTTTTCAAGTATCAGGTGTTTAAAGATGTGGGGATTAATATCCGGGTCTTCTATTCGGTTCCATTGGTCCTTCTGTCTGTTCTTATGCCAGTATCAGGCTGTTTTCAGTACTGTAGTAGAGTTTCAAGTCAGGGATGGTGATGCCTCTAGAAGTTCTTTTATTGCACAGGATTGTTTTGGTTATCCTGGGTTTTTTGCTTTTTCATTTGAAGTTGAATACTATTCTTTTGATATCTTTTAAGAATTTTGCTGGGATTTTGATGGGCATTGCATTGAGTCTGTAGATTGCTTTTGGTAAGATTGCCAATTTACTATATTAATTCTGCCTACCAAAGAGCATGGGAGGTCTTTCCACTTTCTGGTATCTTCTTCAATTTCGTTCTTCAAAGATTTAAAATTCTTGTCATATGAGTCTTCCACTTGTTTGGTTAGAGTTACTCAGATATTTTATGCCATTTGTGGCTATTGTGAAGGGTGATGTTTCTTTGATTTCTTCCTCAGCCCTTTTATCATCTCTGTATAGGAGGGTTACTGATTTTTTTTTTTGAGTTAATCTTGTATCCTGCTACATTGCTGAATGTGTTTATGAATTGTAGAAGTTCCTTGGTAGAATTTTTGGGATTACTTATGTAAACTATCATATCATCAGCAAACAGTGAGAGTTTGACTTCTTTTCCAATTTGTATCCCCTTGATCTCCCTTTGGTGTCTTATTGCTCTAGCTAGGACCTCAAGAACTATATTGAATAGATATGGAGAAAGTGGACAACCTTGTCTTGTTCCTAATTTCAGTGGAATTGCTGGGAGTTTCTCTCCATTTAGTTTAATGTTGGCTGTTGGCTTGCTGTATATTGCCTTAATTATGTTTAGGTATGTTCCTTGTATCCCTGCTCTCTCCAAGACCTTTATCATACAGGGATGTTGTATTTCGTCAAATGCTTTTTCGGCATCTAATGAGATGATCATGTGTTTTTTATTTTTCAGCTTGTTTATATGGTGGATCACGTTGACAGATTTTCATATGTTGAACCATCCCTGCATCTGTGGGATGAAGCCGACTTGGTCATGGTGGATGATGGTTCTGATGTGTTCTTGGATTCAATTTACTAGTATTTTATTTAGTATTTTTGCATTAATGTTCATGAGTGAGATTGGTCTGTAGTTCTCTTTTTTAGAATTATCTTTCTGTGGTTTGGGTGTCAGGGTAATTGTAGCCTCATAAAAAGAGTTTGGCAATGTTCCCTCTGTTTCTATTGTGTGGAATTATTTGAGGAGTATTGGTATTAGTTCTTCTTTGAAAATTTTGTAGAATTCTGAGCTGAAACCATCTGGTCCCTGGGCTTTTTTTTGGTTGGGAGACTTGATGATTGTTTCTATTTCTTCAGCAGTTATAGGTCTGTTTAATTTGCTTATCTGGTCTTGATTTAATTTTGGCAAGTGATATTTATCCAGAAAGTTGTCCATTTTCTTTAAGTTTTTCAATTTTGTGGAGTACAGATTTTCAAAATACGACCTGATGATCCTCTGTATTTCCTCCGTGTCTGTTGTTATGTTCCCCTTTTCATTTCTGATTATGTTAATTTGGATATTCTCTCTCTGCTTTTTTGTTAGTTTGGATAAAGGTTTGTCTGTTTTGTTGATTTTTCTCGAAGAACCATTTCTCTTTGATTCTTTGTATTGTTTTCTTTGTTTCTATTTTGTTGATTTCAGCTCTCAATTTGATTATTTCCTGATCTAGTTCTCTTCGGTGAGCTTGCTTCTTTTTGCTCAAAAGTTTTTAAATGTTCTGTTAATTCACCACAGTGTGGGACTTCTCCAGCTTCTTTATGTAGGCATTTAGTGCTATGAACTTCCCCGTTAATACTGCTTTTATGTGTCCTATAAGTTTGTGTGTGTTGTGTGGTCAGTTTTGTTGAATTTTAAGAAGTCTTTAATTTCTTTCTCTCTCTCTTTCTTTCTTTCTTTCTTTCTTTCTTCTTGTCCCATTGATAATTCAGGTAAGCATTGTTTAATTTTCATGTGTTTCTGGGCTTTCTGAAATCAGTGTTGCTGTTGAATTCTAATTTTAAACCACATCACCACCATCATCACCACCACCATCATTACCATCATCACCATTATCACCACTACCACCATTACCATCACCACCACCATCGTTACCATCACCATCATCACCATTATCACCACCACCACCACCATCACCCACCACCACCGCCACCATCACCACCACCATCGTTACCATCACCATCATCATTGTATATATACATATACTCGTGTACTATATATGCATTTTAGATTGTTAAAGATGTTGAACTTTTTCAGATATTTATTTCTTTGAGAACTCTGATCATATCTGTAGCCTACTTTTTAATTGGGTCAGTTGTTTTCTTCATTCTTGGCACTTTTAGTTCTTCATGTATTCTGGGTATTAATCATCTATTAGATGTATAGCTGGCAAGCATCTTTCCCATTCTATGGGCCTCCTCTTTATAAAATTGTTCTTTTGCTGTACATTTATTAGTTGTTGGCCTTAATTACTGGGCAAATGAGTTTTCTGTTTGGACCCCTTTCCTACAGCCTTACCTTATAGGGTACTGCCTATGTTTTTCTCTTGCATTTTGGTGTCTAAGGTTTCACATCAAAGCCTTTGATTCATTTAGATTTGATTTTTGTGCAGGGTGACAGATAGAGGTCCAATTTTACCCTTTTATAACAAATTTCTCCAGTAGCATTTGCTGAAAATGCTGTCTTTTCCGAAGTGTGTATTTTTGGCATCTTTGTCAAATATCAAATGACTGTAGTTTTGTGTGCTATTTGGGTCTTCTGTTTTGTTTCACTGATCTACATGTCTGTTTTTGTGCCAGTACCATGCTGTTATTTTTTGTTATTATAGCTCTGTAATAAACCTTGAGATCTGGCATCATAATCCCTCCAACATTGTATCTTTTGCTCAGGATTGTTTTGGCTATGTGAGGTCTTTTGTGGTTCAATATTATTAAATAATGCCTTGAGGAATTTGGTTGGGATTCCACTGATTGTATAAATTGTCTTTGTTAGGATGGCCACCTTTCACAACATTAGTTCTGTCAGCTTGAACATTAGGTCTGTCTGTCACTTCGTGCCTTCTTCAGTCTCTTTCTTCAGAGAGTTAAAGGTTTTATTGTGGAGGTCTTTCACTTCCTTTGTTAGGAATTCCTGGTGCATTTTAGGCTATCGTGAATGGGAGTGTTTTCACGATCTTTTTCTGAACATGTGTTTTTGGTATGTAGAAAGGCTACTCACTTCTGTAGGTAGATTTTGTATCTTACCACTTCGATAAAAGAGTCAATCATTTCTAGAAGTTTTATGGATCTCTTATGTATAATATCATATCATCTGCAAATAGGGATAATTTGATTTGTTCTTATCCTACTTGTCTCTCTTTAGCTTTTTCTTACCATATTGCTATGGCAAGTGCTTTGAGCACTATATTGAAAAGGAACAAGGGTAGTAGACAGTTCCCCTCATTGCTGATTTCAGTGGAATTGCTTTTTTTTCCCTCTTCATTTAGGATGATATTGGCTGTGTTTCTGTTTTATAAAGCCGTTATTATATTGAGGTGCATTTTGTCCCATCTTACTCTCTTTTAGGACTTTTTTTTGGCTTTTTGAGACAGGGTTTTGCTGTGGCTTTGGAGCCTGTCCTGGAACTAGCTCTTGTAGACCAAGCTGGCCTTGACAGAGATCTGCCTGCCTCTGCCTCTCGAGTGCTGGGATTAAAGGTATGTGCCTCCACTGCTCAGCCTCTTTAGAACTTTCATCATGAAGACATGTTGGATTTGTTAAATTCCTTTGAGCACCTATTGAGATGATCTCATATTTTTCCTTAAGTCCATTTATAGTATTGATTACATTTATTGTCTTATGTATGGTGAATTACCCCTGCATCACTTGGAAAAGGCAACTTGATAGTAGTACATGATCTTTTTGATATATGCCTGAATTTGTTTTGCAAGTATTTTGTTGAGACTTTTTCCATTTATGTTCATTGTGATATTGCCTGTAGTTTTCTTTTCCTGGTCTATCTTTACCTGGTTTTAGTATTTGAGCAATATTGGCTTTATAGGAATTTGGAAATGCTCCTTCTTTTTCTATTTTTTGAATAGTTTAAGAATGACTGGATGTAGAACTTTGAATGCCAATCCATGTGAGCCTGGGCTTTTTAAATTGGGATGTTTTAAATAAGTGTTTGATCTCTCTATTTGTTATAGGTATGTTTAAATTGTTGGTACTGTTATAGTTTGATAATTTGATAATTTGCTTTTTATATGAGCAAGTAGCTATAATTGTACAAAACATATGTTAATATAGTATGCTTGAGAAAAGTGCAATCAAAGATTGCTATTCTGTTTGTTTATATTGAGTATTTATCAGTAATTTACTGGCCACCAGAGCATTTATTGACACACTACTCTATATTATTTACATGTTTCCAAAAAGATCCCAAATACTTAAAACAACATATTCTTTAGCTTGATCAATAGAAACTGATTTAGGCACAAAAGACTGAAGCTTGGAAATATAGTTTTCACAAGTTCAACATTTAGGGAACTTCTACACAAAAAATAACTTGGGGCAAAGCATCAAGACTATGATGAGAGTATTACTTAAACTTTTCTTTCATATTTTAAAAAGATTATTTGAGAATTTTACACATGTATATAATATATTTGTTCATATCCACCTCCCACAGTTTACTTCCTTCTCTTCCAGGAATTTCATCATGTCCAGCTTCCCTGTTCCATCTCCTTCCAGATCTATCTCCCCACCTCTATATCTCCCTTCCCAACTTCATGTTCTTTTTGTGTCTGTCTGTCTGTCTCTTCCTCTTTGGTAAGGAATTTAATACAATTAGTGCTGTCCATATGTGCATAGATTTGGGGCCATCTGCTGGAACAACCTACCAGGGACCATAACCTTAAGAAAACTACTTTTCTCTAGCAGCCAACAACCGTCAGTAGTTCTCAGCTAGGTGTGGAGTCCGTGTTCCCCTCTTCCATTCATGCTGGGACGTTGACTGGCTTGATCTTGCTCGTGTCTTGTGCAGGGAACCACAACTGCTGTGTTCATGAGTAGACTGGTCTTGTTTCTAGAAGACATTGCTTCACCTCAGTTCTCCCCACACTTCAGCTCTGACAATCTTTCTACCCTCCTCTTAGCAGCGTGGGGGGCGGAGCCTTGGGAAGAGGGGATCATTCCACAGACAGGTGTTCTCTGCTCTTTGACCAGTTGTGAGTCTGGTGAAGATCTTTATGATTTAGTACCTTTTACAATAAAAGAATTTGATGCAAATATCTAGTACAGCAATTTTTTTTTTAAAGATAAACTATCCCATCACAGTAGGTAAAGAAACTTTCATTGTCTAGTTGGTATTTCTGTACATGGAAAACATGGCATTTAGCATTCTGAAGGACAGCACTTCCATGGCTAGAAAGGAGTGGTGGACACACTGATTGCCTGCACCCTTGGAATCACAATTCAGGCCCGGCAGGGGACCATGCAGAAGCACTCCTTGATGGAATGAAGAATGTGAGCACCGAGGAGTTCTTGGAAGGAATGACTTGGACAAATGTGGCTCATGCAAACCCCGAGGAAGTAAGCTAGCTCTGGCTCAGGTGTCCAGCAAGTGCCTTTGCGATGTTGAGCCTTCTTTGGCCACAGCCATCTCAGTTAATAGGCTCTTTATTGGTTTCTTGCTGATAGAATTACACATCGTAATTTGTAATTATAGTAAGTAAATTTACACAATTTACTTAGCTGTGCTCTGTTCTACTCAGTAGCCTGTCAATGTCTGGGGTCATGATCTTAGGTTTTCTAAAGCATGCATTGGGGTCCTAACTGTGGGTTGTACTTGTTTTTTTAATATATGTATATGTATATATATATATATATATATATATATATATATATATATATATATAGTGTGGTGGCTGTGCTGAGACTGTGTTAACAATCTCTGTGCCAGATGTGCAGACGTTTCCATAAAGTTCTGAAAACTTATTACAGGGCTGAGGGTTTAGCTCTCAGCAGCAGTCAACAGATGTGCAGCCTCCTAACAAAGGGGCAGCAAGAGGCTGAATTATGCATTACCTAGCTCAGGGCTGTGTGGATGATGAATTGTGTGTGGCATGAAGTTAAATTATATTCCTTTTAAGAATTCCATTTGGGGAGATTGGCTTTGGGTTTGGAGACCCAAATAATAAAGACCAGGAGATGTGAAGGAAGTCCCAGCTGAACTCACTGTATGCAGAGGGAGCAGGGGTGAACCAGATGTGTGTGTGTGTGTGTGTGTGTGTGAGAGAGAGAGAGAGAGAGAGAGAGAGAGAGAGAGAGAGAGAGCGCAGAGAAGGTCTTGCACTTAGATTAGAGCCTGGGGGTGGGGCTTGAATGAAAACCCTAAGGTCTGTGTTGGAAACCCAATCACCAATGCAGCGTGGAGAAATAGGCTTTGAGAGGTGTTGGGTTATAGGGGCCCAGCTATTGCGAGTGGCTTCATGCCATCAGTGAGGGAAAGCTTCATCGTTCTGAGAGTGGCATCTTTATCACAGGCGAGCCTGATACCCTGACTTGCTCTCACGGACCCATATGATGCCTTCATGTAAGGGGATGGATAGCAAGATCTGCTGCCCATGTAGCTTCAGACAGGGAGTTCCCAGCATCCAGGACTATCGGGCAAATACATTTCTGTCCATTATAAATGACCTGCCCTGAGGTTTTGTTAGATAACGAGGAGTTTTCTCTCCACTCGAGGAGCCTCAGATGCTGTCAGTCTGCTTGGGTGAGTGATTGACTTAGGTCTATGTTTTGAAAATCCTATTGGCTGCTGTGTGGCTGTCACTCCTCAGGGGAAGAGCAAGTAGAGGCTGAGCAAGAAGTTACTGTAGTGTCGGCATGTGGAGTGATGGAACAAGATGAGCATGGAGGAGGAGGGTGGAGGTCGCGTTCAGAACCTGTTTCTCAGTTACGGGGTGCACGTGTGGTGTGCAGGTATAGCTAGGATTCTCTGACAGTTAGATGTGGGCTTCGGAGATGAATCCACACATTTGGAAGTAATTGCAAAGGTAAATGCTACACTACTGATTCAGGTCAGCTATTACTGAGGTCAGTCATCATATTTCCACACAGAATAAGGAAAATGATATGTTTCTTCAATTTCAGCATATGGTACAGGTCAGGGACTAGGAGGTGCGAACTAAAGCCAATGTGTGGAAAATCATACACACACACACAAACACACACATAAGCACATAGTTATGCATGTTACACACCATGTTTACCATGTATAGCGTTCAGACCAGGTTGTCTAGTATTTTCATCTCCACATCATTCCCTTGTCTTTTGGACAAGGGACATTGAGCGGCCTCTCCTCTAGCTGGTTTTGAAACACACAACCATCAGCCATCATCTCTCTGCTATGCCTTACACAGAAGTTCTGCTGCTGTCAATCATTACCAGATCCTTTCTTCAAGCCTTTGGTGGAAACCTTTGGCATAGGAAAATACCCAGAGATGGGCTGGGTCTTGTGAACCGAAGAAGTTAGGAATCATAGTAAGTGCCCATGGCTAGCAACTTTTATGAATTTCTTGTCCCCTTATTCTTGGAGTAACGGATGAAGTTGTCATCATCATCATCTTCATTATTGCTCCTATTTGAATTATGTGTTTGTAAATATGATATTACCCTAGGCTTAAGTTACCTAGGCTATTCCTATTCTTTGGGTTTGGAGCCACCTCAAAGGTCTGTGTGCTAAAGGGTTGGTGGCCTACTTGGCGTTATTGGAAGAGAATGAAGCCTTTAAGAGATTGGCCCACAACTGAAGTCTATCAAATCCCAGACTCTTTCTCTTTTTGTCTTGCGTCCAGGTTATGAGGTGAGCAGTTGAGGTCCACCAGAAATTTCTACTGTGTATTGGGGATGTGGTCATAGGCCCAAGACAATGGCAGGACTGAAAATGCCAGGAACTGAGAGTCAAAAATCAAGCTTTGCTTTTCTTCCTTTTCCTTCCTTCCATCCTCCCCCCTTCTTTCCTCCCTTTCTTTCAATTTTTCAAGCCAGGGTTTCTCTGTGTAACAGCCCTGACTGTCCTAGAACTTGCTTTGTGGACCAGGCTGGCCCTGAAATCACAGAGACCTACCTGCCTGTCTCCCAAGGGCTGGGACTAAAGGCGTGTGCCACCACCACCTGGCTCATTTTATCCTTGCATTTCTTGATGTTTGTTATAGTGACAGAGAGTTGACTGGCATAGCTGTGGTGATGGCTCTATGGCAGGAGAGAGTTGGCTGTCATAGCCTGGACAGCTGTGCTTTGTGTAGTAAACAGTCCTGTGGTTTCCATTCCCACTTTTCACACTGCTGAGTACGAAGAGGGTCCGTTCCCTGTGACCTACAAGCCTGCCAGTATCCAAGAACCCCCTTCAGGAGTTGAGGACCTTGAATCATGTAGGAGATGGTGTCCAGTTGATATGGCTCATATGATAAGGGTCATAGAAGGGTTTAGAGCCTCCATCCCTGCCAATTTTCATGTCTGAGGATAATCTAGGCGACCCCAGATAGATGTATTTATATCACCATAGGACCATCTGAGGGTAAGTTGGCTGTTTAGGTAAGGAGATAGAATTAATACAACAGTTAAGCACAGGGTTCAGGACTAATAGGGTTGCTAAATGTTGATTGGTATTGTTTATAAAGTAATAAAAAATTATCAGAAAAAATAAATGTGAAATCAGAAAATAAGATACATTGTAATAGGAATAACTCATTTTACTATGAAAATTCCAAGATCCAATCCCAAAGCTGTTCACCTAAAGTGATGGTAATTTCTGATGTGATTTGACTGCATAAATCATTTAAAGCAGATGAGACATTAATAGAATTATTGGGACTATACACACAGGATTTAATTTTGATAATAGAAAAGTACCTCAAAAAAGCTCAGGACAAGTGCTAGTTTGACAGACAAGGACTCTAAGGAGGACTGTTGCCTACACCACGGGATACTGTAAGAGCGAAACGATGGACTCCCATGGTCCAAGGAAAGGCAGTCCTTACCTGTCCATGGTACGGAAAGGCAAAGGGAGTCTGACTACAGCTGAGTGGGATCTGTGCCCCCTCAGCTTCCCAGTCCTTGCAATCCCCACTGGAAGACCTCGTGTGAGATACAATCGTGTGGACACTAAGCATTTCTTACAGAATAGAGTGAAACAGCCTTAAAGGGCGAGAGTGGATAATGGACAAAGGGAGCATTGTAGAGCCATGAACCCTGTCAAGAGTGAGGACAGGCATGGCCGAAGAGACCACTGTCTGACGTTCATCCCTGGCAGTGCATCTTGCTAGCATTTCATGAGTGTTGCTGCACTCACCGCGTGGCTACGGGTGGCGTGGGTGTGCGAGCTGTAGCAAGGTGTTTCTTGGAACTCACACCGTGCCAATCCTCAGCCTGCAGGTGCCCCTGTTGTGTGCTTGTGTCTGCTTTCTTCAGAAGTGGTGTGGCTGGATCCAACGGTGTTCCGACTTTCAGTGTTTTTGAGAAATTCTAGACCTATTCCTGTAGTAGTTGTGCAAGCCTGTATTCCCACCCCCGGGGTCCAAGGTTCCTTACTTCTGTACCCTGGGACAACTTTCACTCCTGCAATGATGCACAGAAGGCCTAGAATTTCCCGTGGATGGATAACTGCTTGTCTTCAATATTTTGTCTTCAATATTTTGTGCATCCTGACATCCTGTTTTCTTCTGTGTGTTCCTGACTCCAGGGTAGCTAATCTCTAGCAGTTGGGGTTGGCTTTCTGGGCTTAAAGTGGTTAAACCTGGATGCCTGTGAGCATGTGGAATCTCTCTGTCTCTCTCTCTCTCTGTCTCTCTCTCTCTGTCTCTCTCTCTCATTTTCTTTTCCTTGGTCTTTAGTGCATAGACTTCAGCATTAAACTTTTGTTTTCAGACAAGAACTCAGAATGATAAAAGATTCAGCTGATAATAAACCTGATTGTGATTTTAGGATACTCCTTGAAACAGTCATAAAATAACTCTCATAAAAATCAGGAAATTAAATTTGGATGTTGGCTGGCTGGTTCATTACTGGCTGCCTTATTGTTAATGATCTCCACAGTGAGTGTATTGACTGTTGAAGGGAGTAGATGGGTCAGGGAAAATAGGATGCTTAGAATAATGGTAGGCGCCACAAAAGACACACATTTATTTTTGTTTTCCTGAGGTCGTGTCTCCCTATGTAGCTCAGGCCATCCTCAGACTCACTATGTAGCCTAGCCTGGCTTTGTACTAGAATTCCACCTACCGAGTGCTGGGGTCACAAGCCTATGCTGCTGTGCCCGATGCGTTTTTTAGAGTTGTAATTGCAAGTGGCCCCTCTGTGACATGGCAAACCTGGTTGGTCTGATGGTGCTGAATGGGCTGAGGATATTGCGAGGCAGACACTCCTTCTGCCTTTGCCTTAACAGATATTCCTATATTTAAGCATTCTCACTTCTGTGTCTGGGAAGAAAATGTGATACGCAAAATGTCAAATCAGTGAGAAAGTCGGGAAAATCCAGAATACTGGGGGAAGTGTGTTTTGCCAGGGCGCTGAGGATGGGGGTGACGAGCTGGCCTGCGCTGACTTGCTAATGTCTGACTACTACATACACTCTGAAGTTGCACTAAGATCGCTGATGGAAGCGGATACTGGGCTCCTGTGACCAGTGAGGATGAGCCGCTATGGCAAGCTGGGGTGTCTTAAGTGATAGTTAAGAAAATGAATCTGCCTTGTGCATGACATCTGACTTCCATGGACTTCCATCTCCCCAGGGAAGAAAAACCATGTCAAGAAGCACAGGGGCACGAACGAGTAACCTTTGGTTTTGAGCCGCCTGTGAATCTCCCAGTCTTTAGCATACATACAAAGTTCTTGGACGGTTCAGAACCTGGCATTTTCTACATGGAAAAGAGGCGCCTCAGTGGGATTTTAGGCATCAGGAGAATGGCATCAGGAGAATGCAGAAGAAGCTGCCTCTGCCTTTGCTCTTTGAGAAGTTAAAAGGGGAGGGGGGAGAAAAAAAATACAGGTATTGCGTCTTGGTTCCTTTCTCTGGTGTGGGAGAGAATTAACGATGACGTGAGGGTCAACAGGGTTTGCTCTCCTGATCTCCCAGACTACTGGAGGTTTAGGGTCTTTCTGGACAGCTGCTGAGCCTAGCGACCCTTTAACGAGGCTGTGAGCAGAGGACTTCAGGAGGTGGCCCATGCTGCTGTCTGTATGGGTGGGGCAGAGCCACTTGGGAACACTCCTGCCTCTGATAAAGCCAAGCAGACTGTGCAAAGGCTGTAGATGCGAATTCAAGCAGGAAGAACGGGTCATCATTCTGTAGGCCAGAGGAGGCAGAAGGCACTCTGCTAAGGAGCCCAGCTCTTCTCCATATCCCTGTCCCTCCCCAGCATCCACACTGGATCATTTAAAGGAGCCACACAAGAGAAATGAAGTGGAGCCAGAGCATCATTCATCAGACACACTGAAAGTGGCTCACACGAACTTTCCCAATAGCGTAAGCTCTGAGCAACCAGACGTTTTCATTTTCCCAGCTGTCTCGGGAGAGGGAGGTGATCAGAGTAGCTGCATAGAATTTGAGGAGTTGCATCTTCCTGTGCCCAGTTAAGGGTGAAGGTGAGGTTCCTGTGTTTACTTGGCTCGAGCCCTCAGCTTGTCTACTAGATGTCTTCTGTGCCCCATGAGGAGACACATGGCTGGGGTGACCATGAGCTCTGCCTCCCGGAGCACGTGTCGAAAGCTGAAGTCAGAAAGGGAACGATGTTTCTGCGAAGGGAGGTTGAAATGGCGACATGCATGACAGCAAGGAGTTCGCTCTTCTCGTGGGATAAACTTGGAAACCGGAGTTGGTGCTCTATGCCGGCAGGGTCCGTAGCTGAGTGTTCAGCCAACCGTGGATAGGAAATGTGTATTAGAAACAACAATGACTGTCAGGAAGATAACCAAGAAGCATGGCACAGTGTCCGTATGCATTTAGGCTGTGCCAGGCATGATGCATGGTCTGGAGGCGAGCGAGAGGATGGGCGTGGGTGTTGCTCAAATGTTATGCCGTTGTGGAAGGGGCTCAAGCATTAGTAGACTCTGGTGTTTAAAGCAGAGAGGAATATCTTGGACCCAGCCTTCTGTATCAGCAGCAGGTGATGATTTGTCCCTGTGAGATTCTCAGTGGGCTTGAAAGCTGATACCCATGCCTGTATCCCAGACTTGAGGTCCCAGGAGCAGTGGAGAATCTCGCCTAACAGAGGGGATTGCTATAAAAAGTGACTACACTTGTATTTAATCCTTAGCTAACCCAGCCTAGAATAAGAAAAAAAGTCTTCTTAATTCAGAATATGAAAAATAGATTTTTTTTAAAGTTTGGGTTTATCTATGGAATACGTTTCCAGAAAAGCGCATTTATCTTCGCTTAATTTACTGGATGAGTTAGCAGAGGACACAGAACTGGTTTTGGGGACGGGAGCCTGTACTGCAAGTCTTATTGAAACCAAGGTGTCCCAGTTTGGTTCTCTGACATGACTAACACCATGAAGGAAAAGGTTTCTTTGGTTTACCTGTCCCAGCCCAGGTTTATCACTGAGGGAAGTCAAGGCAGGAACTTAAGCAGTACCAGAAGCAAGAGCCGAGGAAGAACACTGTTTACTGGCTTGCTTAGCTAACTTTCTTGTACATCCCAGGCCCATCTGCCCCAAAATGGCACCGCCCACAGTAGACTGAGACCTCCCACGTCAATCATTAATCAAGGAAATGACCCACAGACATGCTCAGAGGACTCTCTGATGGAAGCAGTTCCTCGATTGAGGTCCCCTATTCCCTAGTGACTCCAGCTTGTGTCGAGTTGACAGAAAGCTGTGCCTTTAGCTTGTGCTTCTTCCTCCCACTGCCTACCAGAACGCCTCACATGTAGGAGGTATTTAATAACTGAGTGAATCCTGCGTCCACAATATTTCAAGTCATAAACAGTCCACAGGCAATTACTTCTGCCGCGTTTTCTTTGTTCCTGTGGAAGAAAAGATAAAAGAATCCAGTAAGTGTTGACAGAAATAAGAAGCCCTGACCCATCTCTGTCATCTTCCCTTTGTGCTCTGAGCTCTGGAACTCTTGGTAGGAGTGGATCACGTCTGCTATATTTGGAGAGAAACAGGCTGTGCAGAGTGGGGTCTTGAAAAGCCTCTGAAACATGTCTGCCAAGGCGAAAATAACCACGTTTTGAATTTGCCCAGCATTTCCATTGTGTCTGCTTGATTAGGAGAGCTCATCAGCCCCAGTGCTCCCCGGCACCAGAGCTGCTGCTGTGTGCCTGTGTTCTCAAGAGTCACGAAACAGCTTTGTCAGTACGGTGTGGAAGACAGAGCGGAGCCTGAAACTTTGAGGAGGGTGTGTGTGTGTGTGTGTGTGTGTGTGTGTGTGTGCGCGCGCGCGCACGCACGCATTTGCATGCCTCTGTAACCAGCCATGGGACTGCTTCCTTAGAGGGGAAGTGTGCCTGGAGACACAGGGAGAGCCACCTTCGTATGCTTT
Source organism: Microtus oregoni (assembly GCF_018167655.1). NCBI lineage: Eukaryota > Metazoa > Chordata > Mammalia > Rodentia > Cricetidae > Microtus > Microtus oregoni. The sequence goes on from NW_024543219.1 coordinate 1,237,852, forward strand.
TCAAGTGAGGAAAGACATATCAATCTCTTATCCCTCATTATAAAAGTCCAAATAGTCACTTCTGCTAGAAGTGTGTGTGGTAATATCCAAGCTATTATTTCTTGGAGGTGGAGCTAGGGTAGAATCTAACTGAAAAAAAAACTGCTTATGTAAGTACTTAGCAAACTGTGGCTTGGAGGTGCAAGCTGAGCTGTGAGGTAAAAGGGGTATCAGTTCCCATTCCAACACTGTGACAAGATGTCTGGGTACATAGCGTAGGGAGAAGTTATTTTGGCCTAGGTATTCAGAGATTTCAGTTCATGGTTGCTTGGTCCTGTGGACTCTGGTCCAGCAGTAAGGCAGAGCATCATGGAAGGAGCCCATGATGGAAGAAAGAGCTCACTTCATGGTGACTGAAAGGGAGAGACCTGGGTCCCCATATCCCTTCCAGCCACTTAACTCCCTTTCGTTAGGCCTTCCCACCAGTAGGTTAAAAGCACCTTCCAATAATGCCGCTGCTGGTGGCAAGCCTTTAACACAAGGGCATTTGGAAAACTCTGAAGAAATACACAATAAGAAAAAAATTTAAAGACGTTTGTGCTCAAAAACGAAGGAAGAGAAGAGGATGTGGGAGGAGGAGAAGGAATACGAGAGGTCACACATGGCCCACAAAGCTTAAAATATTAGTGACTTGCACTTTTCAAAAACAGTCGTCAACCTTTGATTTCTATAATCGATTTCAATTTTGTGGATGAGGAAACCAGAGCTCAGCAGGCAGCTGCTTGGCTAGGCTCACAAGGGTAGCCTGTGAAAGGGGACCAGGACTCAAGTTCCTGCAAAGCTGGCTGTTAGTCCTGTCTTGCCTGTGCTCTAAGGCGTTTTGTGATTGTTAAGAAGGCTTCGCTGGTGAGTTCGTCATCAAGAGTTCACAATTGTAGGGGCCATGGCTTAGCTGCTAAAAGACTTGTTGTATGAGAATCAGGACCTGAAATTGGATCACTAGTTCCCACAGAAAAGCCACAAGTTGAGATGTGATTCTGTAATCTCAGAGCTCAGGGGTGGAGACAGGAACATTTCTGGAGCTAATTGGCTAGTTACCTAATTGAATGATAAGCTTCTGGTCCAATCAAAGTTTTTGTCTAAAAGATACGGTGGAGATTGTGTGAAGAAGTGAGCTGATATTGACCTCTAGCCTCTGCACTTAAGTGTGCACCTATAACACACACACACACACACCCATACATTTCCACCTCCACACAGTAAGATAAAAAGAGTTCACGGTTATAATGTGGTTATGACTGGCCAGAATTAAGTCATTGTCACAGGATGAGGACACAGACACCAAAGCCTGCACTCCCTGGTGACACCAGCCCCAAACTGAGGCTCCCAGACTCTCAGAAGTTCTAATCAACCGAATATAGAGGACAAGTTTTCATGAAGCCCTTCAGGGACTTCAGGAACATAGTACACTTGTAATGAGTTTATTATAAAGGGTAACTCGGGACCACCCACAATTAGAGGTGATAGGATACACTGTGGGGGACCCCAAGTCTGAGGTGTAATATGTTCACTTGTCTCCACATTAATATGAACCACCAACCTGTGTCATTAGCCTGAACTTTGGTATCCAGAGTGGCTTTTGTTTCCTTTTGCTTTTTTGGTTTCACTGTGTCCATGTGGGATCACTGACTGCGTGATAGAGCTCAGTCTCCGGCTGCATTACACTTTGGGAAGTTGGGCTGATAGACCTGATTCAGAGCCTTGAACTGTTCATCACGTGGTTGGCATTAGTTGCATTGCCTAGATACATCTAAAACTAGAGGCCCACCTCCAGCCCACTTCTTAACATAAATTCAAGAGTGGATGAACATACCCACCATGAATAGTAAGGGCTCCTATGTTCCTGTCACTCAGCAAGTTCCAAGGGTTTCAAATATTCCCCCCTGGGACCCCAAAATACATACCAGATGGGTTCTTTTTTGTCATCTCTCTGATTTTGGTGTGTAGGCTGTCTTTAAACTCAAGTCTTGCACTGGTCTTTTGGATCATAGGAACATACCACCATGCTATACCCAGACAAATTCTCTACCTTCCAAGCTGGGTCTGATTCTACTTCTGTTTCCTCTCCCTCCACAAGACTTTCAGAACTAGTTACAGACTATAAGACAGTTTGAGTAAGGAAAACTAGGCTTCTTCTTTCTCCAGATCCCTACTTTGAGATGGTAAGACTTTATCACAGGGGTTGCTTTATTAGATAAGTCTTGGGCATTGTTTGGAATTGTGGACATATTGACTGATTATGTTAGGGAAAAATGCTGCCGTTTGGAATGAAGGGTCTTCCCTCAAAATGTTCCTTACATCAATGAAACACTTTGTAATACTTTAGCTATGCTAACTTCCATTTTGCATTTAATTCCTTACTTAAAAGCCCTTAACTGCCTGGATCTGTTTAGCTTATTATGCTACTATTATTCATAATGCTACATAGTCTTAAGTAATCAAATAATAAATAGGTGCAAGACATTTACTATTCTGGTTTGTATTGGGGAGAAATGTTAAATCTTACTAGGAGTTTTCACTTTGTTAAAGCATGGTTTCCAAGCAGTTCGTTTCTAAGATGGCCAGAGTGAGCCGTCCTCCTCCCCTCTAGCTGCTTATGTCGCAGGGGAGGTTTGTGGTCCTGCTTCCTAACTAGTGAGCACCACAGTCTTGCCATCACCCATGGCACACATGCGAGTGAAATGCTAGGGGACGTGTGGGTCCCTGAAGTGAATGTTCTCCCACCACATGTGGATGCCACCTCCCACTAGCATGGGGAAAGAGATGGACAGAGGAGCCAGAGCTGAGAGGAGGGCAGGGCTGGCTGGAGAAGCTATAGCAGCTCGTTGGGTATCCCTGTTTATCCAGTGCCCTTGGAGCTTGGAGTCACTTGTGTGTCTACAGTAGCCGGCTCCCCTCTGCCCATTCCTTCTCTCCACTCATTGTCTCATCCATGATCACTGGTTCAGATATCATGTCTCATCTCTCGGTTACCTTCCAACAACTTAAGGGTTCGTTCACACAAGCAGATGGAATGTTGTCATGGAGACTGTCTTCTTGGGACCTAGCATCTCTAGGTCTGAGCACTAACATCTAATGCAGTGGTTCTTAACCCACGTGGGTTAAGAACCTAAAGGGGAATCATATATCAGATGTCCTGCTTATCAGATATTTGCATTGTGATTCATAACAGTAGCAAAATTGAACTTTTGGAGTAGCAGTGGAATAATTTTACGGTTGGGGGGGTCAACATATCATGAACTATAATAAAGGACAATAGCATCAGAAGGTTGAGAACCACTAATCTACTGAGCCCTAGAGACATCTAGAACACTTGAGAGTGAACTATAAGTGAATAGCAGTTCGCTCTTTCTGGCTCACTTTCCTTGCTCTCCTGTCTTACAGGGTAACATAAGTTCTCTATGGGCTCTTTCATGCATTAGTTGCTATACCTGGTTATGAGTAATGGATGGAATGATCAGGGTATAGCTCATGGAAACCAAAGACCTTAACATGGCTGAGATGGAGTGGGGAACTCAACTGCTTCATATTTATTTCAAAGGAAATGCTTCTTCTGTCTCCTGGTCCCTTTGGTGGGCAGGAAAAGCCTTCAGACCTGCCAGAGTGTGCCCACAGGTCAGCCACGGGTGGAGACCATCCTTCCTGGTTCCCGTGCCAGCTGATTCACTGTGGGTCACCTTGGATCATTTAGCCATCATCAGTCCAAAGAACTTCACTGAGTCCACAGACTTGCCCAGCACAGATGTGGCTGCTGGTGTCTGGCTTGCCCCTGAGAGGAGAAGGGTTCAATGTCCTGAGAAGGAAGAAGTCCATGGTTCCATGATGGATAAGTGCCTTCCAGAGGTATCTGATCCATTAGGTTTAGATGCATTCATCCATCATAAACTTACGACTGCTGCTGATGTGGTAGCCACTGTTCAGGGTTAGGCAAGGTGAGTTCCTCAAAGCCTTGGCCATCGATTGTCCTCTGTGGGTGGTCCTCTGCGATTGTCCTCTTCTGTGGGTGCAAACTGAGCGCTTGTCAATTCACCTAGTCTTGTTCTCTTAATCCTTTCCCTTCCCGTTGGTTTCTTTCTCGTCTACCACGTATTTATTGACCCCCTCTATCTGCTGACACTGTGCCTGTTTATTTGGGGGAGTTATAAGCATACACTTGGCTTTTGTGCGGTGGAATCTGCACAATGCATTAACTCAGGGTTTGTCTCAGGAGTCCAAATTTGAAACCTTCACCATAATGGGCTCTGCTATATAGGGCGCAGTGTTCCCCTTAGGCAACACAAATTTGTGTTCTTTTGCAAACGTATCTTCCAGCTCAGGGGTAGGTCAAGATGAGGTCATGGCGGTAGAAGAATTTATCTGAATCTTGGCATTAGGGAACTCTTGACTGTTTCTTCATAGACTCAAATCTCCCAGTCTGGCTCCGGTGGGTAAAGGAAGATTAGCACTGTGGCATGCTAGGAACTTGGGAGATTCAATGTCAGTCTTGTTCTTTCACCTCTTATTTGTGTCAATAATCTTTTGCCATTATTAGTACTTATCAGATTGTAAATGTTGGGTAAACTATTGTTCTCATTCTTTTATCATTTTTTAATCATGCCTATGTGTGTGTAAATATGTCGCATGCTTGCAAGTGCCCATGTAGACCAGAAGTATCAAGTTGCCTAAAACTGGATTTATAGGCCATTTTGAGCCACCTAACAAGGGTGCTAGGAACCGAACTCGAGTCCTCTCTAAGAGTAGTATGTACTCTTTTTTTTTTTTTTTTTTAAATTTATTTATTTATTAAGGATTTCTGCCTCGTCCCCACAACCGCTTCCCATTTCCCTCCCCCTCCCCCGATCAATTCCCCCTCCCTCATCTGCTCGAAGAGCAATCAGGGTTCCCTGACCTGTGGGAAGCCCAAGGACTGCCCACCTCTATCCAGGTCTCGTAAGGTGAGCATCCAAACTGCCTAGGCTCCCACAAAGCCAGTACGTGCAGTAGGATCAAAAACCCACTGCAATTGTTCTTGAATTCTCAGTATTCCTCATTGTCCGCTATGTTCAGCTAGTCCGGATTTATCCCATGTTTTTTCAGACCTAGGCCAGCTGGCCTTGGTGAGATCCCAATAGAACATCCCCATTGTCTTAGTGTGTGGGTGCACCCCTCGTGGTCCTGAGTTCCTTGCTCGTGCTCCGTCTCCTTCTGCTCCTGATTTGGACCTTGAGATTTCTGTCCGGTGCTCCCGTGTGGGTCTCTGTCTCTGTCTCCTTTCATCGCCTGATGAAGGTTAATATTCCTGAGGATGCCTATGTGTTTGTCATTGGATTCACCTTCTTATTTAGCTTCTCTAGGAACATGAATTATAAGCTCAATGTCCTTTATTTATGGCTAGAAACCAAATATGAGTGAGTACATCCCATGTTCCTCTTTTTGGGTCTGGCTTACCTCACTCAGGATAGTGTTTTCTATTTCCATCCATTTGTATGCAAAATTCAAGAAGTCCTTGTTTTTTACTGCTGAGTAATACTCTAATATGTGGCCAAAAGACACTTAAGGTCATGCTCAACTTCCTTAGCGATCAGGGAAATGCAAATCAAGACAACTTTAAGATACCACCTTACACCTGTCAGAATGGCGAAAATAAAAAACACCAATGATAGCCTTTGCTGGAGAGGTTGTGGAGAAAGGGGTACACTCACCCATTGCTGGTGGGAATGCAAACTTGTGCAACCACTCTGGAAAGCAGTGTTTCGGTTTCTCAGGAAATTCGGGATCAACCTACCCCTGGATCCAGCAATACCACTCTTGGGAATATACCCAAGAGAGGCCCTATCATACAACAAAAGTATATGCTCAACTATGTTCATGGCAGCATTGTTTGTAATAGCCAGAACCTGGAAACAACCTAGATGCCCTTCAACGGAAGAATGGATGAAGAAAGTATGGAATATATACATATTAGAGTATTACTCAGCAGTAAAAAACAAGGACTTCTTGAATTTTGTAGTATGTACTCTTAACTGCTGGCCATTGCTGTGTTGTTTCTATCTCGTCCCAGTCTGCTTTAAACCTCAGGTAACTCATCCTCTCCCCCTTATAACCCACACAACCAGTTTCCCTCTCTCAGAAGACAGTCTTACCATTTCCTCCTGGGATGTTTTGCTTTCTTCACTCAAGCCGTGCACTTACTGGCTTGCAGCTAGACTGCACAGCGGATCTCTATAGAGCCAGCTCGCTTCTGTCTCCTGCTACTTTGTCCATCACTGATGAACGCTCATCGTTCTTGCTTCGACATTGTCTGTGCCCTTCTAGACCCTGTATGTCATCTGCAGTCTGCCCCCGCCTCTATTCCCAGAGTTTCTTTTCTGCTCTTCCTCAGTTTGAACCCTCAGCACGGATTTATTTTTCAGTTGGCCCCCAATACAACTTTTGTCTACTTATTATTCAATTGGGCTTTCATCCACAATGCCCTCCTCTTTCCTAACGTAAGGGTCCATGTCCAGCCTGTAAGGGTCTTATATCTTCCAACCACTTCTCCAATCAAAGCAGAAAGTCATGACCTCCGACCTCGCTCACCCTTCAATCCCACTCTTAGTCACTTGGTTAAAGCTGTCACTCACGGCTAAGTAGCTCTAATGGTGTAGACGTCAGTTGATTCTTTAAGCTACTTGATATTTTTGATGACAAGAGGTGAGACCTCCTATTTTGTGATCCCAGCAGCATCTAACTGACTTTTCAGGTGTGGCTGCTTATGGGTATCACTTACAAAGCCGCACAGTGGAGAATCGGGAACTATGTGGTCCACAAAGTAGGAGACAGTGGATGTTCCCTTGGTGATATGGGTTTCATGGAATTGATGCATAGAGGAATGGAGAGCCACGAAGTGAGTGCAGTCCTGGCAACGGACTATTTGATCCATGCTAATGGATGGGCTTCCCTCCTCTGTGCCTATCACGTAGGTCTATCTGGGAAACTCAAAGCCATCTTTTATGGGTTCCCATCACGTGACAGGTTGTGGAACTCTGGGAGTCTCATTCAGGTGACTGTAGTAGACAAAACAGATCCCTACTGTCCTGGAGCTTGGGCTGTTGGGTCTGGGAAAACATCGCCGATAAATACTATCAGGTGATGTAATGATTGCTGAGGCAGAAAACAACACAGGTTAAGTGGCAGAGAGACAAACTGTCCTTTTCTACCAACTAGTCACAAAAATAGTCACCATCTGTCTGCAAGTAGCGGGGGCTTTAAAATGCAGCCTGACTGGGGATAGGGTTCAGTGGTAGAGCACTCACAAGGCCCTGGGCTCTATTCCTAGCCTGCAGAAAGAGGAAAATAAAAGAAACCTAAATCAAAACAAAACAAAGCCCATTCTTCCTTGATTGAAATCCAGGAAGCAGAGCTGATGAGGTAATTAGGATGGAAGTAGACACTCTTGTTTCCTGCTACCCCCCTCTCTGCAATGAGAGGGCTTGGCAGTGTCTTCTGGCCAGGGCAGACCCTAGAAAGCGGATGGCGAAAGGGGAAACGGTGAGGGGATTGGTCCTGCAGTAAGAAATAGCCTGGGTGTGGTGCACCCATTCATGAAGAAGCAGAAAGCAGGTGTGTTTGGCTTGTGAACCCAAGCGTGAGCACCGAAGCCTGAACCTACCACGTTGCTCTGGGCATTACCCTATTGCAGGCTTAACCCTTCTTCACTAGTCTAATATCATGTCAGCTCTGGACACTCACTTGGCCTTTCATTTCCCTTTTTTCATGTTAAGGATTGTAATCCTTACAGTCAATTTAAGATGATTTAACCCAACCTTTAGTCTTCCAGATTTTCTCCATGTCACTAACAGGTTTCTGTGTAGCTAGCAAGTGGAAGTTTACTCCAGTAAGATGCATGGTTTTTTTTTTTTTGTTTGTTTGTTTTTTTTTGTTTTTCGAGACAGGGTTTCTCTGTGGTTTTGGAGCCTGTCCTGAGGTGCAATATACACCTCTTTATTAGGTAGAGAGGATGGTATTAGTTGGATAAATATTTAAGGAGAACAAAGTTCCACCCGCAGAGTTGGAGATTGTGTGTATGTGTGTCTCTCCGTGTGTGTGTGTGTGTGTGTGTGTGTGTGTGTGTGTTTGCATGAGTGCAGTGTGTATATCCTTCTGCATACACCTCAAGAAAAGTGCCCGGGAGTTTAGCTAACTCAAAGCTTCGAGACAAGGCTTGCTATCAGTTTTATAGAACTGGGAGACAGGGAAGCTTGTGTGGGAACCATGGAAACTACTTAAGATTGAGAGCTCGTGCTCTGGACCGGAGCTGGCCATGGTGAAATTGAGCCGCTGGGATGATCTGACTTGTTTGTGAACATCAGCTGCAGAACTCTGAAGGATGGCGGTGGGAGCAAGTTCTGCCCACCTGACTCGGGATTCTGATGCCACAGCGCAGAGGTGCTTTCACCTCCCGTTTCTGGGATGAATGCACTTGGGGCATCTCCCTAGGGCCCAAAACTCAGCTTCTGAGTGGAGTCCTTCGGCTAGGTGGATGTCTTCTGGCTTTACCGCTGACTCCCTTGGCTAGAGAGGCCGCAGGCAATCTAAAGTGGCCCTTCTGCCTTCGCCCCCCACCTGCCTGGCCAGCGCGGGTACCGCAAGCTACAAACGCGGCCAACTCCATCCTCGCGTGCGCTCTGGGTTGCCGAGACGCACCGGAGTGCTGGGATTGGGCTAGCGGGGCCTCCTGAAGGTCCAGAGCGGGGTGAGGTCTCTGGCAAGACCAGATCTAGAGAAGCCTGGGGAACCTTCTCCACAAGTCCAGGTTGGGTGGGGCTTCCGAGGAGGGGCGGGGACTCTACTGGTCCACGGAGGGGCAGGGCGTCAGGCAGGGGCGGGACCTCCGCAAATCCACAGCGAGGCGGGGTCCCAGGGGTGGGGCCTATTCACAGGTCGAGGTGGGGCGTCTCAAGTCACCGAGGGGTGGGGACTCACAGGTCCAAAGCCCAGCTGGGTGGGGCTGGGCCTGCCGCTGCTGCCTTGGCGGCTGTGGCTACAGTTTAGTCTCCAGGGGCAGCCAAGGTACATAGGCAGCCCTAGTCTCTCCAGAGCATCCTTTTGCGGCTGGTCCCCGCCTGCAGCGCGCTTGCAGCCTCGGGCCTGGAGGCTGACTTCTTTTGTGTTTTGTTTTCTGCCCCGCGCCTCATCTGCAGGACCCATTCGTTCTTCTGCGGGCTACAAGAAGGCAGAGGATGAGATGTCCCGGGCCACGTCTGTTGGAGACCAGCTAGAGGCACCGGCCCGCATAATTTATCTCAACCAATCTCATCTCAACAAATTCTGCAACAATCAGATAAGGTAGGAGAAGCTGCAGCTGGGGGAAGCTCAGCGCTCACCTTCACGGGATGGCTTTTCCATCACCCTGCCAACCCTTAGTCCACTTGCTCCCCCCAACACTTCGCATCTCTTCCTCCTGCACCCACCATGAGCCCAGAGGTCCGCACTCGGTACCCACCCACCGGGCCATGTGAGCACAGTTGCTGTGTCCTCTCCCTTTGCAGTGCTGTGCCCAGTCCCTCTGTGGGCCCCGCAGAAGTTATTCTAATGCCAAAAAGTGAAGGTGTCCACTGCCTGGACTGCCTTCCAAGAATCCCCACAGTCTCCATGTAACCTCATTGATGGCTGTCTTTGTCGTAGCTCTCTTGAGGAGTTTGCGAAACGTCTGTGGGGAAGTGCTTTTCACGGGGAATCCCACAAGCCACGGGGGCTCACATTCATTTCCCAGGGACCCAAGGGTCTTATTTGCTAGAAAACTTTGTCCAGAGTCAGCAGAAAAATGTTGGGAAGGTAACATTTAGCATTGTAGTGAGTGCTTAATGTCTGTTCTCTGTCTGCTGGCCACTGTGTTAGAGGCATTAGCGGTGCCAGCATCTCCAATGTCTCGTGGAGCAAGCCATTAGCTTCAGATCAGGAAACTGGAGTGCAGAGATGTGACATGTTGTACTAAGCTCATATTATATACATATATAGCTACTGGGTGGGAAGGCTAGAAATCGAACCCCCTCACCTGACCAGCAAGCACATTCCAGCTGCTGTGCAAAACCTGTTTCTTAGCTTGGTGTTAGCCCACTTTGACCAGCTTCACCTCCGAGAGTGATTTCCAAGGATAGTTTTGTGAGCTACATAGATCACCATAATCAGGTCTGGAAGGCACTGATGGATCAGGTCCCGTGCAGGTCATTGAAATGCAACCTCGTGCATGTGCGATCTCTCTCTCTCTCTCTCTCTCTTTCTCTCCCCCCCCCTTTGGCTAAAACTTTGTTATTGTTACATATCTAGCTATTACACTACCCCAGTAATGCCACACTGGCTGCCTAGCTTGCGGCAAGGTCTGTTTGTTGGTCGCTTCTATAGCTGGATTAAGATTTGGGAAAGAATAACAATACGCCTATGTGCATTTATTTTATTAAGGGAGGATTGGAGTGATGTCTCAGCCGTTAAAGGCTAGGCTCACAACCAAAAATATTTTATTAAAGGAGCATCAGGTTGTGTGGCTTTATTTTGTGTTTCAAGAATGCCCTTCGAACACATTTTATATTTAAAAAGTGACGCTTAGGCTATCTGAGTCTTCATTCCTGAATATGTAGTCTTGTTTTGAACTATGGAACATTGCAGATATGACAAACAGCCCGTTATAGTTTTACAAATCAGGGGAACTGTAATAAAATAATAGAGGGGAAACTGGAGCCTCATACGTTGTCAGTAAGAATGGGAGATGGGCTGCTGCTGTGGAGAGCGGGTTGGCATGGCTCCAAAAGGATCAGGGGAAGGTTAGCACAAGAGCCAGCAATTCCAAGGCTACATACATAGATAACACACGTGGAAACAGAGGTCCTCACAAACACTTGCACAGAGATGCTCATAGCAGCAGGACTATGGTGTCCATCACACACACACACACACACACACACACACACACACACACACGTCTTCATTTGGATGAGTCACTGAAGTGTGGATAAGCCACACAATGGAATATCGTCTGGCTATAAAATGGTACAACATGGATAAAACTTAAAAGTTCTTAAATGAGAGAACAAGCCATGAAAAGTCTCAATTTGTATGAACTGATTTATGTGAAATACCTAAAAGAGAGATGTATCTCAAGGTCCATTAGTGGTTCCTGGAGCTGGTGAAGGAAGGTGACGGCATGGGAGATGCAGAGTGACTGCCGTGTAGCCTGGAATGATGGCTGTGTCACTCTGAATACACGAAAAGTCACTGGAGCCTGGCATTGGCCATGTAGTGCTAAATCTGCATGCCTTTCATATTTTTATTGAGTTCTTTGCAGAAACCACTAAGGTCATTTTTTTAAAAAAAAGTTAAATATTATGTGAGGAGATTAGATTGGAGCATCACTTTAAAAAAAACTTTAGTCATTTTCAAAATGTATTTTTGCTTTTTCCACCAATTTTAGTATCTCTGTGGTCATTTGGAACAGTGACAACAAAATGGGGATACCCCACCCCATCCGTAGTTTCCATAAGAGGTATGTTGTTTAGTTTCTTGTCAACTTGACACAAGCAAGGATCACCTGAAAAGAGGGACCCTCAGTTGAGAAAATGCCTCCACTGCCTACAGCAAGTCCACAGAGGACATTTTCTTGATTAATGGTTAATGTGGGTGAGCCCAGCCCACTTGGAAAGTATGATCTCTGGACAGATAGTACTTGGGTGTGTGTAAGAAGCAGGCAGAGGAGCCATGGAGAGCAAGCCAGTAAGCAACACTCCTCCATGGTCTGCGCTTCAGCTCCTGCCTTAAGTTCCTTCTCTGACTTCCCATCACGATGGCCTGAAGACCTTAGACTGAAATAAGCCTTTTGCCCCCACGTTGCTGAGATCTTGCGCTTATCACAGCAATGGAAAGTGAACTAGGAGCGGAGGCAAACATTTCAGAGCAATAGGGGCTCAATACCTGTCTCTATCAGGGCTAGTTTTAGCCTTAGAGGGATTCCAACGCGTTCCACGATAGTTTCATTTGTTCTTTTTATCCAAGAAGGGTTTGGAATAAGTGTGTGTATGGAACTGGCTGGGAATAAAGCAGGCATGTACCAGCTGTACAACTGTATGGTTGGATTCATTTAAATGTATCATACTAAGTATTAAAATGTCAATTTCTGACTTTGTGGCTTATCCTGTAAGAATGTTTCTAAACGCACTCGACCTAGGCTAAGAACTTTACAGTGAGGTCCTTGAGCCTCTGTGTTCCATTGGTGCTATTAATGGAATCACTAATGGTTGTCAATGACTTGTAATTCATTAGGAACTGATTACAAAGCTTGACCTTAGAGTTTTGGCTTTTACAAATCACTGAGGTATGGAACTGGGGCACTTCAGAGATGTTAAAGTCAACTCTAAAAAAAAAATCATTTTTTTTTAAAAAACTAAGCTATTCAAGCGAATGTTTTCATAAAAGGGAATTGCTAAAGAATTTCTTTTTCTTCTTATAATTTTCCATGTGAAAAGGTTGATACTTTTTTCATGGGCAAGAATTGGGGAGAGTGTTTTCTCAGACCACCCTCTCCCACTCGTGCTGGGGACGGAACCTGCCTTACACACTCTAAGCAATGCTACACACTTAGGCATGTTGCCTCTATATTAAGCTTTTTGGAAAGAGAAGATCCCAGGGGCAGCTGAGGATCCTAATGGTCCGTTGACTGGGGTGTCTTTTCAAAGCCTGCCTTCTCCAGGTCAGGGTTCTCTGACTCCCCTTACAGCAAGCCCTTTCTGACTGAAAATTACTCTGTACTTGCTTTTGCAGGTGCTTGACAAGGTTGTATTTAAAGACAGTGAGGAAGGGGGCTGTTGAACATCTGGGGAAGTACGTGAAAGATGATGTGCTGTACTTCAGCATCGGAACTGGTAGGACTCAAGGGAGAGGCTTGACCTGGAAGATGGCTTGGGGAAGGAGTGAGCAGTCATATCTGGTTGGCCCTACACTTCTGGGGGATGCCCTACATGGGAATTCTAAATTTTGGTCATGTGTGTGCGAGTCCTGGACTCAGCACTGATGTCGTATCTGATCTGCTGCTTGCTGACGTTTTCCACCAGGAAGTCAGGGAATCAGCATCGTCACCATGGTGGTCAGCTTTGAAGCAGCACCTTTCTCCTAGGCATGGGTCTCACCTAAGAGGACAATGATTTTTGTCATTGTGTAGAAATTAATGGTCAAGCTGGGCGTGGTGACGTACGCCCTTGATCCCAGCACTTGGGAGGCAGAAGCAGGTGGATCTCTGTGAGTTTGAGGCCAGCCTTATCTTCATAGGGATATCTGGGACAACCAGGGCTACATAATGAGACCCTGTCTCAAAACAACACAAATCAAAACAAACAAAAAGAAATGGATGGTAATCAATGGGATGTTTCAGTGTTCTTATACTTTGGGAGGACTGTGCACCTAACGAGATCTCTTTTCTCTGGCCTACACTCTCATTTCCTTTAACATTTAAGTGCATACTTGAGACACCTAAAGTTATAGCTCAGTGATGTTTTTGTTTAATTATGGAATTGTGTAACCATTATAATTGTAAAATTTAGACCATTTATGCCACTTGAAGAAGAGACTGTCCCATCTGTCAATCATCCTTCTCCCTCACTGTACCATCACCTGTCAGTCATCCTTCTCCCTCACTGTACCATCTATCTGTCATTCTTCTCTCTCCCTTCTGCCTCTTCCCTCCCCCTCCGCACCTAAATAACCACTAATCTACTTTATGTTCCTCTGTGTCAGGCATTTCCCATGAATGGTACCATATCCTCTTATGTAGTTTATTTAAATTAAAGCTTAACAAAAACTTGCTCTGTAGAGGGATGTGATGCTAACTCTTTAGTTGTATATATTTTGGCATGATTTTCTAAAGGAATGATGAACAATGTTTGTGGCCCCACAGTCAGCAGTATGTCATCTTTCTCTGTGGCTATCAATGTATGTCATTTGGAATTCTGGCTTTCTAAGCTGTAAGGAATTTTCATGTTTGGAGTCAAGTCTTCAGTGCAAGTTTTAGATACTTCATTTGGGCTTGGAGTGACTCATTTATTTCAGGTGGGTGTTTCAGCGAGCAGCATTCTGCAGGAGAGCAAGTGAGCTGTGTCACATTAGCATGTTTCTTCAGGCTGCGTTGTCTTAAGGGAAAATTGCTTTCTATTTAATGTAAATATATATTGCCGTCTTTGCAATGTAAGTTTAAAATAAAGTCTCACCTGTCTAGAGAGAAGAACTGAGCATCGGGTGTTAAGTGTATATAGGATCATCATTTTAAGAAGCAGGTTAGGCATTCCTAATTTGAGAATCCAAAATGAAATAAAAATAAAAACTTCTCAAAAATCTGAAACTTTTTAAGAATTGACATGATATCAGAAATAGAAAATTCTACATGTAACCTCACCTGGTGGATCACCATCTAAACATAGGCACAGCAAAGATATCCAGTACAGTTACTGGCAGGTTCCAAAGCATGCGATACATGTGAGACACAAATAGATTCTATGTTTAGACTCAGAAAAATCTCATTGTGTCTATGCTGATATTCCCAAGTCCAAGAAAGACAAAACAGAACAAAAAAACAAGTGAGCAAGACAGATCAGAAACAGCTATTTTGGTGAGGGGACCTAAATATCACAGAGAGTATGCTTGTTGTAAGAGATGGAGAGAACATAGTAACCTTTAGTGGTCCACTTGGAGGTACACTGTGGTGCAGATGGTAAGTGTATATGGTACTAGAGCCAGTGGCACTGGGTACTATGAAGATAAAGAATTCTCTAAATTTTTAAGCTTCAAAATTTAGTCAGAATCTGGTTTCTGTTAAACCTGCTTATTATTTAGTAAGGAAATACCACCAAAATCTTAATAATTCTTTTGTTGATTTCCAAAAGATCATTATTTAAAGGAGTTGGGGATGCAGATCCTTCTAGAGTTTGCCAAGCAGGCACAGAGTTTAGGTCTTCCATGTGGAACAAACCTGGCGTGGTGCTGCATGGCTGTAATCTCAGCATCCAGGCGGTGCTGGCAGGAGGATTCGTTGAAGGTCATCCTCAGGCGTGTAGCAGACACAGGCTAGTCTGGGCTACACAAGGTGTCTCAAAAACAAACACACAGGGGCTATGACTCACTTATCTCAGTGCTCACTGACTGAAGATGAAGACCTGAGATTGGGTCCGTAGCACTCACGTCGAGAGGCTTGTGAGAGAGAAAGATGACTCGGTGGCTAAAAGTAGAGACCCCGAGTTTTGTTCTCAGCACCCAGATCAGGGGGACCTGCAACTGTCAGTAACTCCAGCTCCAGGGAATCCTACACTCCTGGCCCCTGCGGGCATATGGGTATGCATATATGAGTGTTGGTGTTCAATATTCTGGCGGAGGGGAGGCAGAGACAAGAGGGTCCCAGGGTTTGCTGGCCAGCTAGTCTAGCCAAAAAGTGAACTCCAGGTTTAGTGAGAGACCATGTGTCAAAAAAAGTGATTGAAGTTGACACCCAGCCTCTGGTCTCCACATGTGTCATGTACACACACGCACACACACACACACACACACACACACACACACACACGTAGGCACACATGCAAATAAATAAAATAAATAAATCACAAAGCTTATGTACCTCTGACCAGGGACAGCTGTACTCACCAAGTTTGTGTAAGATAAAATAACTCATTGATTCATTGCTTATGCTGAACACATCTACCTTCAGGCCCCCTGGAGGTCTCATCTCTGTCTCTGATGTTCTTACTTGAGAGTCACATACTCTTGGTTAATCTCTAAAGCAGATGGTTTCTTGAGTAAGTGCCGAGTTCTCTGGCAGAAAGAGCAGTGAGGGGAGGGAGGTGCAGAGCCGGACCCGCCAAACTCTACCTGGGGCTGGGTGGGATGGTAATGGTGAATAACCCAGACCCTTGGTCACTGGGGAGAAACACACACATTGAGTTGGGATCTCGTTTAATGGTATTAGGCAGATGTAGGCTTATATAGGCTAAGGTAGGGGGTGGAGAAGCTTGGGATGGGCTGAGGCAGAGCAAGGAACAAGGGCTAATAATAGTCTACCATGTTAGTGGCGAGGCAGAGGTGGACCTAGGTCAAGTAGTCAGAGACAGGTTTCCAAACTCTAGCTAGGCTCAGGAAGTTACACTAGGCCTCACCAAACTCAAGTTAGGCTTAGGAAATTACAATGGGCCTCATGTCCAGGCCTCATGAGGCCCAACAAGTAGGAACATCATAATAGATCAGGAACACTTATTTTTTGTATACACTAACAGCAAAGAGTTGACAGGAAAGTCTGGTAATTAAAAGTGTTATCTGATTTATGCCTGGGGCAGGATTTTGAGGTATCTTACAGTTGGAGATATTGAAATTATCCGGTGCTTGGCATCATGTATTTCAGGAAACCACTAGATGCCTAAGTTGTCTTGACCGTATTTTTAGAAACAGGAAGAAAAAAAAAAGCATGGCAGCCTTGGGCTAGTTAAGTATTTGATGTTTCTAAGGAAACGACAAATGTCTGGGAGAATAGACTTTGGTGGTGATATTTATCAAGTTGACCTTTGTGTGGGTGCATAATGGAACCAAAACATCCTCTGTGCTGCTCCTATTCATAGACAGGCAAAGCCATTCTGTTTGAGATCAGTGACCTATTTTACTGCCTTCCCTTCCCAAGTCCTTTCCTTTCCCTTTTCCTTCCCCTCCCCTTCCCTTCTCTCCCCTTCTTTTCCCTTCTCTTCTTCCTTCCCCTCCCCTTCCCTTCCCAATTCCTTTCCCTTCTCTTCTTCCTTCCCCTCCCCTTTCCTTCTCTTCTTTTCCTTTCCCTTCTCTTCTTCCTTCCTTTCTTTCCTCTCCCCTTCCCTTCACCTCCCTCCTCACCCTCCCCCTTCTTTTAAAATTTGAGACATGTTGTCACTCTATAGTTCAGGCTGTTTTTGAATTCACTTTTCCCTCTAGGCTGGCAGAATTCTACAAACTCACTGTTTTCTGCAGACTTAAAATCATATCTTAGTCTTGCTGAATTAATCAGAGGTTCATTAATCGAAAAGGAATGAAAATTTAACCAGAGTTTGAGGAAACCAAAGAGAGATGGGGATTAGGGCAGAAGGAGAAGGTTCCTGCCGAGCCTGAGAAGAACCTGTGCTGGAGCGTGATGCAGTGTGTGATGGTCTTCTTCCTTTGCACCGCCTGCTGTGTTGGTGATGGTAGGGTCATGACCAGAGTTGAGAGGCTAATAGCTTGGGGCAGTAATCAAGGTTTACCCACCTGTCCCCAGTATATCAATTAAAGAAGCTAGTAGCCATGAGATTTATTCAACATAACCACACGAGGAAGAAGAACAAAGGGATCCATTGTCCACCATGTCCATCTTCAGGGCGCTGACAAGTTGTTAGGGTTTAACAGAGGACCAGGGATATGCAGAATTAGCAGTACTAATCAAGGCATGGTTGCATACTGATCTCTGATCCCTCCTGTCCTGGCTCTGGCTGTGGTCTGTCCTGTGAGGTACTCTGGTAAATTGTCAGGAATGTGGGAAATCTTTTTTTGGAAGGCAAGTTTCTCCTGTGTCCAGCGCAATGGCTTCAGCCTTTCCATTCCTTAGCACAGGATGTCTGGGGAAACTTTCAGTCTTCAAGGTTCATTGTTTCAAAAGTCTGATAGGCAAAGCGAAGACTAGCATCTCTCCTGTCTGGCTCTCCTGACAGGTGCTTACCGAATGCTGGCACCAGGAAAGCGGAGTGAAAAGAAAGGCAGACAGCTATTCTGTTGTGTCTTTTGTAAGTTTCCACAAGTCTATGATTTTCTCAAGATTAAGAAAAAAGCAAGAATAATAAACTCAAAGTCGAAAACCCCAGAAATAATGTAGGAGAATAAGGATGGCAAACTCTCATCTTTCTGCTGGATGGGTTGGCAGATGCCTGGGTCTTTTGTTAAAACAAGGGTGGAAACAGCTTTAGAACAGAGGAGAGAAAAGGGCTGCGCCTTGGGACTGGAGATGGCTCAGTGGTTAAGAGCATGTCCTGCTTTTTCTGAGGGCCTGAGTTCAGTTCTCAGTATCCATGTTGGGTGGCTCACAAGCATCTGCAACTCCAGCTCTGGGGGAAATACGCCTTCGGTATCTCCATACACCAGCACTCACGTGCATATACTCACACTCACACACTTGGAGTTAAAAAAAAAATAACAACCATTTTTCTTAAAAAGACAAATGAAAGGGGCAAAGTCTCTCCAGATTGCTGTACTAAGTCGATGGGAGAACACTTGCTCTCTGGTGTCCAAGAGTCTCCCCTAAGCTCCCTGCCCACAGTTTGCACACAGGACATCTGGGCTGGGTGTACAGAGGCTAGAGAAGGCCTCAGCACTTAGACCATGGCCAGTTCTGCTGTGGCCAGCGTTCAATCTTAGATCATGGGTTCACCTTCTGGAAAACCGCACCGAAGAGCCTGCGGTGTACCGTCTGTGGCTCCTCGGCACATAGCCCATGCGCTCTCAGAAACCGAATCAGCAGCCCTTTCCAGGACAGCGCTCAGAGATAACAAAAGGGGAGTCTGATCATTGTTGGGATGCTTTATCAGGAAAGTTCCTGAAAACCATGAGGTCAGGGTAGATTCAAATGCTGACCCAGTCTTTTTCTCTCGTGAGCTCCACAACATAAATCAGAGGTTTTCAGCTGGCCATCTCGTTTTATATTCAAGGCGATCGAATGATTGGAGGTTGAACTTAGAACATTGCTGGCCATTCAGGTGGATTGTTCTGTCTTTTCAGGACTTGCTGTGTGAACTGTCACTTGAATGGCTCTGGAGAGCCACTGCCCATTGGTCAGTTTCAGCCTTCAGGCTTTTGAGAGCCAACTCCTCGATCTCGTCTCTCTTTCTGAAGTGTTGATGATTTTAGTGTGTGAAATGTATCAACAATAGGCAGATTGGCAGGGGACAGAAAGCCACTATAAAGGCTCCTGCAAACACTTGGGGACCAGGAACAGATGACAGGCTTCACAGGAGGGACACAAATGGCCAAACATTGTACAGCTAAACAAAGGGACAGGGACTTCCTCTTGGGAGGGGTGTGGGCTGTGGGAGGCTGGTGGAAGATTGTACACAGCTGTCTTAAGATGCAGATGAGGTTTCTCTAGGGGACAGCTGCCAGGGTCATCCGTCTAATTTGGGTGACTGAGTCCTCCGATCTTCCTGTGATATCAAGTCAGAAAAGGGGTATCAAGGAAAGCCTGTTTGGACGCCCTGCCTGTTCACTTCACCAGCAGAATAAATTTATCAAAGCACAGCCTCTGAGACAGTGTTGTCTATCGCTAGAAATGAAGAAGGCCAGTATGGGATGTTGTATTTGGGGTGACATATTATGGGACCCCATACAGTCACATAAATTCTCTGTATCAGTGGTCTCCAAACATTTGGATTTTAGGACCCCTCAGTATAACTTGTCAACACAAATCTTTACCCGTGTGTTTAGATATCTGTACACAGCATTGTCGCCACGTCTCAACCCTTGGCGTGCATTTGCTAAGACTCTCAGTTAAACCCTGTGGATTTATTTGTCTGCGTGCTTAGTTGTTTTGAATGTCTGTGACTGTCTTATCAGACTTAGTTACTTTCCTTTTACTGCGCCCAGATAAAGGCCTTGGCGAGTGTGGATTCAGAGCAGACGCGTCTATGCTGACTTGCGTTTGCAGGCAGCTGTGCAACGGTGTCATCATTTCTGATGTGCGTTCAGTGCATAGTTCTTCTTTATGGGAGGATCGGTGTCATTGAAATTAGATAAAATAACCCATCAATCCACCTGGCTTGGAGACACAGACCGAAGCACAGAGTCATAAGCAGAGAGACAGATGGAGGGGTGGGTACTGCTGCCACCCTGAATTTGTCAGCCCAGGCTGCCAGAGCCAAGTGTCATACACTGGGCCCCGTGGCTCGGAAAAGAGAAATGTGCTTCCTCCCAGCTGTTGCCGCTGGAAGTGACACCCTCATCGCTTCATTTAAACCATTTGTCTTCCCAAGGCCCCAGCCGCAAAAATCAGCATGTTTAGGGCTTCATCTGTTTAGAGGATGTAATTCACTGGGTGCTTTCCTGTAACCCTTCCCCTCCAGCCACACCATACAGGACCAAGTGGCGAGGGCCACTCCAGCGTGGAGCTAGCAACAGCTACGACTGAGGGATTTTGGATAGGGACATGTCAGCATAAGCCCTGGGGATAAGTCCTTTCTAAGCCTTGCTGTAGAGCCCTGCCTTGTAATTCTGTGTCAAGTGGGGCTGCTCCCTTTCCTTGGAGAAAATGGGGATCACTTTTGCTTCAGACCACAGCCACCTCGAGTCTGATTATACAGGGACATGGGAGGCAGTGGAGTGTGGTGGCCAAGTGTATCTTTTCAGGTATGGGTGTGCCCATAGCCAGCAAAGGTTTTTACAAGGGGCAGGGACAAGGTCATCGGCCGGGTGCCTTGGAAGAGAAGGAGGGTCCCTGAGGATGCACAGAGTGGGACTTCGAGTGGGTGGGTAGACATACATGCTTCTAGGTTCAAATTTCAGCGGCGGGAAGAGCACTCACGGTTTCTCCTGCTTCTGTGTTTTGTTCTCTTTGGAACTGTTTTGAACAGTGTATTGAAAAAGGGGGCTTGACCTCACAGTAACAGAAATCCCTGATTCCCCTCAGTATTAGACCTACTGGGACGGTCAGAGGTGCATGGGGCCACCTCTGGCGGTGTGCCCTGAGGGAGAGTCGTTGTCTTATGTGGGGATACATGAACTCTACTGGAGAGATCTCCAACATCCTCTGTCTGTAGAGCATGAATCCTCATACTGCAGTTAAGAGCTTGACCAGAAGGCAACTAACCGCAGCTACTTCCCTCCGTTAGTAATCAACGCTGTTATTCTATTTGGCCATTCATGTCTCACTCTTTTCTTTGTTAATCCAGTAACTTGATGATCTGGGGAAACACAAATGGATTCCAGTATGACTTGTTCAAGGGCATATGTTGTCTAGAGAATAACCGTGGGCTAAAGAATAACTTGACAGATTTGGGACATTGGGGTCTTCTCTCTGTGTGTAGATTTAATCTATTTACCTACATGATATTTAAACATAATTAGTTACAGATTTATTATGTAAATATAAGTATACTTAAAATATATACATATTCAATATATCCAGTTTTAGCCTGCATATGCTATACATGACCAGGCTATGTTGAGAGCATAAGAAAGGTGGGGAGTAGGTGAGTGAGTGTATGTGTGTGTGTGTGTATGTGTGTGTGTGTGTGTGTGTGTGTATGTGTGTGTGTGTGTGTGTATGTGTTTGTCTATGTGCACATACATGTGCATGAATTGTTAAACTGTGAAACTGATTCTTCCTTTTGGTGTGCTGGAAGAACAAGGTTATATAAGGTTAGGCTAAGTTCACTGTCACTTCCTGCTCTGCAGCAGAACACCCAGCAAGATTCTTCACTATAGACTGGTTAAAAGCTCAAGCCTAGTCCAGGCAGATAAGTAGAGTCTTAGGGTGGGTGAGAAACTGTCCTTCTCTCATTCTCGCTGGTACCAGGTACTGAACCGAGGGCCTGATCGGGAATCGGCAAGTGCTCTATGGGGCAGCACTGCATACCTTTTATTCTGAAATAGTGTCTCACTAAGTTGCCCAGGCTGGCCTCAAATGACTGACCCTCTTGCGTAGCTAGAATGTATGCATGGGGCCACGCAGCTTGGCTCCTGCCCTGTCCTCTTTATTTCTTCTTTTCTTATCAATTTCATGGCATCCTGGACTCTACTTAATATTCCAAAGGGATCCCGAATTGTGCGTAGTATTTAATCTGAAATTTAGAAAATTATTTTATGTGTACAAATATTTTATCTTTGTGTATGTCTGGGTACCATGTGCCTGCCTGGTGCCCTCAGAGTCCAGAAGAAGGTGTTGGACCTTCTGAGACTGGAGTTACAGATGGTTGTGGGTGCTGGAACTTGAACTTGAGTCCTCTGGAAGAGCAGCCAGTGCTTTTAGTCACTGATCATCTCTCTCCGGACTAATCTAGATTCTTAATAGGAGAGTCCATTTTACTAAGACATGTTCTTTAAATTACCCAATAAAGTGTTACACTTCCGTATTTCCTCCAGTAAGTGGTGGCGTATCTGAAAGCGTCACCTTCCAGAATGTGGAATGAGTCCCGAAACTCCTGCCCTCTGAGAACAGAGCTCGCTCTTTGACAGTAGTGGGCTGCTTTCTCAGGAGTATCATCGCTGCTCTCCAGCACCTCGACGGGTTGTTGTTAGAACTGTCTCAGGTTAGTTTTTAATGGTACCTTTAAATGAGGCTTCATTAATCATTCTAGTGCTATTTCACCAGAGCAAATTAAATTATTTCCTAGAATGAGGATGTCAGCTGTCTCGCGGCTTCATCCTACACCCCTTTCATTCTATGCTAGACAGCAGGACGTCTGCCTTTTCTTCTCTTTTCTTAACCTTCCCCCCTCCTTCCCTCCCTCTCTCCTCTTTGCCGTTCATGTAAAGGCCTTAATATAGAGGCTGAGTTTTGGCATGTGACTGGGTGGGATTTATATAGTTATACAATAATCATCCGCTCCCCGCCCCCCCAGCAAAGGCCTGACTGTTGGGCTTTCTCCACAGCTGATAGGAGTAATTTTAAGCCACCGAGTGATATGGAAAGGAGGAAGGGAAACCACAGTTGTGTCTGTTCAGAGGACTTGATTTGACTTACCCAGATAAATTTGTAAGTCAATCATTGCTATACTGACATAGCTAGAGTCATCAGAGAGGAAGGAGCCTCAGTTGAGGAAATGCCTCCATGAGATCCAGCTGTAAGGCATTTTCTCAATGAGTGATCAGTGAGAGAGGGCCCAGCTCATGGTGCAATCCCTGCTCTGCCGGTCCTGGATTCTATAAGAAAGCAGGCTGAGCAAACCATGAGGAACAAGCCAGTAAACATCACCTCTCTATGGCCTCTGCATCTGCTCCTGTCTCCAGGCTCCAGCCCTCCTTGAATTCCTGTTCTGACTTCTTCCAATAATGGACTATGATCTGAAAGTGTAAGCCAAATAAACCCTTTCCTCCCCAACTCGCTTTTTGGTCATGACATTTCTTTGCCTCAACAGAAACCCTAATTAAGACAATCGCAAAATTGTAAAGTAGGGCAACTCCAAATAAAATGATAATATAGAAGAGGACTCTCATTTTTAATTTATTGTTGACTGTTTTCCACTCGGTTGTATGAAATGTGGCCATGAGCATACACATCCCACAACTTGCAATGCTTGCATCTTATGTGGCCCTCACATGAGCATCAGCCTCCAAGAGGGTGGTGGATTGAATGAGAATGGTCCCCATAGGCTCGTATATTTGTGTGTTTAGTTCCTAATTTGTAGAACTGTTTAGAGAGGATTAGGAGGTGTGGCCTTGTTGAAGGAGGTTGTGTTATTGGGGGTAGGCTTTGAGGTTTCAAAAGCCCATGCTGGCCACTATTGTTCTCCCTCTTCCTGTTAGCAGTGGATGTAAAGCTCTCAGCTGCTACCTCAGCACCATGCCTGCCCGCCTCCTACCATGATGATCATGGACTAAACCTCTGAAGCTGTAAGCAAGTCCCCAGTTAAATGTTTGCTTTCGTAAGCGTTGCCTTGGCCATGGGTTCTCTTCCCAGCAATAGAGAACCAGGACTAGAAAGGGGGACAGTCACCTGGAGAACCTTTCAAGCCCATGGGTGCCTTGTCTATAAAAGCTTCCCTCGGCACCAAAGCTTCCTGTGACTCCCAGACCCTGATATCAGGTTGTGGCCCTAATCTTACAAAGACGGAAGTGGCAAGAAAGCAACCATAAACCTCTGTAGCCGCCATGACAAAGTGTTCATCCAAGCACTGTTTTTGGATTAGCATTCGTGAACAGTCATGCCCTAACAGTGCCGTCGATGTTTAGTGCAATGGTCATGGGACCATTTACAGAGTATTTCAGTATTTCCCAGGAAGCAGATCTGAGTTCCTCCTATGTGGGATTCGCTGTTGTGTCCTTGGGCAGGAGTGAGGCTTCTAATTTCATCGAGGTCCCTGGTGGCTTTTGACATTTACATTAAGCCTATATCAACAACACTGAGAGGCAACATATTCTCAATGTTTTATCCCTTAAAATTGTTCCTGGATGCTGTAAAACCCCAGGTTAATGCGTGCACTTGGAAAAATAGTGACCAACCTGGAAGTGTCCCATCACCTGTTGACATGCACTCGATTCTAGTTCCTCTTCTGGGGACCACAAGCTTTTGTTGGGCTGGTGTTGTCTTTGGCTGTTTCATTGGTACAATGAGGGTTCTTGCTTTTTTGTCACATGTCATATGATTGACTAGATAAGAAGCTGCTGCAACACAGGGCTGGTATTTGCTCAGGAGCCAAATGGGTGTCTTATGTCACCGGCCTGTGATGTTTAAGAGCTGGGTGTAGTAAGGTGCCTTTTTGAGATGGCACCCTGGGGTGAGTTTGAAATCACAGTGTCTCTCCAGTCCCAAATCATCCATCCAACCTCTCCTTTCGCACTTACCATCTTACAGGTGACGTCGTGCTAAGTTGACGATTCCTCGTGGTTTTGAACTATTGTGCTGTGGAACGACATGGGTTTTGATATTTTGGGGTGCTGTTATTAGAAATGACAGTATGTCTTGTCTTGAGGGTTGGAGAGATGGTTCAGTGGTTAAGAGCATGGGTTGCTCTTCCAGAGGTCCTGAGTTCAATTTCTAGCAGCCACATGGTGGCTTGCAAGTATTCATGGTGGGATCTGGTGCCCTCTTCTGGAATAAAGGCATTCATACAGACACAACACTCAGTTTTTTAAAAAAAATAATATCTAGTCTTAAGAAATCCATGCCCCTTTTGATTTTAAAATATGTTGAGTATTTTCAAATTAGGATGGCATAACATGGGTCATATTTACCCAAGAATGTCAGCACTGTGGCCCGTTTCTGCAGGAGTGAGAGCTCTGCTGTTGTTCATAGGACATGTTCTTCGCCTGGTAAGACTGAAGAGATTCTGCGTCTCACAGAACAATCAAGTGCAACTGGGTAGTGTCTTTGCAAGGCGCTATCAGTGTGGGTGTTTGCTTTTCTCTTGGTCTCACGGCCATGGCTGTGGCTTGTTTGCGTTCCCTTTGCTGCAGTGACCTGTTGCGCACAGAGCGAACCTGGTTTGCAAGTCTGCGATAAGGTGCTGGTGTTTAACATCAGCGCGTTTGGCAGGGGCAAGATTCCGGCTGCTCTTTGGCACTTGTTCTGATTCCATTGCAGGTGGTCTGTCACCACCTCCATCTTTTGGCAGGCATCTTATAGGTGTCCTCTGGACATTAGATGAATACGGAGCATAAGCACTTTAAGCCGTACCCACTGAGTGTCTTACAGGTTTCAATTTAGCTTTTGTTTGCATACTGTATGTTTGAGAACAGCTCTCCCACCTTCTTGGTACATAGCACTTGAGTTTTGAAAAAATAGACTTTGCATTGTATTCGAAGAGATTAAAGGCAACACAGCAGTTGAGTGGGATGAGTGTGTTCAGGGAATAGACTAGAAACATTTTCTCCCTTCAGTGATTTAACTTCGAAGAGTATTTCTAGCGTGTGTCTGAGGTTTGTACTGGAAACATTTGTAGGGAAATATCTAAGTTAGAATAGCTAGAGAGACAGACTGATGAAAGGGGAGGTGTAGCCCAAGGCACAGCACTTGCCTAGCATGTGTGGGGCCTGGCTTTGGAGCCCCAAGGCTGAAAGAACAAACAAGCAACAAAAAACCCCGCCGATCACAGTAGAAGTCTTGACTCTATCAGCGTCAGCCGTTTCACAAGCCTTGTTTCTTTGTCTGTGAGATGGGAGCATGCTCCCTTTCAAGGTTTGTCTGGAAACTGAGACAGGGGGAGTCTAGTGCATAACGGACCACACGCCTTGCATCTCCCGTCTTGTTTGCCATGGGTAGGCTTATTTCTCCTTTTTAACAGTTATGAAGCACAGACAACACAAGACTTTACCCTCTCAACCTTGTCAGTGCACAGTTCAGTGGCAGTGTGTTCATACTGCGGGGTAACCTGACCCCCAAAACCTTTTCATCTGGCAAAGAACATCTTCTCCCATTCCATTTGTCCCTTGCCCACCAATCTGCATTCTGTCGCTACGTATTTGATTATTCTGAGTTTGTCACAGAAAGTCTTACTTCACTTTGAAACTCTGCTACCGAGTCTTGCTGAGTTATCAAATGGCCATTTTTAAATGGCATTTCTGTTCTTTCTACTGTGTCTCTTCTTATTTAACTATTTCTCTCTCTCTCTCTCTCTCTCTCTCTCTCTCTCTCTCTGTGTGTGTGTGTGTGTGTGTATGCATGTGTGCACTTGTCTTCAGAAGCCAGCAGAGGGCATCAGATCAGGATCTGGAGTTGTAGGATATGCCAATATGCCAGTGTGGGTGCTGGGAACCCAACTGCTGCCCTCTGAAGGAGGGGCAAACGTTCTTAAGTGTTGAGCCGTCTCTCCAGTTCTCTCTGGGCTTTTTCTTATGTCTTTCTGTCATTGTAGTGCACACGGTTCCAAGAACTGGCATAAAAATGGGGAAAGAAAATGGCCCCTTTTCAGCCCTAAGAAAGAATGCAGTTGTGCTGCTTTACAGGAAACTGGATGCAATGGGAGATAACTTTGTCAAATGAATTAAGCCAGTCTCAGAAAGACAATTGTCGTATGTTTTCTCAGTTTCCTCAGTTTTATGTAGCTACATAAGATCATGTATGTGTTTATGGCATGAAGCTGGAATGGAACTGTCCAGAGGATCACAGGGAACTAGTGGGAGAGGGTGGAGAAAGGGAAACTAGGGGCCTCTGGGAGGGGATGGGCAGTGCATAATATATCCTTGTGTGATTAAACATCTTTAAGTTTAAAAATCTGTAAATGGTTTATAGAAAAAAATATTCAAAGGGAAGTTCACACGAGCCATTCACCTTCTTCTGGGTGGCTGACTTCACTGTCCGCATCTTGTCCCTAAGACCGTTCTGGAACGGAATGGTGATAGTATTCTGGAAAAGATGCTTCCCGAGTTTGAGATTTTCAACCAGATCTGCCTTAGGACAGTGTGGGTTGTTTTTCCTCTCTGAAGCAGTCCAGTCTCTGATGTCTCCTCTTAAATGGGGTTCCTGTCTCAACACTATTTCCTTCCCTCTTCCGTGTTGATGGAGGATCCCATCCAAAAGAGTAGATTCTCAAGGTGGTCTTGCTGAGGAATGCATTGTGATTCTTCCTGTTCAGGGACCACTGCTGACTGCTGTTTTACCTCCTGGGACATCTACAAGTCCACTCACATTCTATCCCACCTTTCTGCTTCATCTCCCAGAGTTCCTTATCTTCCTGTGTTCAGGCTACCGCCTTGGGTTGTAGGATATTATTTGGTGTGCTCTGCTCTTGTCTTCTCTATATAGCTTTTCCTCCCTCTGTACTGTGGCTTCTAAGGCCAAATTCGCATCTCTCTGAAGTGTTGCCTTGCTTGTCCACCTTCCTGTCCTTTGCGGGTGGGAGTGGCCCATCCACTCTCTGTGGACCATCGGGAGGCCATGCCTGTTCTTGCCCCCCACGCTCCTGCTCTGCTGTGTCATCCTTCATGACAAAGACATCATCTTCCAGATCCTTCTCAGTGTGGGACTCGCTCAGCTTTCAGCCAGTGGGAGGAGCAAACCCTTTCCCAGAGGACTTTGCAGAGAGATGGAGTTCAGAACAGTCCAGAAAATAAGAGTTGCCTCAATCCTGCGCTCTACGACTTGCCTTCCCACTCCTTACACAGTGCACAGAGCTGACCCCCGTGGTGATGGGCAGTCCTCAGGCATCGGGAGGGGAAGTGTGTGGTTTCGACATGCTTTTATAAACAAGCCACTCTTGAGAGAGTGCTGCCTCAGCAAATGCTTTTAGTGTCAGTTCTTCGGAGACAATAGATTGATGTCTGTCCTCAGATGCAGGCACGTTTGGGATTTAATGTGCTCCTTGGCATCCTTAGGACTTTTATAGCAGTTGAGGTTTAAACTTTGTTCATTCAACAAATACATTTTGGTACTTAGCATATAGTGGTGTATACCTTTGGTCGATAACCAGACAAAGTGCTGGAGACCAGGGCTCAGCTGGGCTGCCGTGAGTTTGAGCTTCCTGTTCCTTTCTAGCTTTCTGGGCAGGAGGCAGGGAGCGTTAGCAGTGCATTGTCCGTTTTTGGAATTCTGCTTGGTGCCCTTTTTGGCCTCTCTGCTCTTCGTCTCAGTCTCTTGAAGGAGAAGCTACTTTCTGGGTGGAAAGATAGAGAGCAGCCTTCCAGCATGTTCTGCCCGGGCCATGTGGGTCATGCCACGCCTTCTTCTTGGGTTTTCTTACAGTTTAAATGCCATGGTTCTTGTTCTTTAAGCTCTCCTTGTGGGGAACAAACTCACAGAAGCCGCTGCACCAGCAGAGTCCCAGGCCTCAAGGAGCCATGAGAAGGAAGGTAGAGCCATTTCTAACTCTTACCCGCATCACACAGACGAGGATATGCGTGATGAAAAACTAATGTATGCATTTAAAATATCTGCACATGCGTGTTTCAGATGGGTACCTCTTGGTTTCACTCACATGATGCTATGTTCTCCAAGGGAGTCTGGTAGGAGTGCCTCTGACACCACAATCCTGTCCCCAGAAGCCCACAGCGGAGCCACTAAATCATCCCGCAAATTTCCAACCTATTTCTTTTGATTGGCCCTGAATTTTAAAACAACAACAACAACAACAACAAAAATGATCAGTCGTCTGCTTGGGGTGTAAGGTCCAAAGAATAGGATGATTTAAAAATTCACTTTGAGCTAAGTGTGGTGTCCTCACGAGACCCGCAGTGCCACGTATATCTGAATTTCACAGCAATTATAAAATCAACAATGATTATGTAGCATTTACAAGCTCTGAGGAAAGTAGAATCTGAGATAGTTCAGTTCTGTTGTTATCTTTTTCCCATAGCTGGGGCTCAGACCCAGGGCTGCGTCACGCCTGCTAGGCGCATGCTCTGTCCCTGAGCTACACCCTCAAGTCCAAGTTCTCTCGTTTTTTCTGTGACCACTTGGATCTAAGGATCTAACATTTAAAACACTGAGAGTTATAAATTACGAGGTGTAAGATGTTTGTTTGAGCATTATAAATTTTAACCTTTACAAAATTCTATTCAATCGTATCCCAAAACTTAAGATTTATTGGTAATATTTTATTGTTTTAAAATTGAAAGCCAGATCAAGAAGCTGGGCGAAATCGGAGCGGTGTGGTTTGGTCGCCGTCCAACTTGGATCGCACAAGCGCTCTGCGTCAGTGAGCTTCGTTTACTGGTCACCTGACGACTATTAACAAAAGTTTTCCCACCAGCCTGGATCTGCTATGTGGAAATAAGAATAGTGAATATATAATTTTGTGGGTTTTTACTTTTTTGTAATGTAATAAATTTTTATTATTTTACTTGGTGTAATTTGATCATATACTTTACTTCCCTCACACTTAGCATGATTAAATTTACCACAGCTTAATAAAAGTGAGTTTTGTTTTGTTGTTTGTGGGGGCTGTACCCAGGACTTTGTACATGTTTTGTACAGGAGGACTCTACCACTGGGCTGTACCCCGGACCCTAATATTTTTCACTCTCTGTTTCTTTCTGGTCAGTTTTTATATGTTTTTGCATTGCAGTTGCTGCTAAAATGAGCTTTGCTGCGTAGAGGAGGGGAGGTGAGGGTCAGCCATGACAGGTACCTCACTGTAAGATGCCGGATCCAACTGTGTTCTCAGTCAGCTACAGTGGGGCGCCATGCTGGGTTCCCCTGGCTGCATTCTGAGGACCAAGAGCTGCCGTGGCTGCTCCTGAGTAGGTGTCCTCCTGAAGAGGCGACACTTTATCTTTCAAGGTGTCTGTGTCTTCCTGTGTAAGATGATGAGCTCACACTGGAGTGTCCATGGTCCCTCTCAGTTCTGTGTGCGGATGGCCCCTAAGCTGTGACCTGACGGTGTGGTCTGTCACCATTCACTTGGGGGCCAGCTAGCATGGCCATCAACATTCCTGCCTGCTTGAAGAGATGTGGCGGACCCGTTGGAGTTTGCTATCAATTTCTCTTGTGCCTTGGTGTAGTCTGTAGGTTTGGTCACCTCTCTGCTCTTACTGCTTTAGTGGCTGCAACCAGGAATAGGACAACCGCTCCTGATTTTCTTTTCTTTTTGCCAGTTTATGCATGAATTTTGTTCTGTTTGAGACAGTCTCACTGTATCACCCAGGGTGGCCTGGAATCCACAATCCTGCCTCAGTTTCCCGAGTGATACGGTTCTAGTTTTTGCACTACTTGCTCATGATTTTTGATATCCATGTAAAACAACATTTATATTTTGTGTAAAACTTAATTGCCCATAAAATAAAATTCACCACAATTCTGGTAATATCAAGACAGTTTTTATTATCACCATGTGTTGATCCATTATTTTGGCCTGGGCCTTGAATGTTTTTTATTGCCAACATAATTTGCTACAGGTGTCTGAAGGGTGTGAAAACCTCTCAGTGCAGAGTCTCACACATACATTCTCCATTTGAAGAATGAGATAAATCAGTAACCCTTCCCTGCACAGTGAGACTTGTCACCCCATTCTCTTTTTGTCCTGAACAGTGAACGCAGAGAAACCATTGTTTGAAATGAAATTGAGACATGAGACCTGGTCTCAAAATAGTAAGTATGTAAATAAATCTTCCTGAACCAAATGATTTTAAAAAATGAAATGAAATTGAGAACCTGCTCCAGAAATTCCCTGGTCCAGGAGGGTGTGATCATGTTGTGTCCTGGGCTTTGCCTAGCAGTGAAGATTTTCCTAAATGGGACTTGGAAAGGACATGGCTTGACCTTGACTTTGATGCTAAAATCTCTTGCTTTCTTTTCACTCAAGTTTGTGCTATATAGCTGTGCTCATAATTTTTTAAAGAAAAACTTGGAATTAAATAAAATGACTTCAGAGACCCTATGGCAGGGGGAGCTACTTAGTCTATTGTGACAACTTTGTGATTTTTGTTTTATCCTCCTGAATGTTGCTTCCTTGGCTTTTTTTTTTTATTGGTTGGTAAAATTTATTGTAGGATTGCTAAGGAAATGAGAACAGCGAGGGGTTCAGACATCACTCCTGGTCCTGTTGACGTGTGCAGTCCGTGGGGCATTTGGATAGGCAAACACAGCGGTTCTAAGAGTTATACACAGTAAAATAGTCACTGTGGGCTGTGTGCACATGGCACCAGCTCTGTAAGACTGTGGCAGAGCTGAAAACTCTTGTCCGTTCACGACTTCAGCTGTACTAAAATCTCAGAAAGCATTCTTCGGGTAATGTGTAGAGAGAGATTTTTATTTTAGTGACTTTTCTCATTTCAAGGAGTCTCAAGGATGTTCATTGTGTGCGGCAAAGCAATGTAGAAGGAAGATGGATGGACAGGTGGAAAATGTTGGCGGGGGAGCATGCAAGTTTGGATCCTATGGGGCATCTCTGAGCTCAGGCACAGTGAACAGATGTGGACAAGAGGAGAGACCTCTGCTTGGGTCAGGATGGTCTTCAGGCAAGATTTACTTATCAAAGTACAAATAATAATACCACTATAGGACCGAGCAGAGCACTAGGGCAAAGGCTGTAGAGATATGGAGGAAAGGAAGGGTAGAAATAGCCAGCCTGGAGCCTGGAGAGGAAGTATCTAAGGTTCCCAGCACCTAGAACCTAGGTGTCCTGGAAGTTAGTTTGTGGGGTTTGATGTTCAGAAACCCACTTTGCAATTCTGCACCATATAAAGTAGCTACAGTATCTTGCAGACAAAAACTAGTAAGTGCAGCGAAAGACCAGCCTGGACTTGCCACATTGACTTTGCATGTAGCATGTAAAACCTCCCAAGTGGGAAGCACAGCTGGGGATGTGGCTTTGACCTTCCTGCCACCGCATTCCTGCTGCCAGCATTGAACCAGTTGTAGATAGTCTGTTAGTCCTTAGCCATGCTGCCCAGAAAGTGAAAGTGGTGTGTGTGTGTGTGTGTGTGTGTGTGCGTGTGTGGTGTGCATTTGTGTGTGTATATGTATGTGGTGGGGTATGTGTATGTGTGTGGTGGTGGCATGTGTATGGGTGTGGTGTGTATCTGATGGGGGTGAGTGTGTAGTGTGTGTGTGGTGTGTGGGGATGGGTAATGAATTGTGTGTGGTGGGGTGAGTATGCGATATGTGAGTGTGAGTGTGTGTGTGTGTGTGTGTGTGTGTGTGTGTGTGTGTGTGATGGGTATATGTGGTGACTGGGGTGGAGGTTGCCTAGCAGGTTACTTGGGAAGTGGGGCAAGACTGGTTGTGATGTGCTCTGGTTTCGAGCCTATTATCCCTAGTGTCAGCACCCATGTTTAGCGGGATGTTGCTGTTCCGATACTTACAGGAACTTCTGTTTTAAAAAGTTGAAGCATAGGCATAGAGACTTATAACATTTTAGTAGTTATTTTCCAGCAGCGTCTTGTTAACACCATCTTCCTATGTATTGTTTGGACACTGTCTGAACCCCCCTTGGGAGTGAGTTTGGCATTGTGGTGGTTTCTTTTGTTGCAGAGATGTTCCAAGGTCATGCTGTGTTTGGGTTCTGTAGAGGAACAGAACTGACAGATTCAATCTATATTTAATCTACACACATCTATATACTTAAAGGGATTTATCTGATGATTTGCATGATATGGTTTGGGTAACCCAGCTGTGGCTTCTCACTCCAGAGAGGCTGAGACCCTAGCAGCTGCTCATTCTGCAAGGCTGGGAGACTGGGAGGATTCCTGGAGAGCCTCTGCTTTTCTGGAGAGCTGGTTCTACTCCCTGAATCCTGAAGAAGCTGGTTCTGCTTCCTGGAATGCAGCAACCACAACAGTGGCGGCAGCAGCAGTAGCAGTGGCGGCAGCAGGGTAGATGAACTTACCAGCAAGGGTGAGAGAAAGCTGTCAAGAGCACAGCTTCCTTCTTCCAAGTCCTGTTAGCTGGGTTCTACCGGGAGGTGCCACGCACATTTAGGTGCGTCTTCCCACTTTGATTAATCCGACCAACAAAATCTCTCACAACAACTCCAGTCTTGCCTTTAATTGATTCCAAGTGCCATCAAGTTGGTAGCAAAGATGAGCCATCACAGTCTGAAGTTCTGCCAAGCGACCTTTCCTCCACTTAGCTGCATGAATTGCAGGCTTCCCTTTTAACATTGCCGTTCTCTAACTGTCTGAGTCTGGTGTCCCTTCAGATTTTGCTTTACTAGTGGTGACTCCCAGAGCTGACCCCCCTGCAAGTCACCGTTGGTGATGGGGGTGACTTTCAGAAACAAAACACAACTGGGCAAACAGTGGAGCAGGAAGCTGATCTGGTGACAGTCTTCCACTCCAGCACTCCTTTGTGTCTATTAGAGCCCATCTCACCTGTCCCATCTTTGTTCAGGAAAAAAATCAAAGGATACCATTAGCTCGGAAATGGATTTCAAGAGGTTGAGGGTGGGGTAATTGGTTCTGAGAAGCCATAGGATTAGCTTTTGGAAGGATGGAGGACTGAACCTGGTATCCCCTGAGTGTCTCTTAGGGGTTAGGAGAGGAGCAGTGTGCAGGAGCTGAAGGGGCTTCTCAGCCTTCCTCCACCACTCTCCAGTTTTGGTGACTTTTCTATGTAGCTGAGGCTGGCTTTGAACTCTGAGTCCTCTTGCCTCTACTCCCAAATGCTAATATTTCAGGTGTGTGCTTCTATATCTCTATATCTGGCCACCTGGTCTGTTTTTGTAATCTATAATAATCTTGTATGTGTGTGTGTGTGTGTGTGTGTGTGCCACAGCCAGCTTGTCACAGATCCGTGCAGAGTGACCCTTGGTTTGAGCTGCACAGCCCAAGCTCAGGGTTTCCCCCTGGATCTAAGTCCTTTGCACACAGGGCCCGATCCTGTCTGTCTTGGCCTGAGCACTGCATCCACTAGGACCTCACACACATCTGCACACAGGGCCCGATCCTGTCTTCTTTGCCTGAGCACTGCATCCACTAGAACCTCACACACATCTGCACACAGGGCCCGATCCTGTCTTCTCGGCCTGAGCACTGCATCCACTAGGACCTCACACACACCTGCACACAGGTCATCACTCCCCACAGACAACACGCCCGGTGTCCCCCCATGGAGTCACCAAGAGGGTCCATGGCCCTGCTTTTTATTTCTTTGGAAGCGGCAGCCTGGTGGAGGGAATGAGAGTGTGTGTGCTCAACAGCCCCACAAGGGCAGTCTTATAATGAATGGTTTGAATAACTGCGAAGAGGAGACAGAGGGGTAAGCAAAAGCCAAGAGCCTCCATTCTGTAGAAGAGGAGTGAACTGGTATGCTGGACTCAGCCCCACCTGCCCCGTCCCCATCACGACCTTCACAACCTCATCCCTCCCCTCTCACTGATTCTGGCTTATTTTGAACCTAAATTGTTTGTATGTATGTTTGTTTGTTTGTTTGTTTTGAGACAGGGTGTAACAGCCTCAGCTGTCCTGGAACTAGCTCTGTAGATCAGGCTGGCCTCAAACTCAACAGAGATCAGTCTGTCTCTGCCTCCAGAGTGCTGGGATTAAAGGCGTGTGCCACTACCAACTGGCATTTTTGGAACCCCAAATTTAAGGCGTCCTGGAGGCAGAAATTGTTTTTGCTGTTTGTTTGTGTTAAACTCTGGACAGGGACAGCTGTACTTATAGACACTTGGAAAAGCAGGTGGCAACACATTCTCAGTGGGTCTCAACTTCTTCACTAGAGAAATGAGGAGTGTGGAACCAGGGGACTTTTGAACCTGAGGTAATGGATACAAAAACATTTTATCCACATGGTGACAAAATGCTCAGAGAAAGCCTAGGATGCTCGGTTTCAGGAAATGCCTCATCAGTAAACTGGGAGGGCATATGACTTATGATTGACAGATACAGTGATATCCATTCACCTGCCCTCCAAATTCTGCTTTGAGAAGATAAACAAAACACAGGGTTTTAAAACTTCTAACCAGAGGGAGCATTTCTTCTCAGAGCCAGACACCAGTAGAACCGAGCACTGTATGAAGATATGAACTGAGCACTTTTGCATTCATGGATTTTGTGTGTGTGTGTGTGTGTGTGTGTGTGTGTGTGTGTGTGGTTGAATCTGTAACAACCTCACTGGGACTGGGAAAGTGTAACTCTCAGTATAGTTGTCCCTTGCTATTCATGGCAGACTGGTACCAGGATGCACTCAGATGCCAAAACCCGAGGAGGCTCAAGGCCCAAGAGTAAAATGGCTCAGTACGCACGCAGAACCTATGCATATCCTGCAGCAACTTCTGTCCCCTCTCAGTGAGGTGACAACCACTGTATTGTCCAAGTAAGAGTAAGAATGTCTCTGTATGTTCAGTACATGTACATTTCCCAAAATATATCTTATTATTTATTTTATTTGTAATTATGTGTGGGGCTGTACATATGAGTGCACATATCCTTGCGGACCGGAAGAGGGCGTCGGAGCTCCTGGAGCTGGAATTTCTGGTGCTTGGGAGCTGCCCTGTGTGGGTGCTGTGAACTGAGCTCTGGCTCTCTCTGACAGCAGCAAGCCCCCTAACCTAAGTTTCTAGCCACCCCCTTGTTTATTTGTTTGCATCCGAGGTTCCGGAAGGATGGACACCCAGGACTGATGTTAGAACCTGTCGGTGTGAGCTTTTGTTTTGGTCTCCTGTACTGAGGCCTCCCTCGAGCATTGTTTAAGTTTGGTTAGCCTGGTGTGGAAAAGGTAGAGCTAAAGGCATCATAGGGTAAGTCCTGACCCTGTCCCGGGTGGGCTCTGGATCCCACAGGTAATTGGTCACTTCCGGCAGGTGCATGTTCCCCATGTGAGGTTGGGCTGAGGTGTACAATAAAATGACTGGCGTGTGTTAGTCTCATGTTCTGAGAATACTTTGCAGTCTGAGACAGGCTGTGCGTGTCATCCAGAGAATACCGTGTGTTTAAAGTGATGGGAGGGAACTGTCTTTCTGTAAGGCGTGTGGGCTCTGCAGCTTCATGTCCTTGTAAACGGAACTGAACCTAGAGGAACTGAGTACAGGAGCTGCATGTTAGGATGACTTAACACCTCTGTAGAATGGCTAGTTTTAGGGCTGATTTTTGCCTAATGAGCTATCTTGACTACTTAGGGAAATTAGAAGTTTAAGAAGCTGGATAAAAATTGAATTATCTCTACCAAATTTGAGTAGATAAAACCCTTTCAGGTGTGAAAGTGAAGTAATTTTTTGTGGAATATAAATTATGACTATTCCTCAAATGGGAGGAATTGCCGGACTGTGAAGTCAGTTAAACCGTTATCTGTAATTGAGACTGTTGCTTCTTCCTGGTCTCCTTTGCCTCATGAAAATAGCAATGAAGTCTCTATCCTTTGGCACTTGGCTATCACAGTTGTTGGCTGGTCCATCCACTCATATGGACACTCACTCTGAACACAGGTTGACGGTTGGGTGCCTTGCTCTGTGTTAGGTCCCAAAGTCAGAAGGGGAATTGTGTTATTGCCCAATGGCAGAGTGCTTGCCCAGCGTGAGTAAGGCCCTGAGTTTCATCCCCAGCACACTGAGAAATAACGACAGGTAAAGTTTGGGGTCCCCCATGCTGTCTTCAGGAGAGAGGCATTGCTGATCAGGCCACACGTCTAAGTGTTCTGTTTGGGCTCTTGCCTGCCTTGTAGATGGGTGACTGCCATTATTAGCATTTGAAATTTTACCTCTAACGCCCCCATCCTGGAAAGAGATTGGAAAGCTGGGTGCTGTTCAGTGATTTCCTGCTGCACAGTGAGTGTCCGTCTCTGGTTACCACGGAGTCTCCAGTGACGAGACTGATTCAGTCTCCAGAAACTGCTCTTTATTGTGTGGATGGTGAAAACCTAACAGGCTTCCCCTTCTGGTTGTGAGACTGGCTGAGTGTGTGCCGTAGCTTGGTTAATTTCCTACCTTAGCTGACCTCAGAGGATGCCGGGACACAAGGATCTGGGTGCAAGGTAAAGAGTAATTGTCTCATCTGAAAAGGTTTTGAAGTAAAAATTCGGAGCAGGGCAGGAAGCTCAGTGTAAGGATACTTTCTTGGTGTGTGCAAGGCCCTGGGTTCTGTCCTTCTGTCCCCAATCTCTCTCTCTCTCTCTCTCTCTCTCTCTCTCTCTCTCTCCTCTCTCCCTCCCTCCCTCTCTCTCATCAGCGGTTTAAATATGGAGTAAGATCTAACCTTTGCTGAGACCCACTACATCCCAGATATAAGGGCTGTATTTCTGTTAACTTACTTGATAATTTTTTATTATCAGATACGGAAACCAAGACCTGGAATGGCTGAATAACCCATCCAGTGTCTCATAGCAAATCCAGAAGCCTGGTTTGTGGCAACCATGACCTGCCAGCAGAAAAATACTGAGATCCGAATGCTGAGAAACTCACATACAGGGTCCTCCTCCAAATCAGTGCATAGAGGGAATGACCTAAGAGAAGGCAGATTGAGACATTTCATGCTTGATTGTAAGCTTGGGCTTTGGGATGCCAAGGGATAAGTACCTCTGAGCTGAGCAGGTGGTGTGTGTGATGCCGTGGGTCACGCTGACCCAGGTCCTGGGTCAAGAATCCAGCATACAGCATGTTCTCCAACACTAGCTGTTCTTGGGTCCTAGAGTGGTTTTGAATATGGCACTATTCTGTTGGAAATGAATTGGGAGATGGTGGTGATGGGAACGTCTAACTAGCCAGAGTAGCCTTGGAAGTGATAAACTATGGGAAAAATGGCTGAGTATCTCCAGAAATCTTTAGGCGTCCAGCCTTATTGCAACTTGATATCATTAAAAAATGGTTTTACTGTTAAATATTGATGTCCACTACTTTCAGTGAACATCTGATCATGTTTCTACTACCTAAAGGAGACTAGATTCGAACGAAAGTGGCTCTTAGTTCAGGTTGGACAGACATAAGTTGAAGAATGCCTATCTCACCCTCCTGTAGGGTGATGTATAGAGGAAAATGTTAGGAAAATGTCAAGCTGACGTAGCACCCGCAGTCAAAGAACTGTGATGTATGATGGTGACACCCAGAGAGGGTGAGCAGTGTAGTGTATGCATTGTGAGTGAGTGTGTGCATGCGTGTGTGCATGTGTGTATGCATGTGTATGTGTGTGGTGCATATGTACATGTCTGCATTGCCCATGGAGGCCAGGAGGCAAGAATACCCTGGAGTTATGGGTGGTTGTTAGCTAACTGATGTGGGTGCTGGGAACTGAACCTGGGTCCTCTGAAAGAGGAGCAAACACTCTAAACTTCTGAGCCATCTCTCCATCAAGAGATTTCTTGTTCCTATTCCTAAATGTTTTGATTATTTTCTAATTCAATTAGACTCACTTGAGGGGAGATGACAAATATTTTCTTGTTGTTTCTTTTTCTGTCTACGCAGCACATACAGAGGTCCCTGTTCACCTTGGCACTCAACACTGACTCCCTCTGGGGATGCACTGGGGACTATTCTATAAATAGAGCAGGGAGGCCATATCCAGGAGACATGTTGTCTTGGGAAGGCGTTGTAACAGGGACTCCTGAGCAATTGTGTTCCAAGTGTGCCTCGTGAAGAACACTCAAAACTAGACATGGCTGTGGGGTTGGATCAGGGCCTACAGCACGTGAGCTGAGAAAGCTTGAGGACGCCCAGAGAGAAGTGTGACATCCTCTGCTTTCCATTCTGTGGGGCTACAGCCAGGAATCAATCGAGGACCCGCTCAGGCTATTGTGATGCAGTAGAGAAGTCTGGGACATTGTCACTCATGCCAGCACTGGGTCTCCTGACCCTACAGAGTCAGGGAGTGAAAGTAACTCGCTGTGTTAGTGGAGTTACAGGAGTCTCTTGTTTAGGGAGATAATTTAGTTTCTGGTGAAGAACTTCTTTTGTTCTAGCAGAGCATTTGTGCCTGTGTTAGTGGAGTTACAGGAGTCTCTTGTCTAGGGAGATAATTCAGTTTCTGGTGAAGAACTTCTTTTGTTCTAGCAGAGCATTTGTGCCTTTGTCTAATTTATGTGTCTTCATTGTTTGCTTTCCAGAAACATTTTGGAGTCGTTATTGTCACTGACTTTCAGTAAACAAAGATTTTCCCTTTTGAGTCATAGAATCTGTTTTGCCTTGGAAAAGTGAGCAAACTGTTGGGCAAATACTATGGATTTATCTTTAGATTAATGAGTTTTTCATTAGTAGTAATTGGAATCATTAATCTTCGTGTAGAAAGTTATAGAAAAACTCCAGGTGTGTATTACCAAAATGATGACTTGGCAGTGTTAGGAGCCCTGTCTTCTGAGGCTCTGCTTTAGCGCAAAGCATGTGGTGTATGGCTTTAAGGGGCTCTCAGGAGAAGCTTAGAATGGAGACACTTTCATATAGTCATGATGTCCAACCCCAAATTTTGTTTCATGATTAAAAACTGACACTAACCATAGACAGGCAATTGAAGAACATACAAACACACACACATTTATGGAATAAAGAATTTTAATGCGTAATTTATTAATTCCTTGAGGATTTTACACCTTGTACTTTGATCATTTGTATACCTCCTCATCTCTTCTCAGATACACCCCATCCTACCCCCCCCAAATTTGAGTCTTTTTTAAAAAACTCATCCAGTACAGTTAGTGTTTCCCATGGACTCTTGCGTGCATGGCTGTCCACTAGAGCATGTTAGATCTGCCAGGGATCACACACTTATAAAAAACCAACTTTCTCTTTACTGGTAGCTATCAATTGTCAGTAACTTCTTAGCTTGGGGTAGGGCTTTCCTTCCTATGCTGGGATTTGTTTTTTTTTTTTTTTTTGGCTTAATTTTTCAAAAGTCTTGTGCTTGCTTTCATGACCTCTGTGAATTCACACATGCAGCTACTCTGCTGTGTTTGGAAACACTGTTCCCTCGCTGTCATCCGCCACCTCTGTTTTGCCTCCTCGACCGCAACGATTGCTGAGCTTTGGACAGAAGAGAGTAGGTTATAGATGCCCCATTAGGGATGAATACTCCACTGTCTCTTGTTTTATGCACCGTGACCAATTGTGAGTCTCTGTATTAATTTCTATCTGCTGAGTAAGACATTCTCTGCTAAGGTTTGAGAGCTGCACTAGTCTATGGGTACAGTGATAAACCAGTGGGTGTCAGTTTAATTCAATGTTCCTTTAGTAGAGCAACAGTAGTAGATGGTCCCCTAGGGCCTCTAACCCACCTGGACCTAGGTTCCAGGTCTCATAACTGTGCCAGGTATGGGTTCCCCTGAAGGAGTTGGATCCACTTGTAAAGTGGTTGATTACTTCCACCACAGCTGTGCCATTGATGCTTGAGTGGGTGTGTCTTGTCAGGCTAGTGGGTGTGTCTTGTCAGGCTGGTCATCGTCATGGCTTAGAGGGTTTGCAGCCAGATAAGACTGATGATTGCTTTTCTCAGCAGTAGGAAAACCAGCCAGCAGGGTTGAAGTTCAAGAGCTGACCAATCTGTACCTGTAGGACTAGGGGTCCCAGATGGTAAGTGGGAGGACTGGAGATTGAGGAATAAAGAAGACCAAAAGCAACAGCTGTGATCTCAGATAAGGTGGTCTTGGGTAATCTGAGGATGTATTGTAGGGAAATGTGTTACAGTTGTAGTGTTACAGAGATATCCTGACTTATGAGGAAGCCAAGTAGGACAGCTCTGGAGGCTGGAGCCGCTATAGGACAGCTCGGCCCTGGAGGACAGGTGTCCTGACTATTGGGAAGTCAGGCTACCTGAACTGGGGTACAGTGGAGGATCGTCTTGATGAGGCTCCCTAGGGAGTGTCTCAGCAAGGTTTTTCAGCTCAATCCCCTAAGGGACATCCCAGACCGGTTCTTCTAGTCTGTGCTGGCAAATGAAGGTCATCATCCAAGATTCTTTTGAGAGAGATTTATTTGGGAAGGAGGAGTCCAGGAGAGTGGCTGCCCCTCATGGCAGCCTTTAACTGAAGGGGCAGAAGGGGCAGAGAGGCTTATATAGGACTGCTTCTCCTCCTCCTCCTGCTCTTCCTCCTCCTGCTCTTCCTCCTCCTGCTCTTCCTCCTCCTGCTCTTCCTCCTCCTGCTCTTCCTCCTCCTCCTCCTCCTCCTCCTCCTCCTCCTCCTTCTTCTTCTTCTTCTTCTTCTTTCTCTCTCTCTCTCTCTCTCTCTCTCTCTCTCTCTCTCTCTCTCTTTCTCCTAAGACCAGGTTTCTCTGTAGCTTTGGAGCCTGCCCTGGAAACTAGCTCTTGTAGACCAGGCTGGCCTTGAACGCACAGAGATCTGTCTGCCTCTGCTTCCTGAGTGCTGGGATTAAAGACTTGTGCCACCACCGCCTGGTTTTATATAGGGCTTCTTTGGGGCAGAGTTTTCCCAGGGAAAAGGGGGATTGGTTAGTTTTTTCCTGCTCAGGGATTGGTCAGTTTAGTTGGTCAGGAGCAGAGATGGCTCTGCCTTCATTTTTCTTTCACTGGTCCTTTTTAGCTTTTTTTTATATAATTTTATTTAACTTTATTTTATGTGGATTGGTGTGAAGGTATCAGAAACTGGAGTTACAGACAGTTGTTAGCTGTCATGTAGGTGCTGGGAATTGAACCCCAGTCCTGTGGAAGAACAGACAGTGCTCTTAACTGCTGACCCATCTCTCTAGCCCTCCTTTTTAGCTTTTTGACTCTAATCTTAGGACTAGGGCATATTTCTTTCACTGGTTCTGATTCTAGGGACAAAGTGTGTTTATTTGACACTAGTTTCAGAGTCAGGGCATGACTCTGGTCCTGGGCTCAGAGATAAAGGTGTTTCTTTCCTGGCTTAGGTCTCAAATACAGGGGGTGTTTCTTTCACTGACTCTGGTTTCAGAGCCAGGATGCTCAGTGATTGGTTGGTTTCCTGCTCCAGGTGTCCCCTTGCCCTACATTTATGCCTAACGAGTTTGTTAAGAAGTATGGCATTATATATATTGTTTCCAGGGAATAGGGAGATGGCCAAGGTCAACAGAGTTAAATCAGACAATGCTGACGAAGAGAAGATGAGATATCTCAGAAAAAGTTACCTGAGGACGGCAGCCCAAAGGAAGAGCTGGCTCCCCAGAAATCACAGCCTTTACTCGTGAAGGTCTGGCTCCATCCCCAAACAGGCATGGCCAAGTCTTAGCCTAGATAATGGCATAGAGCTGAAGTTCACTTCATCTGTTCATCAGGACCTTGGAGAAGGTGTGAGGTCAGTCTGTCTCTCCATAGCTGACACCTGAAATCTTGCTCTGGCCTCCATACACAAGTGCATGCATGCAAATGCACACACACACACACACACACACACACACACACACACACAGATAGAGAGGGTGAAATGAGTAAAATGTATGAGGAAATGATACTGGGGGAAAACCATATGCCCTAGACTTATGAAGACATGTTTGACTTTAATAATGATCAAGAAACAACTCTGTAACTTGATACATTACTGACATGAAACTCAGCACTGTAAAGAAAACTACTGACAGCTATTGCCTGCAGGCTATTGTATAAGAATGTATAGTAAATGCTTCCATCCACTCCAGTTAGACGTGTCTGCTATGCTCAGATCCCGAGTCCCCAGCATCACAGGACAGAGACACAAAATAGCAGTTGAGTTTCTCCTGTGTAAAGTATGACGTTCAAAATATTTGGGGATGTTCTCTACTGTAATCCTCTGGGAACAGAAACGTATTAGTTAGAACTTAGGAAAGTGACTTGCTACTTTTAAGATGCCACATTCCCTTTGGAGTCGTTAATCCTCCTTTGGGTAATGTGTTTTATGGAATTATGCTCACAAAAATACATGAGTATATGAGGGCAAGTATTTATTGTATAAAATGAATTCTAGTTGGTCTTAATAATTAACAACTCGGAGTCAGCTATCAGGGGGCAAAAGCTAACAGATAAGAGAAATAGAGCAGCCAGCCACTAGAGAGTTCTTACCTCTGCCAATGCTCAGACCAGAGGGGCGATTCTGTCCTCAGACTGCTTTCTCAGACTACACTGCTCCTCAGACTGTGTTAAGTCCTTGTCTCCTCCCATCGTATATTTCTCTCTCTGCCCAGCCATATCACTCCTGTCTCCACCTCTCTAGTGCTGGGATTAAAGGTGTGTGATCCCAAGTGTTTGGGTCACCTTTGTGTGAGCTCTGTTTCTCTTTTAGACTGGATAATTTTGTGTAGCCCAGAGTGACCTTGAACTAACAGAGATCTGTCTGTCCCCTGGGTACTGGGATTAAAAGTGTATGCCACCACTACCTGGCCTCTAGTGGCTTAACTTTGCACTCTGATCTTCAGGCAAGCTTTATTTGTTAAAACACAAATGGAATATGACTACATTTTGTGATGTATAATAAAGCCATGTTCATGATAGAATCACGGTAAATTATAGAATATGTAACCATTATAAAGAAGGACTTGCAAGGATCTTTATAATATTGCGAGGAAATCTCTCATGAGTATTTGCATTGTGCTGTGAGCTGTTCACGATCACACCCACTTCTGTATGTGCAATTGCATCCAGGACCCACAAAATCAGAATATAGTCCTGGGTTTTTACATTACAGTATGTTAAATGAAAAGGTCAATAGAATGTTGTAGGAATGGCTAGCATGTTGTTTTTGTACAAAGTATCCATCAGTGGATGGATAAGAACAAAGCATATGGAGACATTCAAGTACTGTAGTTCTCAACCTTTCTAACGCTGCAACCCTTTAATACAGTTCCTCACGTTGTGGTGACCCTAACCATAAAATTATTTCATAGCTGTAATTTTGTTACTGTTATGAATTGTAGTGTAAACACCTGGTATGCTGGATATCTGATATGTGAACGCTATGAAAGGGTCATTTGAGCCTAATGTGGTCATGACCCACCCACAGGTTGGGAACCACTGAAGTAGTGCCTTAAGCATCCTGTCTAGGAGGATTTGTGGAATTGCTGAGCCACACTGCAGTGTGGTGTTGAACCACGTGCTGTTGTAGCGCTGGCCAGCAGAGGGCACTGTGCTGTTGGTCTGTCTGCAGAGTCCTCTTAGGCTATAAGGCACAGAGAGGCGCTAAAGAGGATGTTTGATGTGGCCATCTTAGAGATAGCCACATAAGAAAAGAAGCTACTTCTGCAGACCGTCTGTCTGCCTGGCCCCCTCGCTGTCTCATTAACGCTATGTTGACATGGGTGAGTTGATACACACTGTACATTTTGCCTTGACCTGAATGGAGAAAAGCTTGCTGGAGTAGATGACCCCTTGGGCTGTTGGCTCAGAAAAGGAGGATGTGGTTTGATGAAAAGAAGGAAGAAAAATGTCACGGGAATTTGGCAGAGGATGAAAGGAGCCAGAAAACGTCGTAAGGACTAGTACTTCCACTTCAGGAGAAGGCTTCTCTCTC
The DNA here is from genome assembly GCF_018167655.1 of Microtus oregoni. Lineage (NCBI taxonomy): Eukaryota > Metazoa > Chordata > Mammalia > Rodentia > Cricetidae > Microtus > Microtus oregoni. The sequence goes on from NW_024543219.1 coordinate 1,282,310, forward strand.
TCTCTCTCTCTCTCTCTCTCTCTCTCTCTCTCTCTCTCTCTCTGTGTGTGTGTGTGTGTGTGTGTGTGTGTGTGTCTGTGTCTGTGTGTCTGTGTATTGTGGGGAGCAGGGGTGAAAGGGTAGAGGAGCAGGGAAGGGAGCCTGGAGCTGAAGTCCAACCAGCTCACCTCCAAGAAGGATGACGAGAAAGTTTATCCAAATGTGTATTAGAGAGCTAATGCCGGCCAGGCCCTTGTGGAACTGGCCAGGATTCTCCCCCTTCCATCCGTGAGCCTGGGGCTCCTCCATGGCTGCTGGCCAGAGGAAGTGGTTGTTGGGTGCTGATGGGAAGATATGGATGGGAAGAACTGCCAGACCATTCTGTGGTGGAAGCAGCAGAACAACAAGCTGGTCTTTAGCCCGACATCATCTTCTAATAACAGCCGCGGAGGTGTGGTCATTCTGAAATTACTCCAAGAACAACTGTTCCTTCCTAATTCTATCTGGAGACTCTTTAATTCTTCACAGATGATATAAAATTAGTATGAAAAAAGCATATACAGGTGGTTAAAAGTTCAAGCGGTTGGACTTATCATGGAAGTCAACTTAAAATCTTCATTTGGAATACCCTTCTAGAAGCAACCACTTTGGACTCTGTCTTGATTTTTTCTGTTGGTTTCTATCGCACTTCAAAATTAGAATCAAAAATATAGTTTTCCTGCATGTGTGTGCACATATTCGAATGTGTGTGTATTATAATCATTGTGCTGAGGACGGAACCCAAAGCCTTACATGTGCTGAGAAAGTATTCTGCCTCCGAGCCACACTGTCCTTCCCTGTAAGTTTTTAAAAATTAAGTTTAGAAATTGTCTTCGTGGACTTCTTTAACAAATGAAGATCCAACTTACCGACCTTAGTGCTAAATGGTGAAGTGGTGGGTCGTGGTTCCTTCTTTTGTAGTTTAACTCATTTTCCCATCCTCACCTTTCAGCTTCAACAATTTTTGCATATTAATATCTCTATATATTTATACTATCCATCCTCTCTATATTTGTATGTTATTTTATTTTTGCAGTGCTAGGCATGGAACCTGGTCCTTGACATGCCAGGGGAGCCCTCTAGCGCTGTTTCACGCTGGCTCTTCTCTGTATTTTGGAAGTAATGCTGTCAAGTGGTCTGTATGTTTACACCAGCAAGCTCCTCACTAGACAGATTGGTCACTGTAGAGCGATGTTCTAAAGTGGTTATTGCAAGACTTTCCTGGGTTATATCCCCAGGTTTTGGCTGAAATGTATGTTTTCTTTCTTTAAAAAAAAAAGTAATTGTTTGCAATACTTATTTATGGTGTTCATTGGGATTCTTCAATTTATAGGCAGTGTGCAGTGATTCAGTAAGTCAGTAATTGCTATCCAGTTCTGTTGATGCCCCTGGTACAGTAAGGAGCTTCCTAAGAGCGCGAAATGTGTAGAATACAGTGCAGTCTGGCTGGGTTATAAAAATCTGGCGTGTTTCTCTAGCTGTCTGTGTTACTAGCAAGAAGCCCAATGTCTAATTGTTTTTTTCTCTTTGCAAATATGTTTTTTATAGCTTTGTATCTTTAGAAAACACGTGTTATAGTACAATTATCAACCTTTGCAGCAGGCTAGCACCCTTGTAAATCTTACCCTGACTCATGCGTAACTAAACTCCTTCCTCCACTCTGCCCTATAAATGGCTTATGGCAAATTTGCTGCTCGGGGGGAAAAGTTTCTGCTTCTGTAGGGTACTTCGACAAATCCTTTTAAGCAAACTAAGTTATCCAATCAAAATGTATGTCACCCTAGACTTCTATGGGGGAAAAAGAGGGCGTAGAAAAGCTGTTTAACTGAACTTGGGGCCCAGTTTTGGAACCAATGTCCCTGGCCCTGTTGCATGCACACAATATGCCACATCCTGGCTTTTAACTCAGTTGTCTCATTGCATAGTCATTTCCAGCAACTCTGTCATCTCCCTGCCCCCTCTCCATACATTACCTTCCATGTTCATGTCTACCTGTTTGATTTTGGGATCTGCTGAGTTTAACCAGGGCAATTAGGACACAACTCAAGGCAGCGATTCCCTTCCAGAATCTATCAATAGCCAGCACTGTGAGCCCCTCCTTCTTTTGTGACCGATCGTTGCCAGGGCTAGCCCTATGTGAACCCAGTGGGAGAGAGCATAGTTATTGTGAGCTAATGATTGCCATGGTTGTGTGAGTCTAGAGCAGTGGTTCTCAGCCTTCCTAATGATGAGACCATTTGATACAGTTCCTCATGTTGTGGTGACCCCCAACCATAGAATTATTTTGTTGCTAATTCATAACTGTAATTCTACTACTGTTATGTATCGTGATGTAAATATCTGATATGCCATCCGCAAGGGGATTGCAACCCGCCGGTTGAGAATCACTGGTCTAGAGAATAGCCTTCCACGGCTCTTAACTCCTATCTTCTAGCTCGCATGCACTTCCTGCCTCCTCTTCTGCAGTGCTTCCTGGACCTTAGACGGGGAGGTGAAAATGACTCCTTTAGGGGTGAGCTCACAGCTTTCACTTATTCTCAGCATCTTGGGCAGCCACAAGTCTGCATTCATCGCTGTTCATTGTCAGAGAGGCTTCTCTCTTAAAGGATGGGGGCAACTTTTGTCTATGAGAATACGCATAGGTATGAGAATTCAGACCGCATACTTTGATTTTATGCCCAATCCTGTGTGTATGTGGGAGACTAACAGGAGTGCTTCAGTTAGAACTGAGCACTTCAATAGAACCTGTTAATCTTCATCACCATAAAATGAATAAATAATAAATGAATTAAGAATAAATAAACTTGGGCTGGAGAGATGGCTCAGAGGTTAAGAGCATTGTCTGCTCTTCCAAAGGTCCTGAGTTCAATTTCCAGCAACCACATGGTGGCTCACAACCATCAGTAATGAGGTCTGGTGCCCTCTTCTGGCCTGCAGACATACACACCAACAGAATATTGTATGCATAATAAATAAATAAAAAAATTTAAAAAAAAAAGAATAAATAAACTTATAGAAAGACATGCATAAATTCTTAGGACATTTAATATTGTCTTCTTTTTTCCCTTCAAATCTTGGTAGTCTACAACCCCTTAGTGACTTCCCCTCCTCCTCCTTTCCTTGCCCTCCCCTCCCTTTCTCCTTTCCCCATTTGTCTCTTCCTTCCCTGTCAATTTTTGACCTGTTGACTTACTGTGCAGCTTAACTTGGCCATGAACTCTTGATCTTTGACCTTGGCCTCCCTAGTGCTAGGCTTATGGGAGTGTGTTATCATGCTTGTGGAATTGCTGAGCCACACTGTGGTTTGGTTTGGTAGCAGCTTGGTTTGGTTGTCCTAGGATTCAAACCCAGGCCTTGAGCATGTTAGGAGAGTGCGTTCCACTGGGTTTCACCTCCACTCTGCAAAACAAGCATCCTCAAGAGGAGATGGGATGGTGTCTTCCAGGGAACTGGGAGGATGTGGGGCTCCCAGAACATGGACCTGAAACATCAGTCTGTACATTAAACCAGCATCTTATGCGGACTTCAGTTTGGCCTTCTACTCTCTCGGTGGCTATTAAATGACACCTTTACTGTTGAGCAGATAGATGTGTGTTCTGCATGTCTACAAGAGAAGAGGTGGTATGGCTGCTTTCAAGGTTCTAGTGGATTTACTATTCACGGTTGGGAGATGCGTGCTAAGCCGGTTCAACAGGCAGGTTTCTGGAGGCTTCTTCGGGGGGAACTCACACTTTGAGCCACTGGTGAAACTCATAGTTATCAGTCCCAGCCTTTCTTGTTCTGGGGAGCCAGTGCAGCCAGCAGCTCTTCATGTGCACGGTCAGCATTATAGATGGTCTTTCTCCTGACACCTGGCTGCTAAAGCCCCTGCCACTCTGTTCCCCTCACATTGTAAAATCTCACAATGTGAATTCCACAGCTGGACTACATCCAGATGGGAAGTGTGAACTACCCTGCCTTCTTGGGAGCTTCTCTAAAACCCCACTCCTGCAACCATGGTCCCTGGACCAACAGCACTGGCCTCTCGTGAAAGCTGGATTTGGTGTCTTCGGAGGGACCTAGAATATCTCCTCTGTGCACCAGAGAGACAAGTGTGTACTGAGTTATTTATTTATATAATTTTATAAATAATCATATCCAATGCCACACAGTGATTCTCTCCTAGAGGAATGGGTTGCTGGCCTTGCTCATTCTGCCTCAGGAGAAAACCACTGGCTCTTTTTTCCTGTATCCAGCAATATTTCCTGTTTTTATTGGTGTGAGGAGCACTCCTGTCCTTCCCAGCTCTCCACCTTCGTGGTATGGGCTCCTGAAACATACTCAGAACTCTGCTGAAGTGGAAGGTGTTCAACCTCGAAAGAGTCATTTGCTAGATCCGTATGTATGTGTGTGTACTTGTGTGTGCATGTCTGTGCACTGTGTGCATTTGTCACACAGATGGAATTCTAGGTTCTAATGTATAATCAGGTGCTTTCTATAGTTTTACCTTACTGGTGTGAGCTTTTGTGCTTTGTAAACTGATAATTACTTTCAACTACCAGTTCTTTTTTTTTTCTTTTCTTCCCTCTGGGAACCTTGAAAGTAAGAATGTGTTGTAGTTCTGAATTGTCAGCCTGGCTTTTGCTCTGTTGCTCTGGCCTCAGTTGCTGTCAGGGCCGACAGCAGTTCACAACATCCTGAATATGCTGTCTCTTGGGTTTTGGCCCCTCTGCTTTGGTTCTTCTGGTGTGTGCATTTGGAACCTGCTATACCTTGCATGACTATACTCAACAATAGGTTTAGAACCTTTAGTCTTAGCACTTAAGAGGTGGAGGCAGGAGAATCAAGAATTCAAGGTCACCTTAGCTACAAAGTGAATTTGAGAGTACCCTCACCAACATGAGACCTTGTTTCAACAGCCAACACATAAAAATAAACAATACATAAAAATAACCAAATAAAGGAAATAGTAGGCTTAGGGTCATACTTTCAGAGAGCAGGCCTGGAGTCACTCTGGCTCTCATTTTCTCTTTGGTTCAGTTTACTTCCTTGTTCATTAACTGCTATGTCCTATGATGGGGAACAAACATAGGTAAAGTGCACATTTTCCCTGTTCCAGTAACCTCTTCTGGGGCACAGAGAAATAGTGTCATCCCTCAGTATCCAGTCAGGATTCATTCCAGACCTCCTGAGATATGAAAATCTATGGCTGTTAGTCCTTTCTATAAATGCAATTGCTTGTGCATAGAACCCACACACTTCCTCCCATGCTTTTTTGCATTACATTGAGAGGATGATCAGATTATATCTCAGTGCAATACAAATGCCATGGCACTCATCATTATAGTATGCCTGTTAGAGAATTACAATGGAAAAGCCTGTATTGTTCAGTACAGATACAGTTTCCTTCCAATCTATGAACGCAGAGGACTGATGTCTGAATCAAAGCAGAGGCAACATGATCTGAGAATAACCACTGTGGGTTTGAAGGCAGAAGGGCGCTGTCGAATTTGACTAAATTTAATGGAAGCTAATGATGTAACTGGGATGAGATGAGAGAAAGATCACTCATTAGAAGGCTACAGGGTGAAGGGAGAGGGTGGCCAGGCGAAGCCAAAGTCTGAGCAAAGGACGGGGAATGGAAGCTCTTTAGGTGTGGGTGAATCCACAGCATGTCATGTGCACGGGGCTTCACTGAACTGCTTTTCACATGTGTTACTCTTTGCATGTAGCTCCCAGATGGGGGTAAATGGCCTGATCACCACATGGGAAGGTTGAATGTGCGTATCAGAGTTTGAACTGAAGTCATCTGGGAAGCTTCTCTTATCAGCTGTGCCCTCCTACACAGGACATGCTGTTAGGGGTCGCTTTGTTTAGTGGTCCTTGCTTTGTTCTTTCAGTACGGCCAAGTACAGCGTGTTGACGTTTCTACCTCGATTCTTGTATGAGCAGATTAGGAGAGCTGCTAATGCCTTCTTCCTCTTCATTGCCTTATTACAGGTAATTTTTTAAGTGCTTAAAATTTGCAAATTCAATTACATGTAAAGTGAGATTTCGCAGGAGAGAATGCCTTGAGAAGAGTCGTTACTACAAGAGGAGGGGGAACCCGTTCTCATGGGTCATGCTTTTTATGTTTGCTTTATCTCTTTTTTATTAATACCCATTTATTATATTAGATACTATATCCCATTGTGATATTGTAAACATATGTACCATACATGTATTTTGACCACCACGGTCATATTTTAACCCATTTTCCAAACACGTAAACTACATAATTAGTTTTGAATTAGCAGGCCTTTTGTTGTATAACAGAAATGGACTAGACCAGTGAGAGCAAGGGTTGAGCTCCATGCTTTCCTGGTCCGGGACAATTGTCTATATTCTGTCAATTATGTTTTAAATAAATGCTGACTGGCCAGTAGCCAGGCAGGAAGTATAGGCAGGACAACCAGACGGGAAGTAGAGGCGGGTCAGTGAGAACAGGGGAATTCTGGGGACCTAACGACTGAGGGAACCGGGCAGGAAAGAAACCTCAGACAACATTTTCTGTCTTTGTGGAGACGCCCGTGTGCCACATTCTCTATTGTGTTCTCTTCCAGCAAATTCCAGACGTATCGCCGACCGGACGATACACCACCCTGGTGCCACTGATCATCATTTTAACAATTGCAGGCATCAAAGAGATTGTAGAAGACTTTGTAAGTTTTCAACTCTGCATACTAAAACATGGTGTTACGACATTTGTGGTGTATGTGACTGGGTGACATTACAGGAAACGGCCACGGCTTAAGCAGCTGCTAGTGGAGCGGTAGTGTTTGCTGGGGAGGAAGGTATACTCCAAGAGCCCCAAATGCCTGTGCAGCGGCTCTGAGGCGCTTCTGTGTCCTGGGTCATTTGGTTAGAACCTTGCTGGTGTCTATCGCTGTTAGTTCTTGGATCCTACTTTAGAGTCCTGTATTCAGGTATCAGATGAAACCTTTAGTTAGCACTCTCTCTGCAGGCAGCATTGTGTTTGTTGGGCCTGAAGTAATTCCCCAAGACTCTTCCTCCTAATACCTCCCTCACACCTCTTTGGCTACTACCATGTTGCCATTATCTCTTTCTGTCTCTGTTTTGCATACACACACCCATACACACACTTGACTCCCCCCGCCCCCACATACATATTTCATGGAATACATAGTAAATTAACTTGAGAGTGAAACCTGCTCTTTGTTGTCAGGTTTATAATAGCGAGTCATTGTTTCAGGCTGTCCACAAATAACTGTGAGGAATTTGAAACTTTGAAAGGCTTGTAAATGATTAGAACCAAAAGTCACTTAAGCTCCAAATCGCCATATCTAGATCTAGTCAGCGCCGACAGATGGCGAACCACCCAGCTTAAATCTACAGCATTGGCTTTGTAGGGTTCTTGGCCCCTATCACCTCCCCACCCCCCGATATTACTGCTTTCTATTTCAATTATTCATTTGGAACATTTGGATGTAAGAACCTTTACTTTTTTTCCTGTGACAGAAACGACATAAGGCAGACAGTGCAGTTAACAAGAAGAAAACAATAGGTAAGCTGCCAGCTCATTGCTCTTCTCAGTGTTGATTGAACGATCAGTCCCAGGCTGAAGTAATGCTTGATCGTGGCTATGGACGTTGAGATTAAGTCAGAAACATTATCTATAAAATCTTTAAAGAAATGGGAGCGTGCTAAAATAAGATGTTCGTCTTTATATCAATGGGATTTGTATACTCTGGAAGACAGGATTTCTGTTTCTGTCCCTACAAGTTTCACAGGTTCCCCACCATGGTTTGTTACTTGCTTTCCTCATTATTTTGCTTTTTGTATCACTTCAGTATTTTGTTGCTATTGTTGCTCCTATTGGAATTATGTAACACCAGGCCTTTCTTTTCCTAGCTAAGCATAAATTTGGTTTGCTTACGTGCACACAGAAGCTCTTATCTTGTAGCGGGACACATATGGAGGCCCATGTTGGCATGGTTGGTCATCTACCATTCTACCAAGGATGTGATTTGATAGAATTAATAAGTGCAAGCTTCCCAGAAGCCTTTTGGGTTTGTAGAAAGCTGGCATTTTATTTTGAGTCTTGACAGTGTTAACCAGTGCCTTGTTTCTTCTCTTACAGTGTTAAGAAATGGTATGTGGCATACCATTGTGTGGAAAGAGGTAAGAACCAATTTTAAAGATAATGCCAGAAAGTATTGATTTGGAGACTTGTCGCAAATTGCCGACGTTGATGTGCAATATAAAATTTGCTCTAAGGCCCAGGTCATGACCACTTTGTAAGAGTTTTCTCGTGTAGTCTGCTTTCCTGTGAGAACCGACATGCGCTTCCTTCTTTCTGGCCTCTTCTATAAGGACGTAATAATGTTCAAGCTGTGACCATTGTTATTCCCCGAGGAGAGTTTCAGAACTTCATAGCTCTTCTAGTTTGAAAATCCCATGTGAGAAACACCCCCCACCCTGCCTCCTGTCTCCTCTTCAGCTAAATTCAAATGTTTAGAGCTGTTGTCTTTTAACTTCCGAGAGTCTCACTTCAGATGTGTTTGGTGGAAAGATATCTGAGCGCCAGCAGGTTTTCCAGGCAGGGTGTGGAGCCAGTTGCTGCTTTTATCCTTACAGTGGTAGCAAGGGTGGTTTTCCTTCATGCTGATGGCAGTGGGAGGGTTCCATTCAGGGAGGAAAGACGTTGTTAGTTGTCAGCTGAAATCAACTGTGCTGTCTTGGTGTTTTGTACCTGAAAAGCCAGCTATTCGTCTATCTTAGCTGGGTTCTGTTGGTGGACACACAGTATTGAGTTTGGAGATGCTGTTCATCATTCTGACGTTCAAAACTGATGGCTTTGTTTGTTTTTTAAGAGAAAACAATGTTTTAGAAAGGCAACTTCAAGTATTGTTTCTTGCTTAAATAGATCTAAGTTCCAGCAAGTGCCTCCTGTAACCCTTGTGTGGGAAACAATGTTGCCAGTTTGCCCACAGCACCCCCTGTGGTATTCATTTGATTTTACCAGTTTATGAGAACCATCTACCCTTTCCAGAAAGCTCCCCTTTGTAGTGTTGTGGAACACTGTAATCCTTGTGGTCTCCTGGGGTTCCTGAACTTTGGTAGTCCAGTGTGATGGTTCTTGGTCAAAAGGCAGAATTTCCGGGGGAGATCTGGTACCTGCCAGTGGGAAGTGGAGAATACTCATACATAGCTCCTCCTTTCCCCAGGAATCTTCTGGTTGCTCCAGCCTCAGAAAGGCACAAACAGTGGCCAGATAAAAAATGACTTGCGTCCAAGTGTCTTGACACCACTTGAAGTAGTAGCGGGACCTGAGGGGTGGTCATTGATTTCTGAATCCAAGAGCTGGTGGCCTCATGGACACCTGAAGTTCCTTCCTCCTCCCACATGATGCTTGGAATGTCACCCCTTGTTATAGGCCTGGCAGGATAGACTGTGATTTCAATTTTCAGTGCATTATGGTGAGCCGTCTTAAGTGGGTCTGTTAGCAGAGGCCCGAGACTGTCAGGCATGGAGATCATACTGGAGTGTTCTTGTGGAGTTGCCCTCAACCAGCAGGTACTCAGCACTGGTCAAGCACACATGCACCCTATGCCCAGAATATAGGGGCCCTGGAGCTGCTGTTTTAAGTTCACAGTGAGGCTACTGCTGTCTACGTGGGCAGCTCACTGTAGCGCAGTGCCCCTGGCTAACTTGGCAGGGGTCATGAAAAGATGTTCAAGGCAGAGGGTAGGAAACGCCCAGGTGTCCTGGAGAGCCACACAGAGCTGTGCTCCCCTGAATGTGTTCCATTTCTAACAGCAGCCCCTGGGTTTTGCCCGACTCTGGGAATCTCAGAGAGGAAGATCTCATTAGTGGGATCAACTCAGAAGGGTGCTTTAGCTGTGTCTAGTTGAGAGACAGGAGGAGCCTTCTGAGGTTGCAGTGAATCCAAGGGCCCAGAACAGCTTGCTCACTATGCTAATTCTTTCAGCGAATACCACACACACCTGGAATAGTTGGTCATGTGTTAGGACATCCACAGAGAAGACCATCTCCAGGTTAGGAGTTGGCAGCTTCTTATTGTAGTTGGAACCTCTTAGCACCCAGTTCCTGGGACGTGAGTGTCCTTTGGAGAAGAGTGAACACTATCTTGCTTGTCCTCATGTTTTGAATCAGGGAAAGAGAATCCAATTCTTTTTTTTTGTTTTTGTTTTTGTTTTTTTGTTTTTTTTTTTTGTTTTTTTTTTTGTTGTTGTTGTTGTTTTTTTGAGACAGGGTTTCTCTGTGGTTTTGGAGACTGTCCTGGAACTAGCACTTGTAGACCAGGCTGGTCTCGAACTAATTCTTTTAAAAAGACTAATTTTTCTTTCTAGTTTTTTTTTAATCAATTGCTCCTTTTTCTAAACTGTTTATGCAATATATTTTTACTTAAAAACATCTTCAGTGTGCATGAGCGATCCCGTGTTTGCTCTATGTTATTAGGAATCAGCTTTGGTTTGTGCTTTCTTCTGCCTTCAGAATGCATACTGACTTGTGATCTGATGCTAATTTCAAGTGACCCGGGGTTTGGGTTTTAATGTTTGCTGTTCTGGCCTTTGATAAGCATTCTTCTGTACCTGTAGGATAGTTGTTTAAACACCTCCCATTTCCTGACAGAAAATCAGTGGGTTTAGTAGTGGTGGTGGTATTAGAGATGGAACTGGGCCTTGTGCATTCTGGGTAATTGCTCTTACCACTGACTCACCTCCATCGCCCAAAAGAAAGTTCCATGGCACCTGCTGGTCTATATGATCCAGTTGGTTCCACAAGGGTGGCTTTTGAGATTCATTATGAGTAGACTAGGAGCAGAAGCCTCCGTGCTTCTTCTCTCCTCTCACCTATTAGTGCACTAGGAATTATTTCCCATGTCATCAGTGAATTCTGCTGGCTTTGACCTCCACGCCGACACAGTCCGTTAAGCTATACCCAACCCCCTTAGGGAGTCTCTGCTTATCCTGTACCTGTACCGTGCCTAAAGCCATGGAGCTGTGTTCACTTCTTAACCTCAATGAGTGGAGGTGGCTCAGTAGGGACAGGTGCTTACTGCCAGCCCGTGTTCCATGCCTAGGACCCTCACGGTGCAAGGAGATAACCCCTGGGGATTGATTGTCCTCTGACCTCCACATGTGTGTGGTGGCATATATGCTCATGCTCACTCAGGTCTCTCTGTCTCTGCCTGCCTGCCTGTCGTCTGTCTCACAGGAAAACACATGAATAAGTAAAATAGAAAACAGCAGCCAAAAATCCAAAGTGAAAGATGAGGACCTGAAGTTTTAGTGAACTTATTGTGCACACAGCTACCATTCTGCACATGCCACAACATTAATGTATATACACACACACACACACACACACACACATACATGCTGGCTTTTAAAAAACTAAGTATCGTGTGCTACCCATCCGAAGGTGTTGCTCAATTTCAAAGTGAGGGTCCCGGAGCCTGTTAGAATGCACTTCCCGTGGAGGATGCAGTTGGTTACCCTCTAACGGGTGCACTGCGCTAGTGTCCCCTCAGTTCTAAACCGTGGCTGTATGGAGAAATAGCCCAGTACGCTATTTCTGTACTTGCCATGGAATATTGACAGCCTGAGTTTAGACCCCAAAAACCCATGTCAAAGCCAGATGTAGCAGCGTGTGTCTGAGATCCCAATCAGAGCAGACATGGCAGCGTGCGTCTGAGATCCCAGAGCTCCCATAAGGAGATGGGCCGCAGAAACAGAAGAATCTGTCAGAAGCTGTGGGCTCCCTGGCTTGGACTGTGCAGCGTAGTGAGTGGCAAACAGTAAGGAATGTCCTGTCTCAAAAACAAGATGGAAGGTGAGGACTGGAGCCTGAGGTTGTCCTTTGACCTTCTTGCAGAGACCATGGAATGCACACAAGCCAATAATACATATTTACAAAATAACTAATGTCTGTAACACTCCAGTTATGTGACCTTTGTCAGTTATTTTGCCTTTGGGCTCAGTTTCTCCCTTTGCGGTGCAGGAGAACTTAGTTCCCTGACTTAGTTGATCCCATCAGCAGTCCCGTGAGATGTGTGCTGCTGAGGGGACCTAGAGAGGGACTCAATCCAGCTGCACAGGCCAGCTTCAGTGCCACATCTATAACCCCTCTACCACGAGCAACTGTTGAAACGTTTGAGTATATGAGACAGTGGATAATTGGAAGAAAACGTGTTCTTCATACTTGTCTATCTCTTCCTTCCTCCCTCCTTCCTTCCCTCCCTTTTTTCCTTCTTTCCCTTTCTTCCTTCCTTCCTTCCTTCCTTCCTTCCTTCCTTTCTCTTTATTCCATCCTTTTCAGGAAACGGCTGGGCCTGGAGGGTTGGCTCAGTGATTGAGTGAGAACAACATACATCTACCTGTAACTTCAGCCCCAGGGACTCTGACACCCTTTTCTCCACAGGCACCTACATTTTGGTACATATATATGTGCACATAGACACCGAGACAGACAGACAGACACACAGAAGCTATTATTAAAACTAAAAAAAATGCAGTATGGTCATTTCTCAGTGTCTGTAGGGACAATGTCAAAGAGTGTGTGTGTGTGTGTGTGTGTGTGTGTGTGTGTGTGTGTATGGTAGAGAAACAGTGCACAGAACGTTCATATGATGTCCTCCCACAAATATAAAACCTCTAGATTACAGGAAACCCAATGCAATGGAAACACCATGGGAACATTTCTGTGGTGCACAGCTTAGGGGACAATGCCAGGGAAATAGTCAGCACACAGGCAGCTTCTGCTTTCATTTGCTAATGTCGATGCTTATATTTTATTCCTTTGTTTGGTTTTGTTTTTTTGAGGCAAGGTTTTGCTGTGCAACTCAGGCTGGCCTTAAATCTACAAACTCTGGGACCCTGGGTGTGCACCACCACTCCAGGGCAGGTGCGCTGGGACACTGGGTGTGCACCACCACTCCAGGGCAGATGCGCTGTGACCCTGGGTGTACACCACCACTCCAGGGCAGATGCGCTGGGATCCTGGGTGTACACCACCACTCCAGGGCAGATGCGCTGGGACCCTGGGTGTGCACCACCACTCCAGGGCAGATGTGCTGGGATCCTGGGCGTGCACCACCACTCCAGGGCAGATGTGCTGGGATCCTGGGTGTGCACCACCACTCCAGGGCAGATGCACTTGGCTTGGCAAATATTTTGCATTTATAGCTGGCTAAACTCACAGATGTGGAGCTTGTGGGTAGGAGGCCAGCTGTGGTGCAGTAAAAGCATCTGTCCTGTGTTCTTGTCGGGTGTGGCTTAGTTAGAGACTAACTTTTCTTCTTCACGTATTTAACCGCCCTTATTACATGTGTGCTTTCTTTGCTTCCTTGTCTTCGGCCCTGGTCTCTAGGTGGCAGTGGGAGACATCGTGAAGGTCCTCAATGGGCAATATCTTCCAGCAGACATGGTCCTGTTCTCCTCCAGGTCAGGTGTGCCAGTGGGCACAGGTTTCGAAACGAACGTTAAGGACAATAAAGTACTAAATGAACTGCAGAAATCTTGATTCATCTGTTCTCTTCTAGCCCCTGAGTTTTCCTCCCACAAGCCTGACCTCATTTATGAGCTGAGCATCCCTAATGAACTATAGTTTTGGATTTGGGGAGCATTTTGGATTTCAGATGTTGAGATCTGAGATGTTCAGTTGTTACGCAAGTGTATGCAAACATTTGCAAACCGGAAGCAGTGGAAGTCGGGAGTATATCTAGCCTCAAGCGTTTGGCTAAGTTAGGGATCCTCAGCCTGGAGCTTTGTCAACTGCCTTCCCTGTTGTGAGCCTTGGCTGGTGCTTTTTGGTTTCGCTTAGTTTTGTCCCCTCTTCATCTCATTAGGTTTTTAGAACCCCTTTGCTGGTATTCATGGCTTTAGCTCTAGGGTACCTCACTGGTCAAGACACGGATTAAAGGGACTGAGTGTTCAGTGACCCCGGGAGGCAGCATGGCTGAGACCTCAGCCCTTTCTTGGTCAGTCCAGCCAGCTGTCTGTCTTCTAGCTCTTAGCGTTGCCTGGGAACAACTGTTCTAGAACCTGAGGCGTTTTCTCAGCGTAGACACAACCCAGAGGAGGCCCTGCTCTTCACTCTTGCCCCAAACAGTTGCTGATCTCTGGGTAGTGTTGTCCTAGAAACAGTCATCACCACACAGGGATGGGCGGAGCTGGGTATTATTACCCTTGGCTTTCAAACAGTTATAACCACACAGGGATGTGTGGAGCTGGGTCTTGCCACCCTTGGCCTTCTTGGCTCTATATGTGGAACACACACAGCAAAGAAAGAAAGCCAAATCCAGGGTAACCAAGAACTTCTGTTCTTGAGTTCAAGGTTATAGGATGCATTGTTAAGACTCTAACCCTGCTATTTATACGCCACTGGGAAGTGCAGGTGTTTAAGCAGTTTGCATTTTCTTGGAATTCAGCCACGTTTCTTGTGTAGGATTTGTCTTGCATTGGAAACCAAGGGATAAAAGGTTTAAAGATAGGACCCAAACCAATGGAGGGGGAAAGAGCCATAAGCAAGAGGTGCGACTCATTGGCCCTATTCAATAGTGACGAGAAAACTATTAGAATATAAGTCAGTTGGCAGTTTGGCCAGGAAACTTGTCTGTGACCTCAGGTAAGCTGGCTCACCATAGATGGTTTATCGCACCAACAATAGCTTTGGGTGCTCCTTGTTTCTGCGTGGGTGTTCTCTGTGAGTAGCCTTTAACCTCTGACACCTTTCATATTAGTATGTGGAAAACCCAGGCACAGAGAGCTTAAATACCATTCCAAAGTCATATGGCCCCTAAAAGTAGCATCAGGAGGCTTAAACTCAGCCCCCGGATTCCACATCAGAGGTTTCGTGAGCTGAGGCTTTGTGGAGAAGATTGTACTAACCTTGGCTTTTCCCCTTCCTCATAGTGAGCCTCAGGGGATGTGCTATGTTGAAACTGCTAACCTGGATGGAGAGACGAACCTTAAAATACGACAGGTAAAGTTACTTCGTGACTCACGTTGTTACAGGAGGTCAGGCTGTAAATATATATATATGATACAAATATCCCCCACGCACTTTGTGGAGAAAACGTTGTTCGGCTGTGAACCTTACATGGTAAACCCTCCTGGAAGCTCAAGAAGTCTGTGCCTCAGGTTAGGAGGGAAGGAAACTCAGAAAAGTGAGATTCTTCAGCTCAGTGGGTCACGACTCATTTAAATCTTCCTAAGCTCTGCCCACTCCTTTCAGGAGTTTCTGAACCCTGAACTATTCCTACTACTCTTCCTGTAAGCTGCTGGGGTTCACCTGTGAAAATGTTTCACTAACATCTTGACCATCCCTCCCCCGCAAACCCTATAAACCATGTAAAACAAAGGGTTCAAGTCTTTGTGTTCATTTTAAGGACACTCAGGATACTGGCCAGGCTCCCAGGGATCTGCATATCTGAAAAGCTAGAACGTATCTGAAAGATGTTTAAAAACATTTCGATGCCACAGTTGGGAGGCTAGTAGGGGTGTCCAGGCCAGACCTGGGCTCTCTGACTGAAAAGGGGGCTGAAAAATACAGAGTAACACGCGAGGGAAGTTTAGCTATAGATTCTCTAGTCGTGAAGATCTCTGGATGGGCCACCACCTGTACAGTGCCCTTGGTCAAGTTAGCCCTGCTTGGGCTGCGAAACCATTGTTCCAAAGCCAGAAGAGGAAGTTGCTTGGAAGGAAAAGACATCCTAGGAGAAACTGATAGAACCAAGCCTTATGGTACAGGGAGGAATTGGGGGAGGAGAAAAACAGGTCAAATATACCAAATGAAATTTTGTTTTTCAGGAAAATAAAGGACCTTATGTCACAGAAGTAAATTCAGCACAAAATAGATATAAATTAAAAAAACATTCTTAGCACATGTTGTATTGAAATATTTTAAAAAAGTCTTTTGTGAATAAGAATATTAAGCATTTAAATGAATTTTGTGAATAAAAAGTACTAGGTACTTAAGACCCTTGAGGGATTTTTCTTTTTATGTTTTTTTTTCCTGCTTCCTAAAACTGAATTTAATAATTCTGTCCTTGTATCTTTCTTTTTTCTATGGTATAAATTTTATTCTGCTTGAAGAAGCATTGATGAAGTTTGTCAAACTATTTTGATAGGAAATTTCAGACTAAAGTGCTGAAAGTTTTAAGTGTAGCAAGCAGTGTATGCTATAGAATATTATATATCATAGAATATTAAAGGACCCTCTGAGTATCTGAGCAGCAGTGGTATATACTATAGAATATTATATATTATAGAATATTAAAGGACCCTCTGAGGATCTGAGCAGCAGTGGTATATACTATAGAATATTATATATTATAGAATATTAAAGGACCTTCTGACTGTCTGAGCAGCAGTGCAGGGCATTGGTATCACTGCTCCCTGTCCTATGTTTCAGTACCTAGACTATTATTTAAATATGGAGGTTTCTAGCAAGGGTCGGGGCTTCCTCTTCTGCACCGTTGAAATCGTGGCATTTTGTGTCCAACTGTTTGCAGCTTTGGGGTGGGGGCGATGGCTTATTATGTCCCTGTGACTGGCAGACCATCGTGCTGTCTCTTAAACACGGATGGCACTGTTTGATCTTCTCTGTGGGCTTGTCGCTCCGTTTCAGGGCCTGAGCCACACGGCCGACATGCAGACCAGGGAGGTGCTGATGAAGCTGACGGGAAGGATAGAATGTGAAGGGCCCAATCGCCACCTCTACGACTTCACTGGCAACTTGCACTTGGATGGGAAGAGGTCCGAATCGCCTTCTCTTAATGATTTTTCTCTCTCCTCTCTCCCTCCTCCTTTTTAATGTGGTCAAGAATTCCTGGAGCTTTGAAGAATCCTAGTTTCATAGTATTTGAAAATAGTGAGATTTCTTCATGCTTAGCTCATTTCTGAGAGACTGACACACTGTTTAGATCCATTTAAAACTTCCCGTGCATTGAAGGACAGAAGAGATTTTTAAAAGGAAGCAAACCAAAGACCTCACACGGGGTTCATAGACAGGGGCTCATTCTTTCTTGCTTGTGACTGCTGAGGCCAAGCAGTTCAAGTTGCCTTAAATGATACTGTGGATGTGTACTCAGCTTATGACAGATGCATAGAGGCAGATGCAGTTTCTTGTTAGCTTTCCTCTAAAAGCGTTGTTTCTATAGTTATTAATTTATTGTGTGGTGCTGTGCATTGCAGCTGGGCCTGGCACATGCTAGAGCAACACTTCACCAGCGAGCCTCACTGCAGCTCTGCTTGGCTTTAGAAAGCTGAGTGAAACGGGGCTGTGAGTACGGCACAGGCACAGGCAGTGAGATGCCTGTTCTGCATGATGAGGACCTTAGTTTGACTCCCAGACTACATCCAAGCGACCCCAGTGCTGGGGACGTGCAGATTGCCTGTTGCCTGAAGCCCATTGGTTAGCCAGCTGGATCAGTGAGAGTGAGAGGCTCTGTCTTGAAATCAAGGTGGAAAGATGAATGATGTTGACCTCTGGCGTACGCACATGAATGTAGACATCATACACACACACACACACACACACACACACACACACACACAAGTTGAATGATTTACTGTTTGAAGTTATGTTTCATTGTGATGTTGACATGTAGTCTGCTTGCTGATACTCCATAGTCCACTGTCTGAGCTCTTCCCCATACTTTGAATAGATTCTTAGCTGTGGAGGATTGGGGGTGGACAGGAATCTACAGGGGCTCAAAGCGATAAGCAAGGGTAAGGCTGCTTCTCGGTTGACATTTCCCGTCCAGCCATCCAGCATCTTCCCTTCTGTAGAGCATCCCTCAGATGCTCGTCTGCTCACTACAACATTTACTGCTGTTTTTTTTCTTTCATAATCTATAAAGTAAATTGAATTTCAGAAATGAGTAAACTCATGGCTTTTAGCATTCCCTTTTTCAGTATTCATAACAGGATTATGAGACATAATCTTCTCTGATATTTTATAGGAAAAAAGTTCAATTCTATTCTACAGCAAAGAATGAATGAAGCAGGCATTTGGGGTGGAATAAGTAGATTAAACAAAGAATAAATTCACAGATTTGACTTTGGTTTATTGTAGGCTTATGTAAAGGAAAATACATAATTATTGGACAGATTATCAAAAAGTACAAATGTTTTTCTTATTTTTTTTCAGCTCTGTTGCCCTCGGGCCAGATCAGATCTTACTAAGAGGCACCCAGCTCAGGAACACTCAGTGGGTCTTTGGTGTTGTGGTATATACCGGCCATGATAGCAAGCTCATGCAGGTAAAATGTTTCTGTGGAAATCTCTGCCATCTTTGCTTGCCTTATTGTTTGGTTCACCCTTATTCTCCGCTCTCTTTGAGGGTGGAGAATAAAGGCAAGTATGAGGCTGGAATTTACCCAAGAACGTAAACTCTGGGGAAAATGACAGTTTCATCTCCTTATGCGATTCCTTCTGACCCTTGTTCATCGCATTCTTGGCCACAGTCTCTCTGGAAAGAAGTGGTCTTTGTTGTCTAGGTTCAAGTGGGACAGCTGACTCTAACTCTGCCTTCTGGGTGTAAGGAGGCTTAGTAACCCTTCGAGAACTGCTCCATTTGTCCTCTGACTCCCACTAATTAGGATGTTATAGTAAACTCTTACTATATGAATTCTAGATCATTTCAAAGAAAAAGACTTTGAACTAATGCTTATTCTTAGTATACCAAAGAAGCAGTATTAATTTAAAAGAATTTTTCTTTCTCACTGTTAATGCTTTTTCTTAAATTTTCATTTATAGATTCACAGCCCATATTTATACTTGACATATTTGGACAAATATCTTCTATATAATACATAACTACATAACTTCTACATAAGTCTCTGGATCATCTCTTACATTCCTCTGATATATGCTGGCTTTTGTTGTGTGCCACTATTCCTGGACAGATGTGGACAAACCTCTGCTCACCTCTGACGGGGAACTATGACAAACCTAAGTACAGCTACCACCAAAGTCCAACTTGGCGAATCAGTGCATTTATTGGGGTCACCCATAGGAATATGGAGGAAGGGTTACTTAGAGGAGCAGAACTGACTCAAAGATAGCTACATCCACCAGAGTCCACCTGGTGTAGGAGTTCCTTCTGTTTGTGTGTTGCTTTCATTGGTTAATGAATAAAGAAACTGCTTTGGCTTAGTTGATAGGACAGAACTTAGGTAGGTGGGGAAGACAGAACTGAATGCTGGGAGAGAGAAAGGCAGAGTCAGAGAGCCACCATGGAGCCACCAGGTCAGACATGCTGAATCTTTCCCTGTAAGCCACCACCTCGTGGTGACATACAGATTAATAATAGAAACGGGTTAAGTCAAGATGTGAGAGTTAGCCAATAAGAGGCTAGAGCTAATGGGCCAAGCAGTAATTTAATTAATACAGTTTCTGTGTGGTTATTTCCGGTGTAAGCTAGCCGGGTGGCTGTGAAAGACAAGCAGGCCCTCTCCGTACAACACCCACCCAGCACTGGTGATGGTTCACAGAATCTGGAGCACACCGCACAGTCTGTAGTCAGTTTAGTGGACCAAGGAGTCCTTTCCAGGCCCCTTAGTTGGCCTGTGCCTTGTCTGTTTCTTCCAGGCAGCTCAGCTGGTCTGAGCCTCTTCTGAGCAGCTCAGTGGGCTCAAAATATCTTTCAGCACAGTCCTTATTATTTGTAGATTCTTGGGAAGGGAAGAGCCTAGTGAATCTGATCAGCTTCAGGGACTTCCTGAAGCCTTTGGGTTGTTTACCTCCGAAGCTTGCTTCCCTGAAGCATGGAATGTATCACTTCCCCTTAGAAAATCCTGCATCTTAATGAACAAACTTTCCTTCTAGATGAAAGGTTTTACATAGAGGAAATTACCGCATACCAGCATTGTATTTCCTTAATTATGACTATTAAAGATATTCAGGTCATTTGCTGTTTTGTGTAACTTCCAGAGTCATATTTGGTTTGTGTCTTGGCTGAAAAATGTTTACAGTCACTCCCCTCTGAGTCTTGTGCTAAGAAATCTGGGCACATTAGCATAAAGGCTAAGTCTTCACCCCTGGGGGCTGAGTAGTAAAGGAGTAACATGGACAATGTAGAAAGTAGGGATGCACTTATTGTAAACTGTGCCATTGTATATAGTTCTGTGGATGTATATGCAAGAGAGTCACCAATTCCAGGCCTAGAGTGCTGGTGAATGCAGTGAAGGCATGGACAGAATTTGGATTCCAGGGCTCCGAGAGTTCCTGAAGCTGAAGCTGACCCTTGGAGTTGAGGGACAGGTGGATGTGAGGGTGCAGTACTCACCTGTGAGTTTCTCAAGTTGAGGAGTCGTAGATTGGGAGATGTATGGCTGGTCCACAGCAGTGGGAGCTCATGGTCCATCTGGGTCAGGTCCCCGATACTGAGTAGAAAGGGACTCAGAGCTTAAGGGAGACGATGGGCTGGGATTGTGATGTAGGCTGAAAATGGGGGCTGGAGCAGAGAAGAGTTCTGCGAGCCAGCTTCTCGAGTTTGCAGTACTGGCGAGGCTGGGGAAGGTTACCCGCTGGGGGAAGGGAATGAGGTATATGTCCAGTTGGCAGGGACTTAGAGGAACAGTGGTTCAAGAAATACTACAATCCAGGAGCACTACCTCCAGGAGCAATGGATGTGAGTCTTACAGAAACATCACCTTTTGGGAGAGGTGTCTGATTTGGGATATCACATGTCCTTAGCTGGGTAAGAGAAGGGACGGGACAGAAGGAGAGATCCAGAAGCATGGGGAAGACACACAGCATTTAGGGCGTACCAGGGAGGCCTCCAGGCTCAGAAGAGTACTCATAGAAAGTGTGTGTTGGAGGGGCACTCATAACAAGTAGAAAAACAGCTGGTTGGTGGCCACCACGCAGCCCTTGAGTGACTGGAAATTGTTCGGTATGCCCGAGATGCGTCTGGTCTACTCTCCTCCTCAGCCCTCATTCACTCAGGACTGAAACACTTCAAGTTCATTGTCTCTGAGCAGTCTGCACACAAAGACCATCCTGACAGGTATTTTCACACTCTACCACCTCTGAAGCAGCTGTGAACATCCGCAGCCCATTTACTGGTAGGCACAGCCAACCCTTGCAGCTGCGCTCACCCCAGCTTCTGTCTTTTTGTAATGAAGTGGTGAGGAGACCATGGGAGAGTAGCTCAGATTTGGGTAGAGTCCCAAGGCTAGGGTTTAGATCAGGATTATTAAAAGTCCAAGCTTTCTCCAAGTTCCCTTGTACCCTGGATGATTTTTCAGGATATAATGTTATTCTTCTAGATCACATATTAATATTACAGCTTTGGAGATCAGGCTGACTATAATTTATATCAGAACATCACCATTATGTCTTCAGGGGACGAGATGAGTCTATGCCGTTCACATCCCGTGACCGTCACAGGGCACTTCCCTGCCCTCTGTGTTACAAAGCTTGGCAAGACTTACTGTTGTTGACATACGGAGAGCGATAGAAGACCCCAGAAACATCTGTGCTAGGCTTGCTGTCCCTTTAGGGCTGAAACAGCAGGAACAATGAAATTTTGAAAGGAATATAAAATAACACACACAGCTGAAAGCCGTTCTGTTCATGAAATAACACTGTTCTACATTTGAGTTTTGGACGGCGGTGGGGAAGCTGGGTGCCCCTAGGGTTCTTGAGTTTCCACTGTGTCTCCCTCACCTTCCAGAGCTCCCTCAGTTCATGCTTAGTGTGGTTATACACGGCGAACACTCAGATCTTTTCTGTTGGTCGGCTTACGGGGAAAGAGGTAATCAATAATTACAGGAAACACTGATTATAACAAAGCATACATTGTTTTGCGACTCACATATAAATGAGTTTATGTATTCTTTGGTGTGAGGAAGGTACATCCATTATTAAAATATTTATTTTTATTTAATTTGTATAGGCATTTTGCTTGCATAAATTTCTGTGTGCCATGTGTGGCCAGTGTTTGCAGAGGCCAGAAGAGAGAAGAGGGTGTCAGATCCCCTGGAACTGGAATTAGAGGTGGTTGTGGGCCACTCTGTGGGTACTGGGACTTAAACTCAGGTCTTCTGCAGGAATAGCCAGCGCTCTTAACCGCTGACCCAGCCCTGTTATTTTAAAGACAGAGCAACTAAAGCACAGTGTTGAACTAACCCCAGCTTAGCTTACAAATCTAGAAGGAGCAAAAACCAGACTGAAATCCAGGTTGACACACTCCAGGCTTATTCCGACAAACATTCTGATGTTCTCTTTCTCAGGAGGGATAAGAGGTATACAATTCACGTCAGGTTCCAGTGTTGTGCAAAATCTTCGAGTTTGACCCATTTTTTATTGTGGTACCAGACATCAAAGTGATAGTGTCCTCTAAGAGTTTTGTAAAGGAACTTATTATTCTAATAGGAATTGGGCATTAAAAACTCGTGGTTGCAAGCAGACATATTTGGAAAAGGGGGTGAGTGTGCCAGACTTGGCTTTCCATGCTGGGTGCGTGTCAAAGCCCGGAGTGTTAGGTTGTTTCCTTATGTTGAAGGAAAAGTCGGTTTTCCTAACTCTGGTGACAGGCTGATTTTCAGTGACTTCAGCTAACTGACAGGCTCACGGAAGTGACAGATTTTGTCATTTTCTTTTTCCTTCCTGAAAATTTAATGACTCAGTTAAACACAATCTTTAAAAACTTTGAATAATCAGTCTTGTAACAGAAGAGCTCCTGGCTCTCAGCATGAGGTCAGAGTTGGGTGTGCTGTCCCAGGAGCCTGCCTGTGGTGCTTGACCAAGGCAACTATTGTAAGTGACAGCATTTAATTGGATGCTTACTTACAGTTTCTGAGGCTTAGTTTATTATCAGCATGGTGGCATACAGTCTGATGCTGGAGCAGTAGCTGAAAACTACATCCTGATCAGTAAGTACAGAGAGAGACTCTGGTCTTGGCGTGGGCTTTTGAAATCTCAAAATCCATCCCTGGTGACACACTTCCTCCAACAAGGCCACCCCTCTTAATCCTTCTAATTCTTGCAAATATTGTCACTTTTGATGACTAAGCATTCAAATATATGAGTAATTCTTATTCAAAGTGCCACAGGTGAGTTCTTTAAACTCTGGGATGCTTACTCAAGAGTATGATGCATCTTTTAATTCCATCCTTAATTTGGAAGAGAAATAGTATTTTTCATTTCCATCCTTGTATGTGGTTGTCTTATTCAGTGTCTCCTTACCTTTACCCAAGCCTGTTCTGTGATGGTTACTGATTTTCAATACCGGTTTACAGAATTCAACAAAAGCTCCTCTCAAGAGGTCGAACGTCGAGAAGGTAACCAACGTGCAGATCTTGGTGCTGTTTGGCATCCTCCTGGTCATGGCCCTGGTGAGCTCGGTGGGGGCCCTGTTCTGGAATGGGTCCCATGGTGGAAAGAGCTGGTACATCAAGAAGATGGGTGAGTGCTGGGGTGGCTGCTGCTGCCTTCTGTGGGACAAGCCTCTGGGAAGGTCCTCCCACGTAGGGTCTGTGGGTGATAGCCATGCCCTCTCTGTTCCCATGGCTACCCTGCCTATGCCAGATCTTCTTGAAGAGAGAACAGATTAGGAATCACAAGGAACAGAAATGAATATGGGTGTATCTGGGGACTGCTTAGGCTCTAATAATAGTTTCTCAGCTTTTTTTTTTTTTTTTTTTTTTGAGACAGGATTTCTCTGTGTATTTCTGGCTGTCGTGAAACTTACTCTGTAGGCCAGGCTGGCCTCAAACTCACAGAGATTCGCCTCCCTTTGCCTCCCTGAGTGCTGGGATTAGAGGCAAGTGCCACCAACCACCACCCGACTTCTCAGCTACTTTTAAAGACACTCTCTCATGGTTGCTCTAGGGATGACAACATGATTTTGAGACAGGATTTCTCTGTGTATCTCTGGCTGTCATGAAACTCACTCTGTAGCCCAGGCTGGCCTCAAACTCACAAAGATTCGCCTCCCTTTGCCTCCCTGAGTGCTGGGATTAGAGGCAAGTGCCACCAACCACCGCCCGACTTCTCAGCTACTTTTAAAGACACTCTCTCATGGTTGCTCTAGGGATGACAACATGAGCATCCTTTGCATTACTACTAGCTTAATTCACCAACACCAGACCAGCTCTCCCCTGCTCGTCCTATTATTTCCATATATATGCTGTGTGTATGTATTATCAACCTAACAACAGAGCATTATCACCAGTGCTTTGTATAATCTTGGATATCTTAAAGAGCTAAAAAAAAAATACATGCTTATGAAATTGTTTCTTTCAACCTACTTGTTTACCATTCCTGGTAGTCCCCATGTCTTCCTGTGGATGAGTTACTAGCTAGTATCACCTCCTTGCTTCGTCCATCTCCCTGTCTCCTTGCTTTCTGTGCCGGCATCTAGATTGTCCATAGTCACGGTCTTCTGTGCTGACCAGGGTGAACTTAGTAGCGTTCTTCCCTGGCTACCCCCAGTTTTCTGTTTTTCTCCCTGCTATTATATAGGAACACCTGCCTTCCTTGACCACTAGCCACTGATATCTATTGTTTTTTAGTGGGCATTGCATATAGTGTTTTCCAAACTCCATTCCTATGATGTGAGTTCCCAAGGTGTTCCTGTCCTACGCTAGGGTAGAATGTCTGCAGCTGGGGTAAGGGCACATAGGTGATGGTAGTCAAACCAGTAGCCACTGCCACCCCCTAGAGCAGAACCAGCACAAAGGCCCGTGAGTGACATAATAGCCCAAGGCACAACTGTTCTTACAAGAGTTGGCAGATTTTCTTAATATGTGCACTTGATCCATTTTTTTTTGAGACTTAACTTGATTTTGATGATTCTGTCTCATTTTGCTGCTTGGCTAGGAAATAGAAGGAAGATCTGCCATTCTGTGATCTCAGCAAATCAAGAAAAATAATATAATTTAGGGATAAAAGATTTTATGATAAATCTTAAAACTTTAAGGTATCGCCTTGGCATTATTGTGATTGATTTCTCGATTATTTTTAAATAGATTTAGACATGATTTTTTACTTCTCCAGTTTCTTTAAGCATAAGACTCTCAGGTTTTGAAAGGCAGAAAATCTTATGTTGCTTGTTTGTTTTTAAACAGCATCTCATGTGGTATAGGCTGGCCTCGGACTCAGTCTGTAGCTGAGGTTAGCCTTTGATTCCTAGTCTTCCTGCCTCCACTTTGCAAATGCTGGGATTACAGACTGGAGCCCCCGTGCCTGTTGCTCCTTTACGAACATGGGCACGTGACTAAGGTTTGAGTCATAGTTGATCAGATCACTTGGTGTTGGTTTTTGTTATGTGGCTTGTTTCAGACACAAGACTGGTTCATATTAATGTAGTTGTCTAAGTAAACATGTGGTATGAACACAGCTTTGGGGAAACAGGCGCTTGAATTGTTCTGATCACTCCAGGCTCCAGTGTCAAGAGTGTGGTGGTGTTCAGGGAGACATGGTCCATACATGCACCTACTCAGAGAAGTCAGTTTCACGTTCTGCTGCCTCTGTTGGTGCTTGGATTTTACTTCCTACCAAATCTGGTCCCGTCTTAACTTCCTTTTCATTGTTCTTGTTTGGCTGAACATTTTACATAAGGGTAGATATTCTCCTTTTATGGACATCTTTGGTTTTTGATTGAATACTCTTGGGTTCTGAGGCTTTCCGTGTAGGAGGTTCCTCTGCATAGTCACGGCTCTTTGACATCATATGTGGTCATACGTAGCGTTATAAAGCATTTTTGACTAGTATTAAGCCATCAAGTTTTAATTCATTAATAAATTTTATTGGCAGACAAATCTTATCCCTACACAAATGCTGTACTCTGGGGCCACTTGAGTCACTGGCACTTAGGAGTCCTGTTCACCGGCTCCTTGACTGCCTGAGAGAAGCAGGTAGTAAAGCAGTATGCCAGCCAAGAGGGCTACCAGCTGGAGAGTGGAAGGCCAGAGTGGACAGAAATGAAAGGTTGGGGAGGTCAACTGGCCAGCCAGGGCTTGCTTCCCTTCCCATCACCCTCCGGAATTCCAGGGCTCATCATCTGCTACCCTGTGTCAAGCCCTCCTGCTGAGATACTCATCTGTGGCTTGGAGCCCTCACAAATTCCTGATTCCCAGCTTCAGTCTTCAGCTTGTCTCCTCTGGAGCATCCTGTTGTTCCTGCCCTATTGACTAACCCCCTTTGTAATAGCCACATCCTCCTTTGAGGCCAAAGAAGTGCATTCCCCTCTGCTTCCTCCTCTGCCTCCTTCCCCAACCTCTAAAGAGAAGCTAGCACTGCCTACAGGGACTGAATTCAAATAGTCTTAGGAGTTTGAACTGGCACAGTAACCCCTCAGTTTCAAGATGGGTACACAGGTTTTTTTTTTTTTTGATGTGAGCATTTTTTAGAGTTGGGGGAAGTCTAAAATAAAATGGAAAGAAACGAGATGTAGACTTCTACTAAAGCTGTGTGGATGTCTTGGCTTTTATCCATAGACACGAGCTCAGATAATTTTGGATACAACTTGCTGACATTTATCATCCTGTACAACAATCTGATTCCCATCAGCCTGCTGGTGACGCTGGAGGTTGTGAAGTACACGCAAGCTCTCTTCATAAACTGGGTGAGTTTCAAAGCGGTGCATGGAACATGAGCTACTGGGCGCCTGCCAGCCTCCGCTTTCTAGTGTACTCCCTGAGCAGCCTTTGTCATTTCATTGCATCCCAGAAAAGAAGTAACAGGGGCTCTTTATTATTAGGTCATGGATTAAGCCAGCCAAACTGATGACTGGCAAGCCATGCCATAACCCCAGGGGTGGGGAGAATGGGGGAGGATGCTCAGTGCGTGCTTGTCATCTGGGCACCATGGCTGTGCTTCCCAAGTCTCCTTTATGCATGAAAAGGCCTCTCAAGTGTGCTCACCAGAGTGTCCATCCTGCATGGATTTCAGTATGACAGTCATCCTGGATGGATTTTAGGGGTTAAGGTGGGGTTCTTAAGGGACTGCCATGGCCATGGCCATTAAGCACTGGGTCTTTTCAACGTTTTTTCTTTCCAAACCAGGCACTTTCATGTGTGTATTGCTTTGATTTTCCCAAGCCTCTGAGTGAGCATTGACCAAACGCACAGCTAGAGCACAAGCCGATCGTCTTGAACCCAAACCTAAATACCGTGGTCATGTTGTGTCACGGGGCTTGCTAGCCTAATTGCAACTTCATTTTTCAACCCGAGTTACAAGTTAGCATTTGAATGAAAAATGAAAAGATTTGAAGTTGCCAGGGTCTGTGGTAATCTTAATGAAATATTAGAATTACATGTTTTCTGAAGGCTTCCTACCTCCTTCCTTCCTTCCCCCATGTTCTCTTTCAGGACACAGATATGTATTATATTGAAAACGACACTCCTGCTATGGCCAGGACATCGAACCTTAATGAAGAGCTTGGGCAGGTGAGAGCCTCTTTGGGGACTTTGGGGACTTTGGGGACAGTGCTATGAGCAGGAAGCCAGTGTTTGCGGAGGAGCCCTGGGGAGATATCCTGCATGACTGTGTTTGTGACATCTGGTCTGCAGGTGGCGGTGAATGCAGCTGTCACTTGGTTTTGGAGGCACATGTAGATCGTTTTGCCAAGAACATATCTGGGGAAAAAGTACAGAACGTTGTACAGCAATATAATGTTAGGTTGGACCCTTTTAAATGTGTTTCTTAGAACAGATGACAAGGGAAACGGGGAGGGCAATGGCTGCTAGACCGCTCCACAATGCATATGGGGCCATTAGAAGGACAGGGATCCTGACATAGTTCAGAGAGTCAGCGACTTTTGTATCTTTGTCTTGATTTCTGCTTGTCTCTCCTTTCATGTTGCATTATGTCTGCCTCTTCCATTGGATCACTGCAGCCTATAGCCTTTTTGAATACATAATACTTACTCTTGACCTAAAGTAATTAAAAACTATGATTTTTTTTATTTTATGCACCTTAAGCTTCCCAACAATCCTATGGGAGGGTAGCATGCTGCATCTTCATTTTCTAGATAAGAAAATAATTAACTTACCTCAGGAAAGCTGGTTCCCAGGACACCCGCCTCATGGCCCTCTGGGAAGATGTAAACCTGACTTGTCATTTTCTGGGCCAGAGTTGGGCCAGGTGCCCTCTTCCTCTTCTCCCTGATTAAGGACAAAGTCAGTTCTGGATTTGTGCTGGAGCGTTTTTGAGTTCATTGCTAGAAAGCTGAAGCTCAAATCTGTCATTCTGGTTTTGCAACAAAACGTAATTCTGCAGTCACATTTTCCCTTCCTTCCTTCCTTCCTTCCTTCCTTCCTTCCTTCCTTCCTTCCTTCCTGTCTTCTGGTTTTTTTCGAGACAGAGTTTCTCTGTAGCTTTGGAGCCTGTCCTGGAACTAGCTCTTGTAGACCAGGCTGGCCTCTAACTCAGAGAGATCTGCTGCCTCTGCCTCCCGAGTGCTGGGATTAAAGGCATTACTTGTTTATTTGGTGGAGGAAAGAGATTGTCATTTAGAGAGAATACTGTCATAAAGCAGAAAGCTTCCTCAGTGAGGCCGCATCCCTGTTTTCACCCGAGCACCAGTACTTCAGGTATACATGATGAGAAGCAGAATCCAGGGCTACCTGTCTATCATCTTTCATCTGTATTTCTGTCTAAATATCTACCTATCCACCCATACCATCCATCTATCCATCCATCTATCTATCTATCTATCTATCTATCTATCTATCTATCTATCTATCTATCTATTATCTATCTATCCATCCATCCATCTCTATCATCTATCTATCTATCTATCTATCTATCTATCTATCTATCTATCTATCTATCTATCTATCTCTGTATCATGTGTTATCATTTGTCTGTCTGTCTGTCTGTCTATCTATCATCTACCTGAATTGTTTCTTCCTTCAATGACATTGTCATTGGTAAAATTCTACTCCTATAACAATCCACGAGTTGCCGCTTTTGAATCCTTCCCAGTATTTCCAGGCAACATTAGTGTCTGTCTGCTCTTTTCTCTTAAGCATTCTTTCCAAACACACACACACACACACACACACACACACACACACACAGTGAAATGACAATGTGATTAGTTAAAGAAATGACAATGTGATTAGTTAAATGGTATCTGAGTCCATCTGGAGCAGGTGTGAGCCCTGTGTAGTCAGCCAACTGCAGGTCAAAAGTGTGATGGTGCCTATGATGGTTACGCCTGTACCAAATATACACAGAAGTTTCTTGTCACTGTTCCCCAGCTACTACAGTATGACACTTCTAATGTCTTGTCATACGCCATCTAAGATTATGCGAAACACACCAGAGGTTGTATGTAAGTTTTATACAAACACTACACCATTTTATATACTGGACTAGAGCATATGATAATTTTGGTACCCATTGGGGTTCTTAGAACTGCCCCTGGGGATATTTAGGGACAACTACATTTGTAGCCTTCAGTGAGCTTTGTCAGTTCCCAGGGCTAAGTATATGGTTGTTCTCGTGTGCTGTGGTCCAGCCTCGATGGAATTTGCACATTCCAGGGGAGGGCATGTGGATTAGAAATGCCAGGCACACAGAACAGAGATACAAAAAAAATTAGACAGAGACACAGAACAGAACTGGGAGGTCAGTCCAGTGAATACTGAATTCACCTGTGTTTATTTTCCATATGATTATATACCACAATCCAAAAAAGCGTGGGGGAAGGGGAGAAGACAAGACTGCTTTTACATGACACAGAAAGCAAACAGAACAATTGCCTCTCCAATACCTGAAGCACCATGCACCTATACCCTGAGTTAAGAATTCTGTTTTTTAGGCGGAATATTCAGCAGTCACACCTTAGGCCAAGCTTGCTGTAGGCAGCCATTCCCTAGGTCAAACCTCCTGTCTTATCCTTGAAGGAGCAGGAATAGGTCTGAACTCTCTGATCTTTGGTCAAAGTGGAATGGATCCGCTTCTGTGGGCTCCCACAATATGCCATTGAACTGACCCAGCAAGATGGACTGAAGATGTTTAAGAAAGTGCCCAGGATGAAATGCCCTGTCCTGACCAGGCATGGGTGGGGGTTACCTAAGGAGGAGAGGTGAAAAGTCAAGAGCGAGAGGGATCACAAATTCTGTAATTTATTATAAGATTTTCCTTTTTACTCTGTTGATAATCTTCCAATTCTTCTTTAAAAAAAGACAGAAGGAACTAATTCTATTGTGTTTTTAATGTTTCTAGATTTTGCTCTGTGTGAAACATAAAATTTCTTGTTAATTGAAAACAACAAATATTAATTATCCCATTGATCAATATGATCAGCATGTATACATGTTTTGAAATATCATGTATATATCATATATATATATATAATTATTATTTTTAGATAAGTTTCCATGTAAAGGGCATGGAAAGCTGCTTGTCATGATTTTATAATTATGTAATCTTAAAAAACTATTTTAATTAAAATGTAATTGTATCACTTTGCCCTTCCCTTTCCTTCCTCCAATCCCTCCCTACACAAATTCTTTCCGTACTTTTATCAAGTCAATTCCTTCTCAAATTGATGGACTCTTTCTTTGACTATTATTGTTACATATATATTTATATAACTGCATAAGCATGCAAATACAACCTACTGAGTCCACTTAGTGCTACTGTGCATATATGATTAGGGATGACCACTTGGTATTAGACAACCGATTAAGAGGCTCATCCCTGGGAAAAACTAGTTTTCTCTCAGAAGGTGTGCTGGCTAGTTTTTAGGTCAGCTTGACACCAGCTAAAGTTATTTTGGAAGAGGGAATGCAAACTGAGAAAAATGATACCATCAGATTGGCAAGGTGTTGGTGCATGTTCTTGATTGATGATTAGTGTGGGACAGCCCAGTTCACTGTGGGGCATGCTACCCTTGGGCTGGCGGTCCTGAGCAAGCCATGGAGAGCAAGCTAGTAAGCAGCATCCCTCCGTGGCCTCTGCATCAGCACCTGTCTCCAGCTTGCTGTCCTGACTTCCTGCTCTGACTTCCTTCAGTGACGGAGTGTAGCCTAAGAGTTGGAAGGTGAAGTAAACTCTCCCTCCCCAGACGCTTTTGGTCACGGTGTTTTACTATGGAAATAGAAACCCCAAGACAGCAGCCACTAGTTACCTCTAGTTCTTTGTCTAGGAGTGCAGTCAGGTGAGGTTTTTCTCTTTCCGTGTTAGCTCTCTGTTGGATTGTCATTGTTGAGGTCTGCTAACAGCCTTGTTGTCGAGGTACCTTGGGTTTAGCTTCCCTGTCATTTCCAGGAGACACTGTCTCACAGCAGACTTCCTGTTCCTCTGGCTCTTCCAGTCTTCTCATCTCCTTTTCCTCAATGATCCCTGAGCCTTAGGAATAGGAGTGTGTTGTAGAAATATCCCTTGGGGTTGGGCTCCCCTGTTGATCTCTGTATTTTGACCAGGTGTGGTTTTCTGTGGTGATCTCTGTCTGCTGCAGAGAGCAGGTTCTTTGATGAGGGGTGAGAGCTACACTTAACTCTGAGTATAGGCATTTAGAATTTAGTTAGGAGTTATGCTTGTCGGGCCAGGCATGGTAGCACAATGCCTTTATTTCCAGCACTTGGGAGGCAGAAACAGGAAGACATGTTAGTTCAAGGGTAAAAAAGCAGGTTCCAGGCCAGCCATGGCTATACCGTAAAAAACAGACAGACAGACAAACAAACAAACAAACAAACAGCTAGGAGATATGCTGGTCTGGGGTGGTGGGCGTTCTTCTAAAATCTGTGACCCTACTAGCCCCAGGTAGTTGGTTAGGTTCCATCCTGTTGATGCCTTAGATTCAATTAGACAGCTGTTGGCTACTGCCAAAATCTGAGCGCCTTTATTGCACCTTTAAGGGTATCTTGCCATGGTGACCATTGTTAATCTAGTCAGGGGATGGACTCTTAAAAAGAATTGCATCTTTTGTGAGACCTGAATGCCGAGTGACAGACCTGTGGTGACACTTATGGACTCGAAACTCTCAACCTTTGCTGTGACACCTCTGCGGGGGGCAGACCGTGACCCTTTCCCAGGGTCGCATATCAGGATATCTGCATATCAGTATTTATATTACAATTCTTAGCAGTCACAAAATTGCAGTTATGAAGTAGCAACAAAATAATTCTATGTTTGGGGGGTCAGCACAACACGAGGAACTGTATTAAAAGGTTGCAGCATTAGGAAGCTGGAGAACCACTGTGATAGACAGTGGCCAGGGCAGTTATGGAAGCTTTTATTCTTTATTTCCCAGCTTTTAGGATTAGTAACAGAAAAGCTTTTGCAAATGGTCTGTGATTTAAGGTGCATGATTTATGTGTTTACTTTTGTGGACTCTCATTTAAACGTCATTCTGATTTACAGACATACGAGACAACTTATTTCTTGATCCTTGCATCTTATGACATTCTTTTGAAATCCTGACTGCTCTTAGGAGGCGAGAGGGAGGGGGAGGGGAAGTGGGGGGAGTGAGAGGGAAATGGGAGGAGGTGGAAATTTTTAATAAATAAAAAAAGAAAAAATATAAAATATGGAGTGTTTTGACCATGTGTGTATCTGTGTCCCCACGTAATACCTGGTGCTCTCAGAATTCAGAATTCATTGCGTCCCCTGGGACTGGAGTTGCAGATGGTTGTGACCTCCCCTGTGGGTGCTGGGTGCTCTAGAAGAACAGCTATCTCTTAACCTTGAGCCACCCCTATCGCCCCTTATTCATTTCATTCGTCTTCTGCTTAGGTCAAATACCTGTTTTCCGACAAGACTGGAACGCTAACGTGCAATATCATGAACTTCAAGAAGTGTAGCATTGCCGGCGTGACCTATGGGTGAGCGCGCTTATCAGTTCCAGGAAATCGCATTTCAAGTCCCCCAGCAAGGCACAGGAGTTTCTGTCTTGTCAAGTGTTGTGAGTGGTTTGGGTGTGTAGCTGCTATTAAATAGGTGTGAAACTTATTGAAGTCCCTGGGAACGTGTTTCTTCACCTTTCCTGAGAGGTAGCGGGCACCTGTGGGTTTGTATGTGTATGTAAGAACTGACTTACTGCTGACCGCTCTGTTCTCTCCTGCCAGCCACTTTCCAGAACTAGCCAGAGAGCCGTCCTCAGATGACTTCTGGTAAGTAGAGTCCAGGACGTCTTACTTCCTTAGCTGGGATGCATCAGGACAGTTTTAGGTCTAAGTGTAAGTTGTGAGTATGCTAGTTTGAAAAAGAGCCAGGATAAGATTTAAATGGAGACATGGGTTAAATCCACGCCACTAAGCCTTTGCTATCAACAATATGCCTCTTGTCCAGTCCTTTCGTTTCCAGCCATCTGCAACTTTGTACTTATTTTCTTCAGATTCCTGTGGTTCAAAATAATACTTTTATACTAATTAAGAATTATAGACATTGTAGGACTTTGTATCTCTGGGGAAGATTCAGCCCCCTGCCCTTTTGTGGCCGTTCCATCCCCCCAGGTCGTCTTCCCAGAGCCCATCCCCCAAAACCATTTTACCAACCTCCCCCCATCTTTCCCAGCCCTTGGAAGTGCTTATCATTTTCTGTATTTCTTTAGCATACAAACTTAAACTACAACCCTTGGGTAGGCTGTGCTTTCTTTATTGTGTTGGGTGGTTAATTCACTTTCTGTTGGGCCACTTCTGTCTGTAAATTCCTCTTATTAATATTTGGGAAATGTCCTTGTGTTATTTCCGTAATATCTGTCTCCCCTCCTGTCTCTGAGTTGATCCTCTGATTTTGTTATCTGTCTTGCCTTCTTGCCATGTATTTTTCATCATTCATTTTTAACCTTTCATCCTCCTTAATAATTTTTATGGATGCCTATTCCAATTTTAAGGAAGGCACTCCAATTCTTGCTCTTACTTGCCCCTTTCCTCTGCTCTGTCTCCTGTGCCCAACATCTGCCTCTAGATTTTCTTCACAAACTTGGTGACCACTGGCTGTGGGCTTATATTAAATTTTTTTTTTTTTTGATTTTTAGAGACAGGGTTTCTCCGTAGCTTTTGGTTCCTGTCCTGGAACTAGCTCTTGTAGACCAGGCTGGCCTCGAACTCACAGAGTTCCACCTGCCTCTGCCTCCCGAGTGCTGGGATTAAAGGCGTGCACCACCACCGCCCGGCATCTTAAAAATTTTTTAATCTTTAGTTTTCTTTTGTGTGAATGGGTGTTTTGCCTGCATGTGTGTCTGTGCACCGTGAGCCTGCAGTGCCCTCGGAGGCCAGAAGAGGGTGCTCCATCACCTGGGATTGTACTTACAGACATTTGTGAGCCACCATGTGGGTACTGGAAATTGAACCTGGGTCCTCTGGAAGAGCAGTCAATGCTCTTAACCACTGAGTCGTCTGTGCGGAAAGCATTTTCATTGTGGCAAGCATAGTAAATGGAAAACCAACCATTTCAACCATTTGAGACCAGTTAAAAGAGGAGTTTTGATTTCCCGGTAAAATCCCAAAAGCACAGGGTTTTCTCCATGACCTCCAAGATGGAAGTTCCCCAACACAGTGCACACAATTCAGGGACCAATACAACTCATGATTGCCCTGTCTACTTCTGATAGCAGGGTCATTCAGTGCTCTGTATCCTGTGAATATGGACATCTGTTTACTAATATACGTCTGTCATCGCAGCATCGTGAGGGGTGTTTCCATTGCCTCTAAAGTCCTTGCTCTGCCTGTCCACCCCCCTGTCATAAACAGCCCACCCTCAGTAGCCACTGGGATTTCTCCTATCTCTGTGGTTTTGTCTTCTCCAGAAAGGCAGTGCTGGGATCCTACAGCATGCTGCCAGCTTAACTTGACTTCTTTTACTCGATATTCTACATTCCCTTATGGCCTTTCTTGGTTCAGCAGCTTCGTGTTCCTCGTGTTCCTTTCAAGTATCTTAAGTTCCTCACTTCATACATACCTCATACCTCTCACAGGTATCTGACATACTTCAAAGGTACGTCATGCTCCGCACAGGTACCGATACCCCTCACAAGTACCCATACCCCTCACAGGCACCTGATATTCATCACAGGTACCCATAACCCTCACAGGTATCTGATATTCATCACAGGTACCCATACCCCTCACAGGCACCTGATATCTATCACAGGTACCAGATGTCCATCACAGGTACCAGATGTCCATCACAGGTACCAGATAACCATCACAGGTACCTCGTGCCCCTCCCAGGTCCCTGATATCAATCACAGGTACCAGATGTCCATCACAGGTACCTCGTGCCCCTCCCAGGTACCTGATAGCCATCACAGGGCCCTGATGCCCTCACATCCCTCAGCTACCTGCCATGCATCACAGGTGTTTTGCACTCTTCACATGGCGCCCTTCTTCGGCTTTCTCTAGTGTCCTGTGGTAGTGTCAGCTGGCATTTCATATGTCCCCTCCCCATGAGCTAATAGTTGTTTCATCTGCTACATTAATCTCTGATATCCATTCACACTTAAGACTGGCATCAGTTGCCCTTTGGTCTTTCACTGTTGTGGTTTTGGAGAGTGGCTTGCAGGAGCTGGTGGAGATGAAGGTGTGTGTGAGGCTCTCGCTTGCTCCAGGCTGATGGTCCACAGCAATCATATCCAGTGTCTTCTCTTCTCCTTGCTCGCTGCCTTCTCTTCTCCATGTGCACTCTGGCTATGAATGATGAAGCATGGCACAGTCTTCCTCTGTTTCCCCAACGCCCCCAGATGAAGGCCATAGTGTTGGCACATAGCTTAGGATCCTTTCCCTTGTAAATCTGTTGGTTTCTATAAAAACTTGTAACACAGTTTCTTTATAGTAAAGTTTAGGGACCTGAGATGTTTTAAAGCTTGATATAATATTCACTATTCCTGACCCTTGAATGGTGAGTGTAAGACTATGAACTTTTTTTTATGGTTCTTTCTGAGGGTGGATTCTCTCTATGTGTGAGCTGACATGACTTTGAAATTGAATGAATGAATTTTGTTCTTTTTTCCAGCCGGATGGGTCCATGCCCCAGTGACTCATGCGACTTTAATGATCCCAGGCTGTTAAAGAACATCGAGGACCAACATGTGAGTGTGCCACTTCCCTCTAGGACAGAGAGTGGCTTGCGGTTCACTGTTTTATGTAACATATGCTGGCCTGATCTTCTACAAGTCTTAGCAGAGAATCACAGCTGCAGTGAGTTCATGAGTGAAACATCATTGTCCTGTCCAGAAGACAGCATCTCCCACTGAATGATGACCCATTTGAGGCAGGACGTTCACTACCATTACTTCCCAGCATTTTGTTCAGTTGCAACTATAAACGGAGCAGAGCTTTCATTTCCTGACTACAAGGTCCCCAATAATCACACAGAAACTTACATTAATTAAAAACTGTTTGACCTATAGTTGAGGCTTATTACTAACTTACATTTAAATTAACCCATTTCTATTAATCTATGCAATGCCACGTGGCCATGGCTTTTGTCTGTTCTCCAGCACACATTGCTGATCCAGCAGCTTGCTGGTGTCTGTCTCAGACTCTGCCCTTCGGTCTCCCTGTATTTTCAGTTTGGCTTTCCCGCCTGGCCTTATCCTGCCTTGTTACAGACCAAATCAGCTTCTTTATTAACCAGTGGGAGTAAAACATTATCAAAAACTTTAAAGGACCAGCCTCTAAAGCTTTCTCTCAGGATTCAAAAAAAGACACAACAATAAGCAAAAGGAAGAAATCTAGTCATGACACGTTCTTTCTATCCATTTCTTTCCTGTTCTCTATTCCAATTCTTCTGTCCTGTCTAACATTTCTTAGCTCTAATTCTCTGTCTCAATTCTAATTCCAACTCCAATTCTCTGCTACTTTCTCCTCCACCCCCCCCCCATTTTCCTATCTCTGCTAATTTCTGGGATGCTTCTGCTCCAGCTCCTCTTAACTCTCTTTGCTATAACCCAGCTATAAAGACCCACAGAATCCTTCAGGCATACAGAATAACCAGGCAACTCATGTACACAGACAAGGGAAGTTTATGGCCTTTGGTCCATTAGCACTTTTGCCAAATGTTGCAAGGTCTAAGGGCCCTTTAGTTTTTTTTTTTTTTTTTTTTTTTTTTTTTTGAGACAGGGTTTCTCTGTCGTTTTGGAGCCTGTCCTGGAACTAGCTCTTGTAGACCAGGCTGGTCTCGAACTCACAGAGATCCACCTGCCTCTGCCTCCCGAGTGCTGGGATTAAAGGCGTGCGCCACCACTGCCCGGCTCTAAGGGCCCTTTAGATATGAAGTTTACACAATTGACTCTAAGTGGTTGAAACAAAGAGGAGACCCAAGCCTCTAAATGGTCAGATCCTGGGCTTCATGCCTATCAGATGTGCAGTTGGAGGTTTGTCTTCCTCCACACTGTGGATAGATGGTTAATTGTTTTTCCTGCTATCCCTGAGAGTAAGACACAAACAGTAAATCTCCTGAGCTAAACTCATCAGTAAACTGAGGTGAAGGCGATCGTGAGGAGTTCGGAATCTTGTAATGCAAGGTTAGTTTTAGGTCCTCGTTTTTTTCTTATCTATAAGTGAGGTAAAACCAGGGCATGCTTGTTTTCGCTATCTATCTGAGCAGCTATGAATCAGCAGCTTTAGGCATGTACTAATTCTATGTTCTTGGATATCTGGGAATGTCTTAAATGGAATACCTTTGCCTGAACCCTAAACATTGACCAAATTCCTGCCAATAAAGATAATTGCATGAAGGCAGATGGGGTGTGACCTGAGGGTTGAAAACTGAAATAACCCTTTTCTCCCCAAGTTGCTTTTGGTCCTGGTGGTTATTGCAGCATTGGAAGGCAGCCTAGGGCCAGGAGGTGTTGGTAGCTTTTAGTGCATGTGTTTAGTCCCCCCTCCGCCCCCAACCTTGGTGAACATAGTGCTTGATCACACTGGCTACCTGAGTATGTTTGAACAAATAAAATAATAATATGTAAGCCCCGGGTTCTAGTTTATAAGACTTAGAAGTCTTTAGGAAATGTGAAATATTGTAGCCCGAGATTTCAGTTAAAATCCTTAGGATTTGTTTTTCTTAGGGATGGTAGGAAAAGATTGATTACACAGGGACACCTGGGATTTTAGCTATGGATACTAGGAAAATCAGACATTCAGAATACTAGCCAGCTTAGTGGGTAGATAGGACAATGTCTCCTGGTGGCACAGGGTGACTTTGCTCCGAGGCCCAGCACAATAGGCTTGCAGGATGTGACTCAAATGATTGTCCAGGAGAGCATGCCGAAGGCAGGTAGAGGGCTGTGGGCCTGAGGGACACGGAGGAAGGATGTGGCTTGGTTGAAGTTCAGAGTGGCAGGAGGTGGGCTCCGTGGAGCACAAGTGTCTGGTCCTAGAGTTGGCTAGCTCAGCATCTAAAGTCTGCATAAGCCAATGACAAACTCTTACCGGGTTTCTTTTTTCTTTTTCTTGTTTTGAGACCAGTCTCATTCTCTTTCCCTGGCTAGCCTGGAGCTCACCATGTAGACCAAGCTAGCCTTGGACTCATAGAGATCCTCTTGCCTCTGGCTCCCAAGTGCTGGGGGTCAAAGGTTTGTGCCAGTGACTTCTCACTGGCCTTTAAAGCTGGGATGGCTTGAATCCACTGTGAGTTACAAGTCTGGTGACTGGTTAACTGGTTCTTCTGCTTTTAGCCCACAGCCCCTTGTATCCAAGAGTTCCTTACCCTGCTGGCCGTCTGCCACACCGTAGTCCCTGAGAAGGATGGGGATGAAATCATCTACCAGGCTTCCTCCCCAGGTGAGGCTGTTGCCGGAAGTGCCTTGTTGGTTTTTGGGGGGTGTTTTCTATTATTTTTGGAAGATACTTTGATGCACTTTGCCCCACAAGACCTGCTGTTTCCCTTTGGCCCGACGGCACCTCCAGTTCATGATTAGAGGTGTTAAAACCAAGGAGAGCGGGTACCGGGATGTCCTGACTCTCAGGGTGGTCTGGTGGCAAGGAAGAGCCTGGGCTGTCTTGCACATCCTGGTATACAATCTTGGGTTAGACAATGATCTCAAAAGAGAACCAGGCTGGCTCCATGACTGCCTCATCTACCACACACCATGGAGCATCAGAGCCATTGCCCTTGGCCCGTTTCCTGGTGGTCTGACCCACACAGTACTGCAATTGAACATGGCCTTGCTGAGAGATCGGCAGAGGGAATTTCCTTTGAATTGATCCAGCAGAGCCCAGCAGGAGTGTAAAATCCTGCGGTCCTGGAGACTTTATTGTTGGTATGCAATCTGTCCAAAAGACATCTCAAGCCCCACTGTGTGTCAGTGTGTCTGTCTCAAGTCCTTGCTTGTGTGCGGATAACGCCAGGCCCCACCGATCATGATGGGTTTTGATTTGACATTTAGCAGAATTCTGTCACGACAAGGGATGAACCTGTGTGTGGTTGGCTTATTGTTGACAGATGAAGCTGCTTTGGTCAAAGGAGCTAAGAAGCTTGGCTTCGTGTTTACAGGCAGGACGCCTTACTCCGTCATCATCGAAGCGGTAAGGGGCCCAGTACTTTGGAAGGTGTGCATATGAAATAGTGTGTTGATCATACATGAGACGGCGGACTTTGTATTTGTCTTTCAGTGAAAGATTACTTTGTGGGAATGCCATGGTTACATGGGAGGCAGCAGTATAACCCTGGGGCTTGGGGCTGCTACTTGGAATCTTTTTCTCACTCCCAGGAAATTATTTGTAGTAAGGGAATTTTCCAGCCTTCCCTTACTTCTGCCTCCATTTCTAAGGCTGGCCCTGCGTCTCTGTAGCCCCCTCAGTCTCACGGTTGACCAGTAGGGCTTCAGACCGCTGGGCATCCATCTCTGGCTATGAGAGAAAGATGTTAAAGCTTAGGATTTCTCTTACCTGGATGAGTGTTTTCTCCTCCTGCATCTATTACAGTTCTTAGCTTCCTGAAGAAAACAATTCCGCTGAAAAGCACAGCCATTTTAAGCAGGTTGTTTAACAAAGACAGCAGAGTGAGCATCCTCAAAAGAGACTGGAGTAGATGTCCCAATGAGCCATAGCTCAGCAGCAGGGGCTACATTGTGAATCTTACCAAAGTTTTAAGGCCACGTTTTTTAGAGGTAATATCCCCGGTTAATTAGGGCTCATCAACAGCCATTAAAATGCCATTCAGTCACTAGTTCTGGGGATCACTGAAGCGCAGAGTCTCCCTGCGTCACCTCGTATTTACATGAAGTATCTTCGCTGATAATCTCAGCAGCACATGTGCTCTACGTGGGCTGATCATGGCATCAAGGCGCAGAGAGGGGGTGGCTCCTGGCAGTGAGCAGGAAAGGGGCGCTGGGTGCCTGTCTAAACAACATCCTGATATCTTGGGTGGGTTGAGGGGTAAGCTGGTGGGTATAGAGAGGTAAGAGGATCTACAAGGCTAGGTGAACTCGGCTGCTGGTTATATTTTAGGATGTAGCCAGAGGAGAGTGTTGTAGTGGGCAGGTAAGGCAGTCAGGAGCACTGATCCCATTCACAGAAAGTCTGTCAGAATTTAGTGTGTATGGATGCCCAGGTCCCTATTGCTTCCACTGTGATGTGTCAAAAATAGCAAATTAAAGTGTTTGGAAATGGCTCACACATATATTGATGCTCCCACTGCAACGAACACAGGGGAAAAGAGTGTTTGATTAATTGTCCTAAAAAACAGGTTCAGACCCAGAGTCCCTTACGTGGAAATTCAGAATCTTTAAATCCTTATATGTCAAGGTTTTCCATTAAGTTTGAGGACAGTACTTTGGAAGAGCTGTCCTGAACCTGCTGGTTGCTTTTTCTGATGCTAACTCAGTGCGATGGTGTCGTGGTGAGTGTGGAAGTGCTCAGACCTGCTGGAAACCACCTTAAGTCACGTGTGGATTCCTACATCATTCATAAGCAGAGCTGCCCCCAAGGTTTCAGATGGTGCTGCACGGCTTGTATCTTTCATTTTCAAAGCTTTGTAGTGATCGCACAGAGTTTAGGAGCCTGTCTCAGAAAGACAATGAGAACTTCTGCCAGAAGAGGGCGCCCTGACCCTGCCAGACTGTGAGAACGCAGTCCAGGCTGTGAATGCTGGTGTAGAGGGCTAGTGGAGGGTAGGGGCAGCGTGTGTGTGTGTGTGTGTGTGTGTGTGTGTGTGTGTGTGTGTGCGTGTGTGTGTGTGTGTTTGTGTGTGTGCGCGCGCGCCCTGCCTCCCCCCCCCCCCCCTCCACACACACACCCTTCTGCACTCTATGTGCTAGAATCCAGTTCGCGAGCTTCGGGCAATGGGCTGGAGGTTGAGGAAACACACACAGAGATAGACAGACACACGGACGTCCAATCACTGGTACAAAGGCCCTTCTTTAATAGCACCATGGAGGCTTAAATACACAGCAGGCAATGGCCAACAGGTGAAAATCCCATCCTCTGATCCTCTAGGCAAAGCACAGCTTTTAGTAACTTCAATTAGAATTCTCTAGCAGGGAAGAGCAGCTGAAGGCCAGGACTCCAATTGGTCCCAACATATGTGTGTGTGTGTGTACATTTATGTGTATTTTTGTGTGCGCGCGTGAGTGCATGTGTGTGTGCGTGTGCGCATGCGTGCATATGTGCGTGCATTTTTGTGTGTGTGCGTGCATGCGTGTGTGTGTGGTTTTATTTAGGAGGGGGGATTGATATAATATTTTTCCACTTCAGGTAAGAGCCCCCCCTTTTGTTTTGTTTTGTAGATGGGGCAAGAACAGACGTTTGGAATCCTCAATGTTCTGGAATTTTCTAGGTATGTTTCTCTTTCATACATTAGACATGAAACATTTCATATATGTTTAATTGCTTCACTTAAAGATTTTTCTGATTGTGTAGCATGATTTGTATTTAGGCATTAATCATGATAAAAACCACCCCCCTCACAAAACCCCATCTTAGAATTTAAGGGTTTCATTGAGGAGAGCGAAGTCCACCACTTCCCTCCGTTTTCTCTGAGAGATCCTTTCACCGTTTTGAGCTAGGTGCTCTTGCATTAACAGCTGCAGACACAGAGCGTGGCTGGGAGAATGTAGCCAGGGCATTCGTTGTTCTCATTGTCTTGGCCCAGGTTCTGTGAGATCACCCTCCATTGCCATCTGAGCAAGAAGCTAATGTATGACCACAGAGGAGAGAGAGTCCATTTACCCTCACAGGAGGCTAGGCCCTCACAAGGCCCTTCCCTTAGGGCTCCCCTGAAGCCTTCACACCCAGCACAGTTTCTTTAAGATCTAGGAATATCTGTCAGATTCTATGGCTCCCCTGGAGCATCCATGATTTATTCTGAGGAGCTGTGTCTGATGTCTCTCTCTTGTACATTGGATGCTCAGGAGTAGAGCAGAGGGACGGCATTGTGGTTACGCCACATGAGCAGAGCTGCCTTCCAATACTAGAGTGACTTTTTTTTTTTTTTTGTCTTGAGACCACCTTTTCCTGATATCAAAAAATTGATGGAGGTGGGCATGATTGCTCAGGCAATGTAATTCCAGCCTGTGAAAAACTGAGGCAAAGCCTCAAGTTTGAGACCAACGTAAGCTACATAATGAGTTCCAGGCTAGTCTGAAAAAAAAAATGAAAATACTTAGTTTCCTAGAACCTTTGTTAAATGGTTCCCCATGGCTTGGAAAGTGCAACGTTTTCCTGTCCTCTCTAAGGAAATGTTTTCCTGCCTAACTTGGAGCTCGGAGCCATGAGCTTGGCTCTGTGGGGAGAAGCCCTCGGGGTCAGATGAGCCACAGAGAAGAGGATGGCAGCAGTTCTTGTAGGGGTGGTGATGGTGTGCCTGCTTGGAGCTTCCCGCCATGCTAGATGCCTCCTGGGACTTTCTGTATGCTCCTCCTCCTCCCCTTCTCCCCCTCTTCCTCCTCCTCTTCTTCCTCTTCTTCCTCCTCTCCCTCCTCCTCTTCCTCCTCCTCCCCCTTCTCCCTCTTCCTCCTCCTCTTCCCCCTCCCCTTCTTCTTCCTCCTCCCCCTCTTCTTCCTCCTCCTTCTCCTCCCCCTTCACCCTCTTCCTCTTCTCCCCCCTCTTCCTCTCCCTCTTCCTCCTCTTCCTCCTCCTCCTCTTCCTCCTCCTCCTCTTCCTCCTCCTCCTCTTCCTCCTCCTCCTCTTCCTCCTCCTCCTCTCCCTCCTCCTCCTCTCCCTCCTCCTCTTCCTTCTCCCTCTCCCTCCTCCTCCTCTTCCTTCTCTCCCTCCTCCTCCTCTCCCTCCTCCTCTTCCTCTTCCCCCTCTTCCTCTTCCTCCCCCTCCTCCTTCTCCTCCTCTTCTTCCTCCTCCTCTTCCCCCTCTTTCTTGCCTCCTTCTCTCCCTCCCCCTGGCTTGTAATGCATGTGTCTTACACGTATGTGTGTGCTCTCCTGTGTCTGTGCTTATGGAAGTCAAAAGTAGAAATCCTGTGTCTTCTTTCTCATGCTCTACCTGGTGTTTGAAGCAGACAGCCATCACAGTGCCTCACTGAACCTAGAGCTCACTGTTTAGACCAGCTGGTCAGCGAAAAGCCAGGATCTGCCTGTCCAGTCTCCTGGCCCTGAGTTCTAGAGACACACTACCATGGCTTGCTTCCGTGTGGATGCTGGTGACCCATGCTTGGGTCCTCATCCTCATACTGTGAGCCCTTCGCCCACTGAGCCATCTTTCCAGCCCCTAGAATGTCTCCTGCTGGCAACTGCTGCCCTGTGCTACATTAACTGCAGCCAGCTGTTGACAGCCAGCCCGGAAGGAAGAGGAAAGGGAACGAGATAATAGCAGGTGGCTGTGGATGGAAACACAGGGGTCTAGTGTCTAAAGTGAAGGAGCAGACGTGTCAATCATGGTTACA
The DNA here is from genome assembly GCF_018167655.1 of Microtus oregoni. Taxonomy (NCBI): domain Eukaryota; kingdom Metazoa; phylum Chordata; class Mammalia; order Rodentia; family Cricetidae; genus Microtus; species Microtus oregoni. The sequence continues at coordinate 1,326,082 of NW_024543219.1, forward strand.
GGTTCTGATACATTGTAATGGACGCATCATTTCCCTAAGGCCACTTCCTTCTGTAAGATTGCTTTGGGGCAGTCGCAGGTCATCTGCTTTGTACATTAAGAAAATGAAGCAGCCTAGGAGCTGAGAGAGAGTGAAGACCCATCCCAGAGAGTGCCGTGACTCAGAGTGTGCGGATCACCACAAGGAAAGGCCCCGGGAGTCGAGGTTGTGTTCTAGTAGGGGAAGTGTCGGCAAAGCACAGCCCAGAAAGTGTAGGGAAAGAGAATGGCTGTGCATGAGAGGGCCAGTGGGAAGTGAGTCAACACTACAGAGGTAAGGAAAGACGATTTAGGGGGCCTCCAGCTGCAGAAGTCCCTGAAGCTCAGCAAGTGAGCTTAACCCTGAGGATAAATGTGTAAGGAAGAATCTTTGCCACAGTGAGAGGAGAGAAAGTAGCTGGTGCTGGGCCAGCCAAGTCTACGAATTTGTAACTTGCTTATCCAACAAGGGGCTTCTGAAGTGTGTTGACTCTCCTACCTAGCTGTTTCGGGGGGAGGGCGACTCTGGAGCTGTGAAATAGAGTGGTCCCCGAAGGGCTCGACAGTGCTTCCGCGTGCCCAGCTCATGCGCAAATGTTCCGTTTCTGGCTCTTTGGCGAACAGCGGTGCCATGAGTCCTTATGGCACGGCAAGGCATGTGAGCTTCTGTCCGTTTGGGATAAATGAGTAAACTATACAGTTGAAGTTTTACTTTGAGGACAAAGCTGCGGAGAGATGGAACTCGCTGTTTCTAGACTAGGCACCTTTTGTTCTGTGCTCAGTTATTGGAGCTGGGTCCTATAAAGCAGACACGTGATGGCTTTTTTCTCCCCACCCCCACTCCTTTACTATTCCAGTGACAGGAAAAGGATGTCTGTCATTGTTCGAACTCCATCGGGACAACTTCGACTCTACTGCAAGGGAGCTGTAAGTACCAGGGCCATAATGGGCTTGGCCATCTCCTTGGAGGCTGCTTTGCCGAAGTATTGCTTCCCAAACTGCTGTGCCCATATCCTCCACAGTCTGCCCAAAGCTGCAACACAGTTCCAATAGGACACCAAGAGCGTGGGTTCGAGGCGCCATTAGATAAGAGTGGGCAGTGAAAAGCCTGCTTTTATCCCGTAGTGAGCTTTGGACACACGGTGCGCCACCCAGAATCCTCGGTTGGCGACTGTAAAGGTGACGGCATTGTGTTGGCCTGTGGTAAACTTTCCATCCTCCGATATTGTTGGTTCCCCAGCAGCTGTCTTCCCATCTGCTGGATCATTTTCTTCCTGGTGGCAGAGAGAGTGGCGCTGTGGGGACAAGAGTGTGTTCGCGTGTGGATCTATTTTTACAGTTCCTTTTGTACTTCTTTCCTACGTCTGGCTTTTTCTCCAATATCCCTAACAAATAATAACCCAATGCCAAAGACGTTATTGCTAAGGAAAGCTATTACTGCTTATGAATTATATTTGTAAAATTGTACCCTGTTATATGGTGGCTCTGTGGGGTGAAAGGACAAATTATCAAACTTAATTTGAGACAATGCCGTGATATACCTGGGTCAGTGATGAGCAGCCAAGGTTACTCATCTTCAGTCATGGTTAGGAACGCAATGTGTGTAACAGCTCTGGCTGTCCTAGAACTTGCTTTGTAGCCCAGGCTGGCTTCCAACTCACAGAGATCCGCCTGCCTCTGCCTCCCAAGTGCTGGGATTAAAGGCGCGTGCCACCACCGCCTTGGTAAAGGAATTCTACCTTTATGGTAGTGGCAGCTTTAGTTAAGGCCACTGAGGTCACAGCATCACATGACCTTGTTTTGGGGCTAGCTTTGTGTGCTGCTTGTAGCTGCAGCAGCTGGAAGAGAACCGTGATGAAAGCAGGCAGTGTTGATGTGAAATTGCTGCTCGTGCCCGTCAGACTCTTGTGGGGTCAGTTTTGTCCAAACCTTCCCCTCCCCTCTGAAAAGATAGTTTAGTTTAAAAAAAGTATTAGTGTCTTAAGATGCTAATTTATATAGTGGGTTATCAGGAACATACAGGCACCCATTCCTGCCTGTCAGTCATGAGGTGCAGGCTGTGCCAAACTAGGTTTTTCTCATCAAACATTAGTCAAAAGCTCCAGGCCCGTGGTCACTTTGATTATGGGAACTTCCATTATTGGCAAGTAAGGTTGTATTAGAATAAATTGGGTATTGCTTTATTATTTTCACTTTTGCATAAAGATGTTACGGGGTGAACACCCTAATAAAGACATCCCGAATTAGCGGGGCATGGTGGCTCACACCTTTCATCCCAGCCCTTGAGAGGCAGAGGTAAGCAGACCTCTGCGGGCTCCAGTGAGAACCTGCCTCAAAAAAGCAAAAGACAAACGGAAAACAGCCTCCCACATCTGCACTGATGGGATGCCTCAGCAGGTGGGGGGTGCGTGCTGCCAAGCCCAACCACGGGAGTTGATCCTTAGCCCGGAGAGAAGTGACTCCTGCAGGCTGTCCTCTGACCTCCCTACGTCCCTACCTCCCATTCCGCCATTCTCTCCTTGTGGTCCATCACATCACATCCAGACACACAAGCACAGACACACAGAGGCACACACACACACACACACACACACACACACACTACAAAAGCGTAATAAATTTTAAAAAGCTCCAATCCAAAACTTTGTAAGCACTGACATGGTATAGAAAATTCCACATCCGACTTCATGGTATGAGTTCCACTCTAAATGTAGCCGGGGGAAGGGTATAACATTATCTTCAGGCTGTGTGAATAGGGTGGACACGAAACATAAATGTTTAGACGCGCTCCCATCCCTGAGATATCACATCATATGTGTACACATGTACTCCAAAATCTGCAAATACCCCAAATCTGAAACACTTCGGTTCGCGGTTGGAGTTTTGCACGCGTGAGCAAATGTGGGCGCTGAGGTAGCCTTGATCGTGTCTCTGCTCGCAGAATCTCCCCGTTGTTTCTTTTTGACTTTTTACATGCACACAACTTTTGATATTGTTGGGCGCATTTTGCAAAGCTCACGTTTGGCCCAACTGAGAGCTCCACTCTTTGCCCCGTCACGTATTTTCAGGTACATTAGGTAAACACTTACGAAGAAAGCCATGTTGTGCGTGTCCACTGGCAGATGTTCTCTGGGTCCTGCCCGTCTCAGTGAGTGTTTCCCTCTTTCGCAGGATAATGTAATCTTTGAAAGACTTTCAAAAGACTCAAAGTACATGGAGGAGACATTGTGCCATCTGGAATATTTTGCCACAGAAGGTAAGTAAAAAATTTTGATGCTGAAGCTGAGCTTTCTTGTTCCTGTGGCTGCTACATGGGCAGGCAGGCGTGCCTTTGGACAGATGTGTGCTTCTCATGTAGTATCAACTTGCTTTGCAGGATTGAGTTTTCAGCTGCCTTCTTTGTCCCCTCCCATCTCCTGTGACAGTGAGGAAGCAAGTGGCAGAGTCCAAAATGAATGACCTGTGTTTGACTCTGCTCTTCCCAGGTGGCAGGGAAACAGGAGGCAGCTAACCCACAGCATACAGAATCACAACTGTCCCTTTGCTCGGATACTCTAGGAGTCCTTTCCCTGACATGGTGCTATCACTGGCTTGTCCAGGGCATAAGCAGATAATAACTCTCATTGCTCACTGTAAGCAGGAAAGGAACTCTCTGGAAACCTTGGGATAATGGTGATGTCAGGTTTTCCTGCTGGAGAATGTGTAACCAATGAGTGTTCCTCTCTGAGTGTAGCATGCTTCCATGTCTAGACACATGCACACACGTGAGGACATGACTGCTTGAGGACCCAGCTTCTCCGCATCATAGCACGATAGGCTTCTTATGGATGCCTTAAAATGTGCTTCCTGACTCCTCTGCTTCCAGCTGCCGGTGACACACACACATGTGAGCTGCACAGTGGGAAATTCACTCACGGGATCTCATACACTCCTAAATTTAGAGGAAGGACAGCTTATGTTAGTTTATATGAAAACACAGGGGGGATATGAATTACTTTTCTTAATGCTACAACAAGATACTTGGCAAAAGCCACTTAAGAAAGAAGGGGTTTATTTTGGCTCAGAGTTTGAGGGTGCAGTTCACCATGGAGGTGAAGGGATGGTGACTGGAGTTGAGGCAGCCTTTCGCATTGCATCGTAGGAAGCAGAGGGAGATGAAGCTGGTGCTTACCGCTGTCTCTGTGCTGTATTCAGCGAGGGACACAGGGACACAGGGTATAGCCCGTGGAATGGGTTCACTCAGAGTTAGAATAGACATTCCTCCCTGCACCTAGAAAGTCTCCACAGACACGCTCAGAGCTGTGTTTCCTAGACGACTCTACATCCTAGCATGTTAGCAATCAATATTAACCATCACGATAGTCAATTTTCAAATTCCCTTGGTAGACGTGTGAACGTTACATTAGAGGGGCCTGAGAAGCAGGTGACTTTTGGGCCACCCTGACATAAAGAGTGTCATATGATGTGTCCTTCTCGCCACCACTTCCCTGCGGCTCTCTTGCAGGCCTGCGGACTCTGTGTGTGGCCTACGCGGATCTTTCTGAGAATGAGTATGAGGAGTGGCTGAAAGTCTATCAAGAGGCCAGCATCATACTGAAGGACAGAGCGCAGAGGCTAGAAGAGTGTTATGAGATCATCGAGAAGGTAATTCCACGAGTCAAAGCGTCTGCCCAGTGAAGGATGGCACACTTCTGAGCAGTCTTTCGATAAGACTCCGTTTGTTATCTTGGAATGTTGTTGCTTTTTCTAACTGTCCCCATGGATCTTAGGTTTTCGTCATCCCTTTGTTTTGGGATGTTCTCAGGTTAGGTTGTCTGAAACGTCTAGTCACCCTTAATCAGGTATTGATGAAACCTTAAATATCTGGTCAAAACTAGTACTGATGGGCTGAAACGTTGGCTCCGTCTATAAAGGGCTTGTCCTGCAAGCACAAGGACCTGAGTTGGATCCTCAGAACCTTTATTTAAAAAACCAAACAAAAGAGCAGAGAATGATGGCACCACTGGGGACCCCAGTACTGGGGAGGTGGAGACAAAAGAGTCTCTGGGACTTGATGATCAGCCGGATTAACTTATGTGACAAGTTCCAAGCCATTGAGAGACCCAGCCTCAAAACAAAGGGTAGTGGGAGAATGATACACAATGAACAAGGCTTAAGGCTGTCCTCTGGTCTCTGTGAGTACACACAGCATTCTCTCTCTCTCTCTCTCTCTCTCTCTCTCTCTCTCACACACACACACACACACACACGTCAGTATATAAACATGTGAACAAGCACACATCCAAAGCATGTGCATACACATATACACATACAAGCACACACACACACACACACACACACACACACACACACACACACAAACTCATTGCATCAGTATATAAACACACGAACAAAAACACACACGCAAACCAGCTTTGATGGCTCTGGCTTTGCCTGAGTTTGGCCCTAAGATTGGCTCCCCTGCTGAGCCCCATGCATGGGGAGCACTGTGCATGCTGGGTAGACCCTGTATCCGTGGAGAATTTCCACACTCACTCAAATGATGCCCATGCTTTGTCTTTACTGTCCCTTGGCTGCCTGCTTTGCTTTCTGTCCTGGTGTTTTCTTTTCTGTGTGTTCCAGTATGTTAGGTAATTTTATATTTCTTATTTCAATACCCGGAAATCTGGAAGTTAGATTTCAACCTTTTTGGGTCATGTCAGCAACCTCTGGACTATCCATCTTCTGGTTTCTGTACCTTTGAGGCCATCGCCTGCTGTCCTTTCTCATTCATTTTCTAGCTTTATAATTTCCATATCCAGTTTCTGCTTGAGTTTGATATTCAGCTGCTTATATCAAGTTATTTGATGGAATTGGGGTAGGAAATAGAACCAAATCTAAGTATCTACCACTCTGCTTTATTGATGGAAATCAGTTACGTTTATCAGTTTACTTAAAGGAGACAAGATCCTGAGTGCAGCAGCATTACTGGTGGAAAAGGATGCCTAGGATGTTCCACCACAATTCGCTTGTGGATTACATATTGTCAGATGGCGACGTGACATATACAAAGAACTGTGTGCTTCTGTCACTTTTACCTTTTATGGGTGGGTTTCTGTCCCTGGTTGGCTAGAGGACCAGTTCCTCTGATTGTCTAGGACTTGTTTCTTTGATTATTAGGATACTCTTAGGTTAGGTTACAGTTTCTTTGCATTTCAAGTGATGTTCCTCTTCATTTCCTATGTGTAGCATCCATTTAGGACCACATTTTATTACCCAAATACAGAGAAAAGTACAATGAACAACACTGGAAATATTGAATATTATGTTTATGGTCAGAAAAGTGACGAAATTGGTGTTATGCCCATGTAGTGGGCAATCACACAGCAGTTGGGTTTTTCTTTGCTTGGATAACTAAACTGAGGTACTGTATTACAGACTAAGGGGGATGAATAAGTACGAAGGCCCTCTCCACAGTCTCTCAGGTACCTGCCAGTTTGTCAGGCATAGTGTAGGCACCTAGGGAGTCTGACACATTGACACTTGCCCTCTGCATGAGTTGACTTTCCTCTGCTTCAAAGAGGATGATGGGGCGGCAGTTTGGAGTTTCCTTGACCTTGAGTTTATTCCACTAACCATTGCATAGTTCTGGGGATGGAAGTTGGGGCTGCTTGCTGTACCCTTGTACTATACTTCTAGCACCCTACTATTGAATTCTTCAATCACAGGCTTTTAATTCCTATCCTGCCAGATAACTGTCACAATGGGACTCAATTCTTTGATAGGTAAATTTATCTTGATAATGACCTCATTCATGTGTTTAGTATAAGGCCAGCCCCCACAGACTCTGTTTCTAGATGATGCCCAGTGTCTCAATTTGCTTTCTGGCACTGTGATAAATGCTATGACCAAAAGCAACTTGGAGAGAAAAGGGTTTATCTCAATTTACAGCTAGAATCTATCATGAAGTGCTGTATCCAAGCCAGCTTGGGTTCCCAAATCCTGTCTAGGACAGTGAGGGGGCGAAAAACTGGCAAACACACAGACACATGGACACAGAAAAGCTGGGATTGGGCGTCTGAACTCTTGGTTGGAGAAATGCAATGTGCTTATTATAAAGAGTTGAACAAGGGGATGGGGTTGTTGCATATAGCTGGTCAGGGAGGCAGGGTTATCACATACAGATAAAGAGACAGGCTTATTGCATACAATTGAACAAGGAGACAGGTTCAGCTAATCTCTATGGGAACATTTCTGTAGGGGAGCAGTCTTCATGCTGTAAACATCCAGGGGAGGAGAAAGCTGTGATAGACATTTCTGCACACACTGTCAACGCTTGCACTGGGCCCAGAGGGAAGTGTTGTCATCCATCTAAGCCTCACCCAGGGAAGGCTTTGTCATGCCCGTGGCCTGAAGCAATGGTCCATGATGTGACCGTGCCCATGTCAAAGAGTACACATTCAGGATTTCTCTTCTTCCCCACAATGGAGGGAAGTCAGGGTGGGAACTCAAGGGAGGAACTGAAGCAGAGGCCATGGAGGGGTGCTGCTTCCGTGCTTGCTCCTTCTGGCTTGCTCAGCCTGCTCTTATAAACTTAGGGCCATCTGCCCAGGACTGGCACTGCCTACAGCGAGCTCCTACTTCAGTCATCAGTCAATGCAAAAAGTGCACCAGAGACCCGCTTACCCGTCAATCTGATGGAGGCATTTTCTTAACTGAGACTTTACTTCCCAGGTGATTCTAGCCTGTGTCGAGTTGGTCAAAACTAAACAGGACACCCAAGTACCACTGAATGATTGACGGGAGTGTTTTGAATAGCTCAACACAATCAATGGTTTGTGACTGCTTCACCGTTGAATGTCATTCATAAGCAACGATCCTATCAGGGATGTCAGCGTCTCTGCTCCTAAAGATGAACTGTCCTCTAACAGATACTATTTTCTGATCTAGAATTTACTGTTACTTGGAGCCACAGCCATCGAAGACCGTCTTCAAGCCGGGGTTCCCGAAACCATAGCTACTCTGTTGAAGGCAGAAATTAAAATATGGGTCTTAACAGGAGACAAGCAAGAAACTGCAATCAATATCGGTAATCAGTTCTATAAAATTCCGGGTGCTCTTTTCTGCTGTAAAAATGTGTGTCCTTCTACTGTGTTGGCAGTTTACAAATCTCTCTTTTGTTTCAAAGATCCACCAAGACTCCAATGAAATGCTCATATGAGTCTGTTCTGCTTGTTACAAATATATACACACACTCACGTGCGCACACACATGTGAACATGTACACACTCATGCAAACAAGTCACTATGGCCTCTTGAAATGAATTAACCACTCTTAGGTAGAAAAGAGAATTTAAGAATTGGTCATGTAGATTATTTTCGATGGCTTTCTTTCCTGAGTTTTCTTTGACAGATGATCTCACTAGGTTTACAGGTTCCTTGCTACTTTCCATCGTTATGGCCAGTGTGAGTGACTTTACTCCAAGCGGGCCTCTCTGGGGGCTTTTCACCTTTGTCTTCCCCACCCTTTCCACTTGAAGGAAAAGGACTTCAAGTCACTGACATTGATAATGACACACATTCTGTAGAACTGCTGTGTGATCCAGCTACACCATTTCTGAGTATATTTCTAGAGGAGACAAGCATGTCCACATTTACGGATGTGCTATTGGTGGTAGCCCAGATGTGGACCAGCCTCTAGGTGTCCCCCAGCAGACGAATGGGTAAAACGCAGGTGTTGTATGCTCAGTAACCGTAGCCTGTTAAGAAGGAAGTGATGTCATTTTCAGGAAAATGGATGGAACTGGAGAGTCTTAACATATTAAGCCAAATAAGCCAGCCTCAGAAAGACAAATGCCACATGTTTCTCTAACGGGTGCCATCTCATAGGTTTAAGTCTAGATGAACACACACATATGATAGGCAGGTTAAAAGGGGAATGCAAGGGTGAGGAGGGAGTCTGAAGGGGAAAGCAGGGATGATAAAGAGAGAGTTCAGTACTGCACATGAACGGTATGAGAACCTAGATGTAAATCTAAGTATGTATACACGCAGTGCCATGAGAGCCGAAGGGGACTCCATTTGGGGAGTGGAAGGAGGACCCCTGGGGGGGGGAAGGTGATGAGGGGCGAAATGAGCAAAGAACAATAAGGTATGTGCATGAAAATATTAAAAACCACTATTGGTTGCTTATTTAATGAGTTGTTAAGAAAATTAGATAAAAACCAAATCACTTTTAGGCGTAGGAAGGAGTTGAAGCTGCTACTACTTAAAATAAATCTAGCTCCGCTCATTTCAGTTAACGTTAAACCACCTGGCTCTTTGGCATTCTGGCTTCATGAGACCTGGCATTTTTGTAGTAAAGCAAATACATAGGTTTGTAAACCTCGTGGGCTGGAAACGTAACCGGGGGTAGAAAATGCTTGCTTAGTGTGCACAAATCCTCAGCACGCCAAAAAGGAAAAAAATCCAAGCACTATGTCTCTTATTTATTCATGTACATACTCTGTCCTGGCTCATCTTAGAAGAAAGTATGCTAGAAACTCTGACGTCAGCAGCCTGGCCCTCCTCAGGCTAGGTCCCTCAGGCTTCTGTGCCTTATGCCAATGGCTGCCCTTTCTTCATGCTCTTCTCTTTGGAATCAGCTGTCCCCAGACAACCTCAGCTACAGACAACACCTTCCCACAGGGGTGAATTTTATTTAAAAACTAGGCAGATCATTTTCAAAATTTTTAATCATGTTTAGAAATCTGAGATAATTACTAAATATATGCACTTTAGGCTCTCAAACATTTGACACTAGACTCACGAGAGAATAGGAAGTGCTTGTTGGGTCTCTGAGACACCCACAGTGGACACTGTACATCCGTGCCGCTGTCACTCAAGTGTATGATATTGGACAGTAGTGTGGTGACATTTCTCTACCGACCCATTGCCATTACTAGAAAGTAAACCTTCAAGCGTATAGCCCTTTCATGTGCCAGTAACAGTCTCAAATGAAGGGAACGTATTTGCTTTTTCAGTACTGTTTTTTTCCTTGCATATATTTATTCTGGTCCTTCATGCATTCTTTCCCTCTGTAAGTTTGGTCTTAAGCAGGGTTTTCCTTGCTGAAACCTATGAGCCCCATCCCAGAGGGCAGAACAAGTTGACTGCTGCCCTGGGGTGGATGCCTTCTGCCTCTGATGCTGATAAGAAAAATGTGCTTAACCTACTAAGGTCATGCATAACCTTCCTCATCTCCCCATATCCTGAGTGAAATGCATCTTAGCATGGAAAATGGCAGACATCAAGCAAGTAAGTGATGACCCTGAAGGAAAGGGTCGATCGTGCTCCTAACGTGAGGAGGAGCCTGTATTCTACCGCAGAGCATTTGGACGGCCATGCACACATGTGCTGAACTCCGCCAACAGACAGGCACTGGACTAGTGGACAGGAGGCAGAGTTCAGCATGGATGTGTCCTGTCTGCTCTACGGTATTCTTTCATCCCTAAGAGAACCCAAGCTGTTTATGTTACATTAATGGAATGTCGTTATTTCTCTGGTTAAAACTACCAGGTATTTTTAAAACAAAAAGAGATGGAATCATTTAAAACTCCAAAACCAGATGGACAAATAAACATGTTAGGATCCTTTTAAAAAGATTAAAGACAGGGAGGTAACTAACACAAACAGTTTTGTACACAAATACAGACCCATTTTAACTGCAGTGGTGGGTAGCGCTGAGTGGTTCTGGGAGTCACAAATGCTTTCTTCCCTCTTGTACGTTTTTAGATTAGCTCCAGAAGGAAGGGCTATATCTGATTTTCTCATTCAAAAGGGAGACATTTTGAGTAACTGTTTCCCTGCTTGTTGGCCTACCTCTTGATCCCTAGGGACTTCCCGCAACTCTAGGCAGCCCGACTGCTACAGATTTACTGGCGCTCTTGCAGAAGGATTTACTGGAAGTATTTTATTTGACCAGCAGCTGCTGAAGCAAGCTGTAATTTTTAAACCCTGGGTTTCTGCTTCATTTTCGTAGTTTGCAATTTAAGCAAAATGCTGTTTGACAACTGAGGGTCCACAAAGACATGGTGGAGAACCCCCTAAGTACTTCCGCTCCAGCATGGCGGGAGGGGGCAATGAGTACGTGAGTGACACTTGAGTGGATTTAAAGAGAAAGCGGAAGGCTCCTGAGGAGAAGCAGATTAAGCTGTTTTGTTTCATTTGGAAAACGAAGTTGGGTTTCGCTCAGAAAATTATCCGAGACCACCTGCCCTCAACAGACCTGTGGCGTTTAACTGTGTGAGCACCAACCCATGTTTGTTGCTCTTGATGTTTAATGGTTTTGGATGACATGAGATCAATTCTTGGAGAAGAGCCAGGTAAAGAATTCAACCCACACTTGTAAATTGAGATCTAGCTCTTTAATCTCAGAATTCGTAAGATGGCCAGCCAAGAGGGGCTGAGAGCGACACCTCTGGGGTGACTTCTCACCACAGTTAAAATTAACATCACGCAGGAAACGTTTTTATCTTCTCACAACCTAAAGCTTTTAGCTCTGCCAACGAGTGTTCGCCTTTGGAGGGAAAGTGGAGAGAGTAAGCTCACACTCCCAAACATGTCTAAATCTAGATTTCTATGAAGACATGTTTGAAAGATTGGAAAGAATTTATCTATCCTTCCTGATCGTACATTCTGGGATCGCAGCAACAGCAGGCAGCCACCACTGTGCTTCAACATGGTGCCAGTCCACAAAAGTGGGCTGTGTTGGAGGTCCTCAGTTGTTTCCAGAGAATCTGGCCAATGAACGCCTGCGTGTGGATGGATGAAAACCATTGGTAGGCATCACGACACAAGATGCTCTCATAGGCTACTCCAATAGGAACCAGAAGGTCCAGGCAAATCAAAACTATCTGTGAATCTAAAGAACCTGATTAGTCTAAGTATAACAAACATGGATGATTATTGACTTATAATTCTTTTTCTTTTTGACTTATAATTCTTAATGCCTATATAACTTAAAGACTAAGGCTTCATATTAAAATGTTAAACAATCTTTAAACAAATATGCAGCAAATGAGGACAATGACCTCAAAATGTAAACAGTGTATAAGTATCTTGATCAGAGGTAGAAATGTATGGTGCAGTATGATAAATATATCCTAAAATTGCATCAATACACAAAATATCTTAAGCAGAGGTAAAAACATACATAATACAATATGACAAAATAACTTTGCATAGATATACAAATATTGTCAACAGAAATAGTATCATATTCAATATAACAAATATAATTTGAATTTGTATCAGTATATAAGAATCTATACCAATGTAAATTTTCTATAAATAATAACTCACGAGTATTCTCACTGTTACTCACTATTATTGTTAGTGTGAACTTATTCACACTAATCTACCTATCTACCTATTATCCCATCCAATTCCTTTTTTTAAAAAAAAAAAAAGGGATTCCAGAGCCTACTTAATTTCCACTCCCAATCCTATACCACTTATAACCAACTTCTAATAGATGTCCTAAACCCTGAGGACAAAACTTATTGGGAGAGAGGACATATTCTTCTAGAATTACTTCCAGCTGTCATGGGGCAATGTTATTTTTATAGGATCCTGTAAAACTAAAATTATGGTTAAGTTTCAAGATTAGTGTCTGGTACAATTGCAGATAGTCTATGAGTAGTCGATAGGGTGTTTCTGAAGTTCTTATTTGAAGCTCTGGCCAGAACATTGCAGTCCTATGAACACTACTTTCTAAACATTCAGTACAGAAGCACTAATATTAGCTTAGCAGAGAAATGGTGAGATCATTCTACTTCTTCCAAATATAAATAATAAGCAGAGAGGAGCACACCTTTAAAACCAGAGCTCTGGAAACAGAGGCAGGTGGATCTCTGTAATTTTCAGACTGGACTGGTCTACATAATAAGTTCCAGGTCAGCCAGAGCTACATGAGACCCTATCTAAAAAGCAATTATAAATATTAAATTACTGACAACTCAGGGAAAAAACAACTAAGAATATCCTAGAAACAGACTACTTTATCTGGCTAACATGAATTGAGTAAATTAATTTTAATCTCTGTTTTACTTAGCTAATATCTTTGTTGCAAAAGGAAATATTTCTACACTAGCCCAGAATGATGTATAATAAAGGTTTATTTATCATGGGGTAAACTCACAGAATTGGTAGCCATCTGCAGTCCTCTGCAGTGTGCTGGGAACCAGAACTGAAGCCAGCAGCCAAAGGGCCCATACACTCCTTTGTTCTGCATATATAGTACATGAGACCATGCCCAAAGTGGGCCAGTATCTTAAAAGCTATTGGCTGAAGGAGTTCCAACAGCAGGATCTGAGCAGAAGTCAAGAGCCTGAGACCTGGCACACCTTAGAAAACCTTAAACCTAAATTTTAAAAATCTAGGATTGTGAATTATAGGTTGGTTTTTCTTTGCTTTGTGTCTAAAAGCCATTTATGAGGAGTACATGTTATATTTGTCTTTCTGGGTCTGGGTTATCTCACTCAGTATGATGTTTTCTAGATCCATCCATTTGCCCACAAATTTCAAGATGTCATTTTTTTTTCACTGTGTAGTATTCCATTGTGTAAATGTACCACATTTTCCTTATCCATTACTCGGTTGAGGGGCATTTGGCTTGTTTCCAGGTTCTGTCTATGACAAATAATGCTGTTATGAACATAGTTGAGCACATGTCCTTGTAGTATGATTGAGCATTCTTTGGTTATATACCCAAAAAGGTATTGCTGGATCTTGAGGTAGTTTGCTTTCTAATTTTCTGAGAAATGACCATACTGATATCAAAAGTGGCTGTACCAATTTGCACTCCCACCAGCTATGGAGGAGTATTCCCTTTGCCCCACATCCTCTCCAACATAAGTTATCAATCCCAGAGAACCTAGACAACAGTGAGGACCCTATGAGAAACAGACATGGATCTAATCTACATGGGAAATAGAAAAAGACAAGATCTCCTGAGTAAATTGGGAGCATGGGGATCATGGGAGAAGGTAGAAGGGGAGGGGAGAGGAAGGGAGGGGAGCAGAGAAAAAATATATTACTCAATAAAAACAATTCAAAATAAATAAAAAATCTGAAATGCTTCCACATCCAAAACTGATCAGTTTCAGATTTTGAAGCATTTTGTATTTTAGAGTCTTCAGTCAAAAATGCTCAACCAATAATATTTATGCAAACATTTCAAAATTAAGGCTTGCTTTGAATACACATACTTAAAAATAAGAAAATCTGAAACATGTCTAGTCTCAGGCCTGTGGAATAAGGAATGCTCACTCTATACTAGCTTTGTCTTTAAGAGCAATGTTACTTGAGAAGCTCCAAGTTACTTATTTGTATAATTAATAAATTTTTTGATATGGTTTCAAAAGTAATGTTTTTGTTGGAAGCCATTATGTTTGTTATCTGAGGCACTTTTAAACAAATATTTGTCTTAAACAAATGGCAATTCTGAGAGAAGGTTCTGGTGTCCATTCCAAAATGAACAAGTGAAAATATTTATTGTTTACAAAAAAGCCAAAAATCAACCTACAACAGATTTTCTTGGTCTTACTTTTTGTCTGCTTTGAGTTCTGTTTTGTGTCTGTGATGGGGAGTAGTTTTTTTCTAAGAATCATGACCTCACTAGCCCCAGGTTGTTAGTTAGGTTTCTTGTACCAGGCATGATCTCGGTCCTATCAGGTAGACCCTAAGTCCAATCAGACAGCCATTGGTTACTGCTGAGATATGAGCGCCATTCTTATACCATTAAAGATAGTTTGCCGTTCTGGTCATTGTTAACGGTTCATTGGCCTCACAGCTAGATAGGAATGTTGGTTGTGTCGCCCACATGGAAACTTGCATGGTATTTTCTGATCCTATGAAACTAGACTGCAGGAAGGAGGCTTTCAGGTTAGATCCAGCATGAACCTTCTGAGCCTTGTGTTGGAAGTGTATGCTCTTCAGCGACAGGAACTTAGTTGCCTTCAGCCACTGAGAGGCAACCGAGGGCAATGGCAATAGCCTGGATTGTTTGGGGAGTCACATGGCCCAGCCTGTCCAAAAGTTTTCTCATGCATGGTACTGGAGTTTTTGTTAGACAGTCTATGGCTCTTGGGGACTATTATTAGTCCAATATGCATAATTTCATTTTAATATGTAGACATATGTTGTATATATTGCATATAATTTAACTTTAAGTAAATAAAAAGTAATACAATTCTTTGAGGCTTTGTCAACCATCCTTAGTGAGAGATAGTTTGATTTGAGAACAAGATTGACATTGTTGATTTTAATTGAAAATACTCTTGTTTTAAACATCTTTATTTATTTACTTAAAGTTAGGCTCCCTTCTTTAGATGGTGATTGTGTTGATCTTTTGGCAGGAGCACAACTCCCTTGGTATGCTAGCTAATATTCCTTGAGACTTCTGAGAATTGCCAGCTCTAGTAAGAAAAAGGTTATCTTGCTTGTGCAGTGGCCATGCTAACTAGGAGCATAGATTCCATTCATCTCCGTAATCTGTTTGCTGTTATTTTAGGTAAACCAAAGTTTGTCTTAATGTTATTCCAGAATATCCAAAATAAAGAAAAAATTCACAGAAAATTGGCAAGTACTTATTTTAGCCATTAGTTATAAAGACCTTCCCAGCTTTGTCTTTTCAAGCTGTTTGCAAGGTCCAAAGTGAGCCTAGGCTCATGCCCCTAGTCCTCTAGCCAATAGTGACAAGATTGACATAAGGGGGAAGTTGTGAGATGGATCTCTGAGTATGCGTGTAACCTTAGCTTCAAGTGGGGCAGAGACAGGAGGATGGCTGGGGTTTATTGTGACGAGGTTGACAAAATTGAGGGAGGTTGTGGGATGGATCTCTGAGTATGCGTGTAACCTCAGTTTCAAGTGGGGTGGAGACAGGAGGATGGCTGGGGTTTATTAGCTTCCAGTCCAACTGAAAAAACATAGGCTCCCTATTCAGGGAGGACCCTGTCTCAAGGAAATGGGAAGAAGGTGGTTGGGGAGGACCCCAGAAACCCTTTTCTGACTTTCACTCAAGTGCATATGTTGGGTACTGCACACCCGTTTGTGCAAACCCTCACACATACACAAATAAAAATTTAATAAATCTTCAGAAGAGAAGAGAAGTCTCAGTCACTGAGTTAGGAATTCCCGGGAAGGATGAAGTTTACATGTTGTCCCTTCTCCATTTCAGGGTATTCCTGTCGGCTGGTGTCACAGAACATGGCCCTTATCCTATTGAAGGAGGACTCTTTAGACGTAAGTTCTTTGTCAAACATTATGTCTGATACAGCTGCAGGAAGGTATTTACTATGATTATTAATCAGTTCAATTTCTGTGAAAGACAATTGTAAAACTACTCTATTTAGTATGTCCTTATGAGTACATGCCATAAAGCCTCATCACTAAACATCAAGATGTTGTGGGCTTAGAATATTACGTCCTGGTAATATTATACTCACATAGTCCCAAACATTTTCAATGGGTCGGTATTGCTCTCATTTGGTTTTGTTAACTCTGAAGTTTTACATGACATAATGACATCTGTTGATTTGCATTAAGTGGCAATGGGAGGTTCTTAGGGAGGTTCTTTTGGGTAGATGCCTCCCAATGCGGCTAATAGTCAAGTTCTGGTAGCTGCTTAGTTTTATGCAGCAATAGGGTACAGGTGCATTCAATTCCCCAACACCAGATGCCAACAGATCATGGAGAATAGTACACTATGGGTACCAGAGTATTTTTATAGGTGTGTGTCTTCCTGGCTGTGCTGGCTACTTTTATGTCAACTCGACATAAGTTAGAGTCACTGGAGATGAGGAAGCATCAAGGGAGAAAACACCTCCATAAGACTGGACCAAGCCCCTGCCTCCAGTGATGTAACAGAGTGTGTTGACTCCCATGGGAGGCCTCACCCTCTCTGAGGAGTGGATGGGGGTAGGATGGGGAGAAGCTGGGGGACAGGGAGTATGGGAGAGAGAAGGAACTGGGATTGGTATGTAAAATAAGATAGTTTTTTTTTTAAATAAAAAAGTCGATACTTAAAAAAAGATTGGACTGTAAAAAAGCCTCTAAAGCATTTTCTTAATTAGTGATCAGTGGGGGAGGGTCCAGCCCATTGTGGGTGGTGCCATCCTTGGGAAGGTGGTCCTGGGTTCTATAAGAAAGCAGGCTGAGCAAGCCATGCGGAGCAAGGCAATAAGCAGCACCCCTCCATGGCCTCTGTGTCAACTCCTGCCTCCAGGCTCCTGCCCTGCTTGAGTTCCGGTGATGACTTCCCTTGATCGTGAACAGTAATGTGGAAGTATAAGCCAAATAAACCAACCCCTTGCTTTTGGTCATGTGTTTCATCACAGCAATAGTAACCCTAACTAAGATAGGCGCCAGCATAATGGACTATTGCTGCGTTGGTGTTTGGAGAGGATCATGGAAGGACTTGGGAACTTTGGGCTAGAAAAGTCACTGAGTGTGGAAAGCTCAGTAGGCTGTTCTGAAGGAGCGTGGAAGATAAGAATGTTGAAGGCAGTGCAGATGATAAAGGCCTGACTTAGGAAGTCTCAAAGGGAAGAAAAAAACTCTGCTGGGTCATTTGTGTTTAGAATCTGTAGTGTCTCGTCAGCTGGAGCTGAAGAATCAGCTGTGGTTAACAAGAGACCCAAACCACTAAGGTAAATCCTTTGTTTTGCTGGGACAATGGCTGTTGGTCTGCTGGGGTTGGAGAACCTGCCATTAGGAAGAGACCAGCATCACTGAGGTGAGATCTGGGAAATATTTCCTCAGAGTCGGCATATGCAAGCTGAGTTTAGAGGTGGCCAGAGTTGTACTTGGTGCTGGCAGCCAAACTTGGTCCTGTAAGTGTTGGGGGTAAACCCCACTAATCCTCTCAGGGTTCAGAAGGATTGCCACAGGAGGCAAAAACCAGCTAAAGATAATCTGAGGATAAATAAAATAAATTCGCTCACAATGAGTCATTTTATCATGTCTCATTTACTTCTCCTGCGCTATCTTCAAAGCTTTCTTTATGTTTCCCCTTCGATGTCTCATGCTGTTGCTTGCTTTGCTTCCCATCCCACGTGGTTTGCAGGTTGCATACCCACAGAGAGTTAACAAGCATGCATTTCACAGAATCATAAAAATCAGGTGGACCTGGCAAGGAGGTGCCTTGTGTCTCAGAGGGGGCGTGGCTGTGAAGCTCCCCAGCAGATACTGGATTAATTAAGAATCAATACAAAATTTTAAGAAGTCGTTTTCGTGCACTGACTACGTTTCTTAAGTGTGACTATTCAGGCTGGAAGTTTGTGATTAATTATTGTAGAAAAATGCAGCAGTGCTGTGGCACTTTTTGAGCACTTTTGCTTCTTTCCCTGGCGGCAGAGAACACAGCGCTGGTAGCCATAGTAACCCGCAGGCCTGGGAGAAAGGCAAAGGTGTTTGATTTGCATCCAGCTACCTGACTTACCTGCTGGCACCCAGGGGAGAAGGAATTTCTTTCTCTGGGTCTGGTTTAGTGACCCAAGCCTTTTTCCTGCATCTCTAGGGGTAAAGGCATAAACAGTTAATTTTCTGGGCTGTGATCTTACGTTAATTGAAACCAAGGTGAAGGGTAAATGCAGAATATTAATAGCTTGTTAGGTTAGAGCAAAAGGCCAGTAGATTACACCTTCCTGAGTCTGCTGCTAGAGAATTCAAGGCCACCCAGACCTGTTTATCAGTAAGAGTAGACATACTGTCTCTCTGCTCAGTGCCTCCTGCTTGGGACTCCTTTCTTGTCAACGAGTTCTGTCAATAAAGATACTTGTGGGGCATTAACTTATATAGATTTGACTCTGAGAACACAGGTTTGACTGAGCGAATGCTTCCACACCAGGGCTCCATGGTGTGGAAAAAGGTATACAGTTGACTGTACAGGAAGAAGTTATTTCAGTGAATGGTTTATACACTGCTGGGATATTTTGGAAGGGAGAAACGTCATGATTTCACAGATTTCTGCAGAATTGACAGTGACTATCCAAAAGACAGGTGTTCCCGAAGTTTTGCAAGTCAGGAGTGTCCACACTCCTGTGGATTTGTCTAGTAGAATAGAGCTATCAACAGTACATTCACTGTATACTATTTGGGGACTCTCATCATGTAAGAGTGCCCCAAATGGCACTGGTTTTGAAAACATGAAGCGGCCATGAAGAACAGCTGAGTCTTACCACTGTGAGAGGCCATTGGAGAAAGTAGAGCCTCAGCAGCAGATGAAGACCCAGAGCTAAAGGGGTCATGGAGAGAAACTGAGGCTTGGCACCATCAGGAGACCCTAGGAGGGGGAATTGGTGAAAGGAAGTGCATCCCAGGTGCAGCAGAAGATCCAGCATTTCGGAGATGCCAGCACCATGGGGCGACCACTAAGAACAGCAGCAGCAGTGGGGTGGAGGCTTCCAAAGCCTGGAGGACACGCGTGTTGCTGCAGAGGGCAGAGCTGGAGAGATGACCCAAGCCCCTTGCAGGAGCCCAGAAAACATGAGTGAGTCCCAAAGAACCAGGCATTGAGTTATCTACACACTTGGAGTTTGGTTTTGCTTTCTTCAGATTGTGCCTGTGCCTCGGTTCTTTCCTCTTGAAGTAAGAAAGTATGACATTTACATTTGATTTTTACACAAGTCCACAGCTGAGAAATTTTTAACCTTTAAAAGAGATTTTGGATTTTTTAAGGAGACTGGATATTTTAAAGGGACTGAACTTTTAATGTGTTTCAATTTGTTGAGAATGTGGACTTTTAAAGGTCCTCTTATTTTTCATGTGAGATCTTGTTTTTTTTTTCTTAAATATTTATTTATTGTGTTTATAGTATTCTGCCTGCACGCATGCCTACAGGCCAGAAGAGGGCACCAGATCTCATTACAGAAGGTTGTGAGCCACCATGTGGTTGCTGGGAATTGAACTCAGGACCTTTAGAAAAGCAGGAAGCGCTCTTAACCACTGAGCCATCTCTCCAGCCTCCTTCATGTGAGATCTTGAGGATGAATAAGAAAACATATATCTTAATAGTGATATATTTGTGTGTCAAGTGATAAGGGTCAGTTGTGCTGGCTAGTTTTACGTCACTTTGACGTAAGCTAGAGTCTGGTTCTGGGTTCTAAAAGAAAGCAGTCTGAGCAAGCCATGAGGAGTAAACCAGTGAGTAGCACCCCTCCATGGCCTCTGTGTCAGCTCCTGCCTCCAGGTTCCTGCCCTACATGAGTTCCTGTCCTGACTTCCTTTGACGATGAGCAGTGCTGTGGAAGTGTAAGCCAAATAAACCCTTCCCTCCCATGCTTGTTTTTGGTCACGGTGTTTTATCACAGCAGTAGAAACCCTAACAAAGGCCCTGGTGTAAAGCCCCTGAGAAAGTAACAATGGGGGCTGACTCAAGGGTAACCAAGGACCCTGTAAAGTTGTTTGATATAAACATACTAGTTTCATTGCATTGCCCAGACTTCCAGCAGGTTCTGTTGGTATTCACAGTGCTCCTTCCAGGTGGTATATCTAGTGCCAGTGCTGGGAACAATGCCTGTGCTGGTTACACTTTAAAAAGGAGAGAGAGCATGGAGTTTCTGTTGGTGAAAACTTGGGAGACCCCCTACTATGAAGACCAGTTCTTTGTACTCCCTTAGGGTCTCATGAGTCAGCAGCTGAGCCCAGGCTCAGCGTGGAGTTCAGGTCATCACGTGTAAGATGCCTGCCTTGCACTGAGCGCTTTAGGGTGCTTCTGCGTGAGGCTTGTTCTTGTCTGGGCAAACTTCTAGTCACTCTATACCTGGGACAATCAGCTTGCAAAGAGAAAAGCTTCATCTACCTCACTCTTTGGGGGGGTTTATTTGGCCCTCATGGTTGGGTCTCCCCATTTCTTTGGGCTGTGTCAAGACAGAACATTAGTGGGACCATGTGGTGGAATGCTGTCACTCACCTCAGGGTCAGAAGGCCAGGAAAGCCGAAGAATGAAGTTAGAGTCCATAATCCCCATCAGGGCATGCTCCTGGTGACTCGGAGACCTTTGATTAGGTTCCACCATCTGCCAGTAACACCACCCTAGGGACCAAGCCATTAGTTAGCACGGGGGTCTTTGTAGAGTTTTCAACAACCAAACTAGGTAAGAAGCCTAGGATCCCAGGTCATGGAGCATCTCCCAGACTCACTTCCTGCCTTCTCCAGAACACTAAGGAGACCTTCCTTGGACACAGTGTCCTGATGTTCCCAGCACTCGCTAGCACATGTGTCTTTATTTTGCTTTTTATGACTGGAAATACGTTGTGTGTGTGCACGCATGCATGCACACATGTTCACATTGTGAAGTAAACCATAATCATTTTGACATTGACGTACAGCTTGATGACATTGGGGACATCCACATTGTCGTGTAACCATCACCACCATCCCTTTCCAGAGCGCCTTTCTTCATTCTAGACCAAAATTCTGCGCCCATTAGATAACGTCTTCCTGACTGAGAAGATGGTTTGGCGGGAAAGAGAGCTTGGTGTGCAAGCATGAGGACCCAAGGGCAGTGGCTTTCCAGCTCCCAGGTCAAAAGCTACACATGCTCCGTGTGTACCTGTAGCCCCAGCTGGGTTTGGGGAGCAGACACAGGAGGATTACTGGAACTTGCTGGCCACCAGCCTAGCTCCGGGTTCAGTTTTTGAGCTTTTCTCAAGAGAATTAGTCAGGGAATAAGGGCAAGACAGTTGACATTTCCTCCAACTTCCATGAGTAGATGGGCACACACACACACACACACACACACACACACACACAAATGATAATGTGTTATAGAAGTCACTATTCTACTCATATATCCAGGAATTTGATTTCTTTACATTATTTGACCACTTCTTGGAGAATTCGAACCTCCAACCAATCTTACTCATTTGATCTTTCTACACTTTGTTCAGATCTTTATACCTCACACCAGGAACTTCAGTTTAAAACTAAAATAAAATGAAAGGATCGGAAGAGCCACGTGTCTTCAATAGTTAGTGTTTGGAAACATGAAAACGCTTCATGCCTTTCTGTTTCTCTTCTCTCCCTCTCTCTGTCCCTTTCCTTTTCCTGAGAGAATCTCACTGTGTAGTCAAGACAGGCTAGGAGGGGGCTTGGAGAGATGACTCAGTGGTTAAGAGCATTGGCTGCTCTTCCAGGGGAACCAGGTTCAATTCCTAATACCCCCAAGGAGACTCACAACTGTGTACTGTGTGCAGGTCTAGTCCTCAAGGGTTCCAACGTGCTTTTGTGGACTCCAGAGGCACTGCGTGCTCGTGGTGTGCGGACATCCATTCAGGCAGACTCATACACATCAAATAAAAATAAATAAATTTTCAAAAGCAAAAGACTGGCTAGGGACTTGCCTTTTAGCTAAGGTTTGTTCGGGACCCATGATCCTCCTTGCTCAGCCTCCTGAGTGCTGGGCTTTCACACCCGTGTCTCTGCTGACTCTCAGGTAAATTGTTAGCTAGATGTGGTAAATAACCGCTGGAAACTGACCAGGTTTCAAGAAAAATTGTCAGTTGCAAGTAAGCTGGATTTCAGTGGCTTCATGTGGCTGCTAGCTCCCACACTGAGAGGCGCAGTACAGGTAACTTAGAAACTCTCAGTGCAGGGGTCTAGTCAGGTTCCAAGTGCGCACATCAAATTTGTAAAGTTTTATTGGAAAACAGCTGTGCACGCTTGTCCATGTCCTGCCAGTGACAGCTACAATGCTGCCAGGGCAGAGGCCAGTGGAGGACAACACAGCCCACAAGCAGGAAATGCTGAAAGTCACCATCCTGTTCTTTACGGAGTTCACTGCCCTGGCCATGTCTGGCAAGTCAAAAGGCCCTCAATTGTAGGCACATGGCTCAATTATCCTTCTATTCTGAAGCGGTGATTTTAAGAGTTCAAATGAATTCTTGGGAAAGTGGGATCTGTGCTAATTTGGGGAAATACAAAGCGATGGCTAAAAGGAAATGTCTGGAAACCCCTCTACTAAAGGGAGTGGGAAGTTATTTAGGAAAAACGTGGAACTTGCACAATCAGACTTGAAGACATAGGAAATGTGTGTGGGTGTGCAGCTGGAGAGATGTGGGCCACAGCTTACAGTGTGTCCTGCAAGGAGAGTGCCACAAGCCATGGGATGCTTGTGGTACCATTTTCTAGAGTACCCAAAGAGGAAAGAATCCCAACTGTACACAGTTACCCATGGAACAGGGAAAACCGCACCACTTTCTAATATGGTTTGATGCTGTTATAAACTTCAGATCTAAACCAATAGAGGCAGGGGAAGAAAGAAAAGTTTCCAATTAATCTCAGCAATGAAGAAGGAAAATAATATAGGATTGATTAGCAAACCAAATCGTGTAGTATAAAGGAGATATATTATGCTTACAGAAGCATGCATTTTCTTTACCAAGTGTATTAAGTGTTTTAGTTAGGGAAATCCTTTCATTTTTTTAAAAAACTTTATTCTCAGAGAAAAGAAGAAAACCCATAAAATCATTTTACTTGATGTAGGAAAAATCCAACACTCGTTTATGGCTAAGCACCAGGAAGACGCTTGAAATCCTGGCAGTGGTGTGAACCCTATTAAGCTAGTACACCAGTCAGGACTTAATCCACCCATCTCCCATCAATGCTTGTGGTGAAGTGATAGACAGTTCTTTGAGAAGACAACCATGATGTAAGCGTGTCCCTGTCATGTTCCTTTTAACAGTATCCTGCAGGTACCTGATTCATTATGGGGGGCCACCTCTACTTAATGGTATGATTGGCTATGCAGAAGTTAGAAGAGAAGCTCTAGATGAATCATAATTAGGGTCTAAAATAGATTGTTGGGTGTATCTGAAAGAAATAAGCTTCCAGGACAATTGAAGCTTCTTTGTACCCTTCTTTTGTTCAGTTGTTTTGTAGACATCACTGAATCCTGTTTATAATTTTCCATAATGTCTCTAAGTTATGGGTAAACTTGTTTGGATTTTTGATTTTCATGTCAATGAAATAATATTTGAGATATCTTTGTACAGTTTGCTGTTTGGTTCATATTTCTGTCATTTTTCTCAGGTAACTAGATTAGTGTTTAGATTAGACAGCGTTTGATGTTTTAAAGCTGGTGGGAGACAGTTTGGAAGTTTTTCACCTTTCCTGTCTTCCCCGAGTGCTGCAGAGGCAGGCATCTCCCGGGTTCACATCTGCAGACAAGAAGGAGCCACTCAACTGTCTTGAATGCATGTAGACGGGCTCAATTTCTAACCAGAGTCTTCTAGCGTGTTCACCTTGTCCAGGAGTTTCCTTTGTCCTATGTTGTCAGTGACAAAATCCTCAAACCTTAGTTCATCAGGAATTTATGCTAGGATTCTCCGTTAACTCCTGCATCATCCACTGAAAGTAAGGGGCACTGCTTCCTGACTGTGGGGGTTCCCAGTGGGTAGCTTCCCTCTGATTCAGGACAAGTCCGCCGGGCTGTGTAAGGCATCACCTGTCAGCATTTGGAACATCTCTCTTTCAGTAGCGTGGTCTCAGTGTGTCTTGGTGCCATATGGCCGGCCTGCTGTGTACTGCTGTGTGGGTTGCAGGCCTTTGGAGATCAGGTCTTTCTTTCCCAGATGATAAATCTGGATTCTTTCTTTGTTTCTGCTCTTTTATAACCAGCTGTGAAACTAAAATTTGGGGAGCATCGTTTCTTGGAGATCTGCTTGTTCAGGTTCTCGATGTCCCTCACCGTCCCCTGCTTGGGGGAATCTAGAGAAACAACAGCAGTCCTAGAGGGTTTTGCCTCTGTAACATTCACTTTTTATGCCTCAATCATGATTACCAGGGATCCAAGTGTTTTTTTTATTGTTGTTGTTTTTTTTCCAAATCCAATAGGTCGAGTTGGGTTATGAGCCGCAAAAATCACCATGTCAGCCCCATGTACATGTGGCTCCCATTGAACTTAATAACAGCCAACAGCCCCTTGACTCCTCCTGCAGCTGCTGCCCAGCCTCAGCCGCCATCGCGCTCCAGGGTGGCGCAGGTGGATTTTAAGCAAACATGTAGAGATTAAATAGCTAATTGGAAATGATTTTTGCAGAGTAAAGCTCAAGTCTGGCATACCCTGCAAAGGAAATCATTGCAGACATACAAATAGCTTACTGTTCATTTTAATTAGAGTTTAAGTGGAAGACAGGATTCAACTGATAAATCTCCACCAGATTCAAGCAGGACTGAAAACCCTGGGCGTTTGTATGGAAATGGCAGAGGCTGCCATGTCAGACCGGATGTAGAAACGGCTTTATTTCCTCTGTTTTAATTGTTTTGACTCTGGTATTATAGTTATTATCTAGTGGCCATGTCCACTTTTAAAATATAATAGTCTAATAGATTTTGTCTTTTCCTTATTCTCAAACCATTTACAAAAGTGAGCAATGTGTTTTAATTCTTAGAGTTGACTTTTAATTTTTTTTATACTTATTTATTACTTTATGTTTATGACTGATCTGAGTATTTGGTATTTTAGTAATCTTCTCTGAGAAATGACTGGATTACTTCATCACTAGGCAGCCGCCTGGATGCTTGGACAGAATAGAATTGAAAACTCAATGGTCTATTGCGACTCTTCAGGAGATAACAGCAGATACTCTGCTGACCTTGCTGACCTTTCCTGACCCTTCCTCCTTGAAGCATTCTTGATTTGGCTTTTTATAGCGATTGCATTTATGGGTGAATTGAACTGGTTAGTTTTTGCCAGAGTTCCATCATGTGACTTACTGGAATCGCCAAGGTTTCATTCCTTCCCTTTGGATTTTCTTTCTTAATGCTGAGTTGGAAACGCTAGAGCAGTGGGGGGAAACTGGCGTGGGCAGCAGCCAGCCCCTCCTCTGCTTCCCTCCGAGTGTCTCTTCTTTTATCTTAAGGGAGAGGTTACCATTCAGTGTCCAGGTAAGAACACACGCAGCGTGAGAAGGGCGCGAGGTCTTTGCACACGTTCGTTGCACACCACAGAGGCACGATGTGCACACACATTTGGACTTAATGTCTGTTTAACCAATGACTTTTGCCACTCGATGGCTTCCTGTTGATACTAGTTTATACATTCCCATGTTAGAGACCATAGAAGTTTCTTATTGGTCTGTAGAATATGTGCATGTTCCTAACATGCATATGTGTGATTTTCACAGAACTGTTCTCCAGAAGTGTGCTTAGGAATTGTAAGATCATGTCTGTGAATGTATAAGGTGGCAGTTTCAGAGGCGACTCCTCGGTGTGCTTAAGAATTAAAGACATTGATGGCCCAAGTAATTTACTGTACCTTAGATCCCCGGTTTTGCTACCTCTCGGTAGACGTTGTACCTGGCTATACTTTAGACCAGAACTTGTCATTCTTCACTGAGTTTTTAAAGTGAAGAGAGGAAGAGAGATCGAAAGGTCACTGCCAAGGCTGAGCAAGGCTGCTGGGACAGAGCCCTTTGTGTATGCGTGCAGGATGAGGGAGCTGTGGGGCAGCCAGGGGAGGGAGAACATGGAGAAGGTTCTGCCACAGGTGGACAGTTCTGCGTGGGAGTGCTGTAAGTGCCAAATGCTGCATTCTTCCTTCTTGCTTTTTTCTCTATTACATTTCAAAATTATTTTCAGAATTCACAAGCAGTGTATTTTCCTTGTATTCTTCTCCTTCCTTCCAATTCCTTCCAGATCCTTCCCACCTCCTTACCAACCCACCCAATTTCATTTACTTTCTCTCAAAACCAAACAATAGTAAAACCCCACAAAAGAAAAAAAAACAAAAAAAAAGTTAAAAAAGAGAAAAGCAACCCACCAAACCTTAACAACAATGAAGGCACACAGAAAACGTGGAGTCCATGTTGTATGGCTCACTGACTGCTGCTGAGTACCAGGCCTGGAGGTAGCCTGGGTGACAGCCCAGTGTCTCTCCGATGGTGAAATGGATTTTCCCTCACCCAGGAGGTATCAATAGCAAATAGCGTCTTGGTTAAGGGTGGTTCTTTGTGCCCACTGCCCCTTCTCCAGTAAGACTGTGTTCTTGCCCCATAAGATCTCTCCGTGGGAGAGTCAGCTGGCACAGCTACCAGCTGGGTAGGTAGCATGTGGCTGCTCCCTGTGTAGATAAAATCCTGCCTGGTCCTGTGGTCACACTAGTCGGAGTCTGTGCTTAGGATACTGGAGACTAATCTAATTAGGTAATTTGTGACTGCTAGGCTCTAGAGCGTCAGTTCTCAACCGGTGGGCCGTGACCCCTGTACCCATCGGAATATTTACATTATGATTCATATCAATAGTGAAATTACAGTTATGAAGTAACAACAAAATAATTTTTATAGTTGAGGGTTACCACAACATGGGGAACTGTATTAAAGGGTCACAGCCATTAGGAAGGTTGAGAACCACCACCCTAGAGCGATGGAGAATTGTAATAATGGCAGTAACCAGATTAAAAATGAAATGGTCTTTTAGGAATCTTAATAGTTACCATGCCCTTTCTAGTAGCATTCCTGTGTGTGTGTTTTGGGGGCTTGCATCCTGCTGGGAGAACTATGCCTAGATGTAGTTAGTGACTGCCTTGAGCTGTCCCAGTGACACATGGGGTGACATTTCTGCTAGGAATATCAGCTGTATGTTCTGTGAGGTCCTCGTGCAATGGCCTCTGTCACACTAATACCGAACCACTGAGCTTCCTCTCCGGGACCTCGTCTTTAAAACACTTGGTGCCAAGTGAGTGCTTCAGACACTTTCTGAATCGAGTGGCCATGCTTCTGTAGGAGAAGCAGCACAGCTTGCCTTCCCTAGTCCTGTGTTCAAGGTCATGGTACCCATAGTTTTGGCAGACACTGGTGAAGGGGCTGGAACTCCTCAGTCACTTGCACATTGCTCGTGGGTTACAGAGACGGAAGAGAAAAGGAGAGGAAATGGGAGTGTAAGATGTGCCTCCAGTGACTGTGTTATCACCTCCAGTGACTATTCCTGTGGGCAGATGCTCATAGTGTCTCATAGCGTGTCTCTCTGTAACTTACGTTTTGCTAAGTTGTCAGGTGTCCCAGGTAATCTTAACAAGATAATTTAATGTTTTAGAAAGCACGAATATGGCGGAGTTGAGCATACATTGAAACAGTTTACCTCCTAAGCACAAATTACAGTATTTTTTTTTAAAAAAGCCCTGCTCTAAAAGCAACGGAAGCATACACATGGTTATGTGTTTATCAAGTGAGTGATTTGCTGTTATTAGTTGGATAAGCACAAGCTCTGGGAACTATGCTTGCCCAGGGGTGGTCTTGTCTCTGAGCTACTTTGCAGAAAAATAGTCAATTTACCCAAATAAAGTGATCAGTGCAATTTTCCTGACACCTGGCTCTCTCCAGTTCTTCACTTCTGTTTCAGCTCCTGTATGTTTAACCAAGGATATTATTTTAAAAATTAATTTCTTCCATCTGCAGGAGTGTGTTGCCTTCGGCAAACTTGAGGTAGCTGAGATCTATAAGGTCTTTTGCTTGTAAAATGTCTCCAAAGATCCTAAACATTTGTGTTCTCCTTCCCCGGTATAAGGAAATCCTAGCCACAGTGGCTCATGCAGTGGTGTTTTGGGCTAAGAAGGTGCTGAAGGTGAGAGTGGACCAATCAGAACTGTGGTCGAAGGGTAACGAGCTCCTCTCTGGTCCTAACCATTGGCTGTTCTCATCCCAGCAAGTTGAAGATTGCGCCTTGGCAGAGACTAGCATGCAGAGGCCTGACAAATGCTAGTTAGTTAATGAGAGAATAGCTTTCTATCTTTGTCTGATCTCTTTCTGGAAATGAGCAAATTCAGTCTCTGAAAATATCAAATATTCATGAAAGGGTGAAGAAATGCTATACTCCGAATGCACCTTGAAGCACACAGCCCTGTGTTCCTGCACGGCGGAGGTAATTGTCTTAAATTACAAGTGCTACCCTAGTGCCCGCACTCTAGTGCTAATTGACCCTCCGGGTTCTAAAACACACAGGCCTCAGCAATTGAAAGCTTATTAAATTATGCCTTCGTGTGGGAACCAACACGGTGTGTTGGAGCAGTGAGCAGGGGTGGTTTGGGGAGAGGCAGGAGTGATGGGGGTCTCCTTCCAGCCTCCACCCTCCACAGACTCTGGGTTGTTAGCGTTTCCGTTCGTAGAATGTTTTCAAAACTGGAGGTCTCTCGCATCATTTACCTGTTCCTTTGAATTCTGGGTTGATCTTCTAAATAGCTAGAAATTAAACAAAATTACTCATGAACCAAAAGGTCTCGGTATGCAGCCAGTTGTTTTAGTGTAACCCTTGCGATGGCACGTTTGCCTTCACACATGGGACTGCCAGGCTTGAGTCACTTTTAAAGGGTCACACCACCAAGAGCCGACCTCCTGGCTCCAAAGTAATTATCTTAGATTCTCCACCTCAGCTTTTCTGGTGCTCCCAATATTCCACAGTCAACATTGACTCTAGGGTGAATTTGAAGCACCGGTCTAGTTGAGGGAGGGAAGCCTGGGTGTCGATGGGATAAGTGATTTATTCGCTGTTTCCTAGTTGCTAAGCAGACTTGTGAACAACTGGAGATAAACAGAAAGGACACAGAAGGACACTTAAATGGGACTGTCGGTCTAGCTGGCAGCTGACGAAAGAATGAACATGATAGCACAAGCGTCTTGAAGGGCCATTAAGAAGATTCTGGGTGAAGGTGTGCTTGCGCTTGGGTAAAAGGGAGGAGGTGGGGTTGTTTCCTGGGATACATGATACTTGTTTTATAGACAGTGCCTCTCACTTGCCTGGAACTCACTAGGTTAAGAATCCTCTCGTGCCCATCTTTGCCCCCCCAGCATTGGAATTATATGTGCATGCTACCAAGCCTTTCATTTTATATATGTGGTTTCTGGGGATCAAGCTCAGATCTTCTGGCTTGCAAGGCAAGTACTTCATCAACCAAGTTATTGCCCCCGTCCCACAGACAGCATCTTTAGACAGGGCAGATAAGAGAACCCTTGGCAACCTCCAGTATTAGCCAGTGCGCTATCTGCCCACTTTGACCAGAGATCTAACATAATTAGGAAAAGGGGAAGAAAGATTTATTTTGACTCATGGTTTTAAAGTTCAGTCTGTGGTGGCTTGGCCCTATACTCCAGGGCAGCACATCACAGCAGTGGGAGTAGATCCTGTTCCTTACTGCAGACAGGAAGCTGAGAAAGGGAAAACAAAATTGCTAGTGCAAGACATAATCCTATAGCGAATGCCCCAACTGCCTACTTCCTCTAGCTGAGCCTTGCTCCTATTTTCACCAAGCACTGATAATGCCGTTATATTATGACCCTACCAAAGGATTAAATCATTCACCGTCAGATTATCATCTCTAGAAACGTTTTTACAATCACATCCAGATAAGTACTTCCCTGTTCTCCCGGGCAGTCCAGTCAAGTCGACAGTCTAGGTCAGTGGTTCTCAATTTATGGGTTGTGACCCCTTTGGGGGGTCAAATGACCTTTTTACAGGAGTCACCTGAGTCCATTGGAAAACACAGACATTTGCCTTGCGATTCATAACATAGCAGAATTACAGTTATGAAGTAGCAATGAAAGTTATTGAAACTACAGTTGGGGGTTTAGCACAAACTGTATTAAAGGGTTGCCGCATTAGAAAGGCTGAGAACCACTGGTCTAGACTGACCATCACATCCCCTTGCAAACCCATTACAGGGCCACAAGCAATCCTCTAGCTGAAAGCCGGGAAGGGAAGGACTTGCTAGTCACAGAACTGCTTTGATCCTTGGTTTAGGCTCAGCCCCTAGGTTATAAGAAGCAAATGTCTGTGGCTTGCGCTGCATGGTCAGCACTCTTAATTATGAAAACCCGAGCCAGCACAGGAAGGTGTGTTGTCATTGATGAAGAGAGTGTAGAGTTGGCGTTCTGTCACCATGGAAACAAAAACTCTGAGGTAAGCAGCTTATGAGGAAGGACATTTATTTTTGGATCACACCTTAAATCCGGGGTCATTTGGCCTGGATGCTCGGGGGCCTGTGGTGAAACTGCACTCCGCTGTGACAGGTGTGCAGGCTCAGGCAGAGCTGTTCACCTCCTGCCAGCCGGGAAGCCGAGAGGGATCCAGTCGTCCTGGCAGCTCTTTCCAGGCCTCACACCCTGAAGGCGCCACCACCTTCCAGTAGTTGCCAAGCCTTTGACACAGGATCCTTCGGGGGACATTTTAAGACTCAAATCATAGCAGATGAGGAAGCCTGTTATTTCACAGTCTAGCTGGGACATCTTGTCCATGGCGGGCCATGCTAATGTACCCTGTGCCCTGTGGAACTCAGACTTGACAACGTATGGAAATGCCAGGCACCAGGTGCCAGGGGGGGGGCGAACAGTGAAAACACTGTTGAGGGCCGAGGACGCTGCCTGAGGATCCGCATTGTCTATCAGACGGTTGCTTAGGGAACCTGGGCTCCGGAGGATGCTTCATTCTGTGACTTAGACTTTTATGGCATGAATTGCATAGCTGTGTCTGTGACACACTCCTGCATGCCTGGCAAACTCCCCGGCAGCCTCCACTTGTGCTGACTTAGAAACCTGTGCTGTTGCTCCTAAGACTCTTGAAAGTCTTTGACTTGGGGCCTCACATTTTTTTTCTGATTCAGGTTTTTGCAGACAAGTTCCAGTTGTGACCACTGGTGTAGGAGCCAGCCATTGTCCTTATGATGACGTTGAATGACTTTGCCTGGGCCCTTTGGGCCGAGCTGTCTCTTTAAGATCCCAGGCACTCCTCTGAGTCTCTTCTGCAGCCCACACTTGCAGATGTGCTGTTCCCTACCTGTGTGCATTCTGTTCCCTTCTCCTCGCTCGCTGCCCCTCCCCTCTTCCCTCCATAGCACTGCCTATGTGCCAGGGCTGCAGAGAGAGACTACCCCAGACCGGGAGAAAAAACAGCAGAAAGTTACCCTCTTATTATAGCCAATATCAAGTGTGTTTGTTAGGGTTCTCTAGAGGAAAAGGACTTATAGAAGGAATCTATCTATCTATCTATCTATCTATCTATCTATCTATCTATTTATCTATCTATCTATAGCGTGTGTGTGTGTGTGTGTGTGTGTGTGTGTGTGTGTAGTTTATTAGAATGGCTTACAAGCTGTGGTCTTGCTAGTTCAGCAATGGCTGTCTATGAACAAAGTTCTAAGGAGCCAGTAGGTGTTTCCATGAGGCTGGGTATCTCAGCTGGTCTTCTGTATTCAAGAGAAATAGGCTTTAATGCCAGTGAAGGGATGGACTTGCCAGCAAGGGGAAGAGCAAACAGGCAAAGAGAGAGCAAGCTTCCTTCTTCTACAATCTTTATAGAGGCTGCCAGCGGAAGGCGTGGCCCAGTTAAAAGGTGGATCTCCTTACCTCAAAGATCTGGATTAGAAGTGGGTCTTCACCCTCTGCATGATTTAGTTAAGAAGAAGCCCGTCACAGGTATAGTCAACCATTTAGGTTTTGGTTAATTCCAGATATAGTCAACTTGTCAACCAAGAATAGCCATCACATCTAGGTGTGGGGGATTGCTCCCCTCTGAGGCTATGAAGGAAGACCTGTTGCAAGGTTCCCTGGTGTCTGGTGACTTCTGCCCTCTGTTTTGTAGATGGCTGTCTTTCTTTAGCATCTTCTCATTGCCTTTTCTCTGTGCACAGCTCTGTGCAGATTTTCCCTCTTCCTAAGGATTGGGCTAGGTGCCCTGATTCCTTTATCCTAACTACTGCTTACAGACCATGTCTCCAAATAAGATCATATTCTGATGATGCTGGACATCTGTCCTTTAGCATGTCTGTTACTGTTGGACATGCCCCACCCTGTAACCCTCTCCCTTCTTCGTGGTGAGTATAAGCATTACCTTGGAAACACCTCGAGCCTGTTTGATAAGAGGATGGACCACCTCTTATGGATAGTGCAACCAGAGGTCAGTTAAAAACTGTCTGGACTCTTCCTGTTGACTTGATACTGTGACATGTTTGCTATTCTCTAGCCCACATTCCTTTGGAGGACCTGAACCAAGAGCATGATGGAGGAAGGTCATTCTGTAGTATTAGGAGTGGCGGGGCGCCATTCTGTAGTAATAGGAGTGGCGGAGCTGCGTCGCCAGCACCCTGGCCGCCTCGCTAGCTTATGCCCCAAAATAACAACACACAAACTATATTCTTTTAAACACTGCCTGGCCCATTATATCTAGCCTCTTCTCGGCTAACTCTCGCACCTGGACTAGCCCATTTCTAATCATGTGTGTAGCACCCCAAGGTGCGCTTACCGGGAAGATTCTAGCCTACGTCCATCCTGGGTCAGAGCTTCATTGAGTGTGTCTCAGAGAGCAGAGCTATCGAGTCTGAGCTCACTTCCTCTTCCTCCCAGAATTCTGTTCTGTTTACTCCACCCACCTATGTTCCAACCAATAAAATGGGCCAAGGCAGTTTCTTTATTAGCCAATGACCTTTGGGCACTTAGAAGATGCCTGTAGCCATGGCTACTGTCAAGGCACCCAGTGGCTGTGAGTTTCTGTAACCATGTCAGTCAGCGTTGTTGAACTCCACAAAATTTGATTTATAAAGGAAAAGAATATATTAATTCTTATAATTGAAAAGTATAGGTATTTAACTATTCTAAAAAAATAAACTAATATCCAGGATAATTGAGTGGTATCCCTGGGTATTTAAAAGACCTAGTGGCATTATGTTTCCCCTTTAGATTGTCAGTTAGATACCAATGTCTGCTTGTGACCTCAACAAATAGAATCTGGATTTCCCTAAGGTTTGGCCCTTAATGCCCATCCCCACCAGACATTGCATCGGAAACACAAGCACAGGCATCTGTTGTCAGGAGGGCACTACCAGTAAGACAATGACTTTAAGTGACTTCCCTTGCAATGTTTTAGGTGTCCAGTCCTCGTGCAGAGGCTGACATAATGGACAGCTGTTTGCAGTTACATTGCCATCTGTCAAACAAAACATGCCCATCAAATAAAACATGTCAATCAAGAGGTGGAGAAGTCCATCTCCCCTGATTTTCATCTTCTGTGGGGCTATGGAGCACGGTCCGCCCAGCTGTAAGATTACTAAGTTAATCATAATGCCAAAGAATTTTCCTCATTAACCCTGCCTCTTAATGTTCCCCATGGGATTGTAATGGACGAGACCTGACGGCTGACTTCTGAACTCGCCCTGCCAGTGGAAAGCATCTCAAGCTCTTAAGCCAAACCATCAATCTTGCTAATGCCTCTGATTAAGCTGCCAAAGGTTCTTTGGATGGTTTTCTTGTCTGCCCCCTTTCTCTTTGGAGGCTAATATGCCCCAAATATTTTCCTAACTACGCTCCCAGCAGGGATTATAGCCTTACCAACAGCTCGTTCTTTCTATAATTGAGGCTCCCTCACTCACATAGCATGCTCCAGGAAGGCACCCTGTCACCACAGGCTTCTCTTAGGTTTTGGACCTTTGCCATCTGTTAAGATTGATCCTGAGCTTGGGAATCTCCGTTCTGGCTTCACTCCTCCCATTTCAGACCCTGCCCGCCAAGGGTCAGCTCCTCCCCCAGGGCTCATCAAGACCACGCCTACAGGGTCTTGGAGCCTATAGACCAGCTATGTGCTCTCTCTTGCCTTCCTGAGAGTCACCTGGGAGTTGCTTTACTCTGCTCTGTTTATTAAACCTGGATTTATCAATTCGGTCTGATTTGGCTTATTTCATTGATGGAGAAACCCAGTAACTGGGGCTCCAGTACTTACCAGTGACCCCTTAGATTGGCCCTCCTCTGAGTCACTCAATGGGTCACCCTTCTGCATTGCCCCCTTTGTTGTGTCAGAAGCAGTTAATCTGCACCCCTAAACTCCAGACAGGAGTTAAGGTAACCCCTGAGGGGGGAATGTGGGAGTAGGGTTAGATGGATTCCCTGGTAGACTGACAGAGAGGGAGAGGAGCCATGACTAAGTAACAAGCAAGGTGAACTTTCAAGCTGGATTGGCTTCTTCCCCATCCTCCTGACCTGAGGTAAAAGCCCGGCAGCTTCAAACAAAGGCCTGTTGGGCTGTTCCTCCCTTTTGGGGGCCCTCTACTGATGGATTGTCTCAACAAGTTCAGGGCAGATCAGGGCATGTTTCAACAATAGTTGTGAGCCAATCAGCTTCCCTATCCTTTTTCAATCTGACCAACCCTACCTAAATCACTCCAAAGACTTTAAAACTCCCAGCCGTCAGGGAGAGGCCAGGCTCTGGCATCTTGAGTACCCCTTGAGCTTTGCAGAGGGTCCTAGCCTGTGTGTGCCTAATACATGTGTGTTTCTGCATTCCCTCCCCAAAAAGCTTTTTTTTTGCCAGCAAAGCCTAAAAGTCCACTCTAATGAATTCATAGATTCCATTAGCCTCATTTTCACGCTTTAAAAAGATGACCTTACCCGTAGTCTTTAGTTAGTTTTCCAGTCTTGAATGCACAGTCTTCATAAATCCCTTATAATCCTCTTCAGGAATATTATTTCAATTTTAAAAGTAACAACTGAGATATACGTATCTTTAGCTGAAGGCCCCGCTGAATGTTTTGCTCCAGGTAGCAGTGTGTAGTACCGCAGTTTTCCAGCTTTGTAGAAAATACTCCGTTGTGGATGTGTAACCCACAGAGCAGGCCTCGGTCATCTTTGTTCCATTTTCTGCCATTTCTCTGAGGGACATCTTCCCTCCCTCCCTTCCTCCCTCCCTCCATCCCTCCCTTCCTTCCTCCCTCCATCCTACCACACCCCACTCCCTTTTCTTTGAAGTAGCAGCTTCCATTTTCCCTTGGCCACAGGAAGGAATGCCGTGGTAAAGGATAGCACATATTGTTAACCTTGTAACTTATATTAATAACGTTCGCCTCTAACTTACAGTAATATGTTTAGCCCACCGTCTAGAGGGCATAGAAAGGGAGAAGACAGTGTCCCATTTGCTTCTATTCTCTACTTATTGGCTTGCTCAGCCTGCTTTCTCATATAATCCTGGACCACATGCCCAGGGGTGGCACTGCCCACAATGGGCTAGGCCCTCCCGCATCAAATCAAGATAACGCCCCATAGACATGCCCACAGGCCAGTCTGATGGAGGCAGATCTTCGATTGGGGCTCTCTCTTCTCGGGTGACTCTGTGTCGAGCTGGCAGTCACTACCCAGCCCTGACAGTGTTGTAATTTTCGTGGCGGCACAGATTAACCATACGGTAAAACCAGTGGCTGTCTGACTA
Organism: Microtus oregoni; assembly: GCF_018167655.1. Classification (NCBI taxonomy): domain Eukaryota; kingdom Metazoa; phylum Chordata; class Mammalia; order Rodentia; family Cricetidae; genus Microtus; species Microtus oregoni. The sequence goes on from NW_024543219.1 coordinate 1,362,294, forward strand.
GTGCAAAGCCTACCTTGCTGGAAGCGTCAAACTCTGCTGGTGACTGCGTTCAAAGCAAATGGTTGTGATGCTTCCAGCAGAGGCAACCCACCACCTTCATGCAATTAAAGGCTTTTTTCTTCTTCCTCCCCCTGAGCAGGAGAAAACCAGGCTTGAGATTGTGTGTCTGATGTTTTATTTCTACGTGAATTGGGGCCATCTGGTCATGGAAACTCCAAAGTTTCGTGGCCCTGGGATTTAGTTGCGTGACTAGGAACGCTCCTAGTTTTGCTTGCAATTAGTGAAAGATAATGTGTTCTGCGGCCACGTGTAACTCCCAGGATCCTCTGGGGGAAGTCCACTCCAGGCACTGTGATGTGTCCTAGAGCCGTGACAGCGCCGATCTCCAGAGAGATGACTAATTGGTTGGAACGAAGGCTTTCCCCCCTTTCAGGAGGCAACACTTATATGTTGTGACACTAATTTCACAGTGTCAGCTTTCCTGCCAGCGGGCCCCTGCTTTAATCCTCATTTCACGTGCATCGCTGTGCCTCCCTCGTGGATGAAACTTGGCCAGAGGCGAGCAGTTTCAAGTGACATTGCTGTGGCTCGCTAAGTACAGCTAGCTGACACTCACACACTTATGAATGGAGGGACCTTCTGAACCTTCTTTAAGGGAGTAGCTGCACAGGAAATCCTGAGATGGGCCATGGTGCTGATACCTGCCGAATGTGCTTCTTGCTGTGCTCGCTGGTGACACTCCCTGTGAATGCTGGTGGCACTGACTGTGCATGCTGGTGACACTCACTGTGCACTGGTGACACACCCTGTGCATGCTGGTTGCACTCACTGTGCGCACTGGCGGCACTCGCTGGTGGCACTCACTGTGCGCGCTGGTGGCACACCCTGTGTACGCTGGTGGCACTCACTGTGCACGCTGGTGGCACTCACTGTGCACGCTGGTGGCACTCACTGTGCACGCTGGTGACACACCCTGTGCGCGCTGGTGGCACACCCTGTGCGCGCTGGTGGCACACCCTGTGCGCGCTGGTGGCACTCACTGTGTGCTCTGGTGACACTCACTGTGCGCTCTGGTGGCACTCGCTGTGAGCTCTGGTGACACTCACTGTGCGCTCTGGTGGCACTTGCTGTGCACGCTGGTGACACACCCTGTGCACGCTGGTGGCACTCACTGTGCACTCTGGTGACACTCGCTGTGCACTGTGGTGGCACTCGCTGTGCACGCTGGTGGCATCCAGTGAGTACAACATTGGAGGATGACGTGAGCGTGATCATTGATTGGCCAATGAGCAGGGTTTGGTTTTCTCCTGATTCTCTGTGTATACCAAAGGCCGCTGCCTCATGTAATGGGGAGAAACAAACAGACTCCCTCAAGTTCCATTTCTCATCCTTCATCCTAATTTAGGAGAGCAGTAACTACTTGTGGGACTGATTGGGGTGCTTTCCGGGGACTGATTCTGGTTCAGAAGTCTTTGGCTCTGCCAGAGACCACAGACTTCTCAAGGAGAGACTGGAGCGGGACAGTCGCTCCTGCTCAGTTACAGTGTCTGCATCTTGGGTTGTTGACTCTGTGTTTTCTAAAACTTTGTCTGTCTTATCATGATTTGCTTTTTTTTTTTCAGTTTCTGGCCCAGCAAGCAATACTTTCTCCTGGGTAATTGCTAAATGACAAAAGGCAGAGTATGTATGTTGGGGGTTGGGGGGAGCTGATCGTCAGCAGGGGCAGTAGCGCCATCCTGTGGGACCTCTGTGGGTGATGGCAGTGCTCGCCATTGGACCCATGGGCTAGTGCCGCTGCAGAAATGAAGTTTTACGCTTACTTAATTCTAATTTAAATGTAATTAGCGCCAAGCAGCTCCTAGTGGCTACCATGTGGGATGGGGCAGATGAGACTATTCTTTAGACTGAAGACAGCTGGACTTGGCTTTAGGCCAGGGTAGGTCTATCTCGTTGCTCCTTATGGTTTGAGGAGAGGCTTGTGGATTGGAATCTTGGAAGCCTTTATTTCCGCGGCAGCATTTTGTCCAGAGCTGCGAGGGTTGTCTTTGTCCCGAAGCAAAGGCTCGCAGCTCATCGGCGATTTCCTCATTGAGATTCTGGAAAGGACACACAGGAAGGACATCTGTTGCTTGTTTGCCTTCCAGTGACCCAGGGAACATCAGAATACGAGTTTGCCAAAACATTTAAAACTGCAGCCCCTCTGAGTTCTTCTTTCAGCTTTCCACAGTTTGAGACACAAGGAAAACCCTTCGGTTTTCCCCCTCCTTGCACACTCAAAATAATACTTTGCCCACCAGCATTTTTCAGATAGGAGGCACCATGGGAGTTGCACAACTGAACTCAGTCCAGACATCAGATACAATCTATCTGGAGCTGGAGTCACATCCTACCTGGGAAGGGCTCACATATCTGCCCCAACCTTCTCGGGTGCCAACCACAAGCCCTGGATGGCGACCTGTAGTTCTCACTGGCCAGCTGTATATAAATCAGTGAGTTCCCCTTGTTTGGTGATTGCCTGGGACAGTTCACCTCACTCAGGGGAACACACTCCCCAAGCATGGCCACCATCAAGGAAAGACATCATCAGAGACAAAGCTGAGGGAGATTCAGAAGGTGAGGTGAGAAGCAGAGTGGAATCCCGTGCCTCTCCAGGCACCCCTCCCTCCCGGAGCACCCAGTTCAGCTGTCCTCAGTGGTAGGTAGCCTTAGTTCAGCTGTCCCTTGTCCCTCTGTGGTGGGCAGCCTCTTGTCATGTGACACAATACGGAAGGGAAACAACTTAAAGGGGGGGGGTGGTCTGCTCAGGCTCACGGTTCTTTGAGATTTCAGACTGTGGTCACATTGGGGGATGTGACAGGGCACAGGGCAGCAGCTGAGCTCATGGCGGCCAAGAAACCCAGAGAGGAAGGTACCATGTCCCACTTTTCCATTCAGTAAAGATCTTGCCCCAGGGACCCAACTGCTTTGCTCCACCTAAAGGTTTCTCCACCTCCTCCCAGCGGTTAAGGTTTGGGATCAAGCTGCCAATGCCTGGCCTTTGAGGGACCTGAGATGTCATCTGTAATACTCTGAATCTTGCCCTTGGGGCTTTTGCGACTGCCTTGTCACATGGCTGTGACTGATGATGTTGTGGGCTCCTTAGGTCAGCTCACGCTCTCTTCAGAATTGAGGTCGGATGCAGCTCACTGTGCTCTCTCAGCCCTCCCTGTGAGGAGCCTGACCCTCTAAGTCCGTTGTGCTGACACATGGGAGGTGGTTAGCCTCCGCAGAGTCTCAAGGCCTTAGGAGCTGTGTATCTGGAGAGGGAGGTGATGTGTTTTTCAGTACCACACACATTCGTACACAACTCCATTGCTACCTCCTGTGACGTGAAGGCCCCTGTCCTGCCCGGCTACTGCAGGTCTAGACTGAGGTTATAACCTCAGAGTCCCACCATGGTTAGGATGGCGTTAGATAGGAGTGGAAACCAGCTCTTTTGAGGGTGCCTTCCAGTCTCTAACTCAACCGGGAAGCTGCTCTTTCCTGTGGGAAAGTTGGGCTCCACCTGCTCCCCACCAGCGATCTCTTCAGCTTTCCGTTGTGGGGACTGCAGAAGACACTCTCGGGCCACACAAGGCTTTCCTCTTGGCAGGCAGCTTAACCACGCTTGTATGCCAAAGTGACAAAATGTTTGTAATTTGGCCTTTTAGGTAAATATATCGAGTCCCAAGACATGTGTTTGGAATGGCAAGTGTTCAGCTGAGTCCTTAAAGACTGTTGGTTTGTTTAATTCTGCATCCGTTTTATCCCCTTGGCCAAGAAACTAGATGATTCCTCCTCAGGAGCTCAGGGGCATCCTTTGCAGTAGTCCCCGGAGACGGTTACAGATGCAGACCCGAAACAGCCTTGTTCCAAAAGGAATAAGAAAGCATTCTCAGCCAGATATGAGTGGCCATGCCCCAAGAACACAGATGCATGTTGCTCTGAGCAAGCGACCTACTCCAACACTGAAATAGTTCTGTGCATTTTTACTATTGAGTTATAGTGTATCTGAAGGTATTAAACAAGGGCGGATATTATCTCCTAAGGCTTCCCTGAGAAGTTTGAACTAAGGTTTGGTTTTGCTCTCCCTCACCCAGTGGTGGCATTGAAAGTCAACCTTTGCTGTTGCCTCCTGAGGCTGTGGGGTTTTGGTTTGTGAGTGTGTGTGTGCGCGTGTGTGCGTGTGTGTGCGCACGTGTGTGTCCCTGAGTGTAGAAGGAATGAAAGTCTATACTAAACATTTCTTCATTTCCTTCCTCTCACTCCCATTATAATTAACTGTGGTCAAACATAGGCCTCTCAGAGTGTGTTGGTGACATAGTGAAGAGGAAACTTAAGAAGCTTATCATGGAGTTTAGCAATTAGTTTAAAAGTTGTGAAAGCAACTACTTGGCGCTCTATTTGTTTATCTAAGAACCTGCAAACTGTCTTGCATAATCACCTTGAGGAATGCTCCCTCTAATCTGAAAAGTGAAGAACCAAAGCCAAGAGAAAGCATCCCCGGGCGTCCTGGAAGAGCATCCTCAACTGGGAATAGCATCCCTGGGCATAGCAACCTTGTGCCAGTGCTGCCAGGTTGTGTGGAGCTCTGTCATGTGCTAGGGGTTTTGCTCTGTGCTGGTGATACAGAACCAATCTCTCATGTCCAAAGAGGATGGTCCACATGATGTTTTAAAAGTTGGAAGCACATAAGTAGACATAGAGAACGTGGTAGAAGGTAGAAGGATTGAGGAACAGGAGTGTGCTCAAAGTCGGAGAGAAAGCATACCGCAATATGAAGCAGGATAAACATTCCTTATGGGAAACCTTCATGGTTTGGAGACTTTGCTGTTGCGTGCAGTTACAGATTGTGTCTGGAGGTGCCCAGGTGAAGGGGTAACTATAGTGAGGTGAGATCCAGGGCTTAATGTCTTAGATCCCCTTGGGACAGCCTCAGATCACAATGGCATTGTCAATTCTGAGAGATGGCTTCTTGCAGGACTTCCAAACTTTGCAGCATGTTGAACTTTTCCACTCCACAGAGCAGTTCCTGCTAGTGGGTTTCTGGAGTGCTGTCTCTTAGGTCCGGGTGAAAAAGCAGCTGGAGGGTCTGACCAGGGCTGGCCGCTGCAAGCCTCTCAGGACATGCTGGAGTTGGGAGTCTTTTCTGTTGTCTAATAGCTTGAGTGTATCCGCGTTCCTAGAATGGAATTGTGTGATTCCGGGGGGCACTCATGGCTTTGGAGGGATATAAATGGAAATGCTAGACTCCATCCTCAAGAGGCTCAAAGATTCATGGGAGGCAGACATGCAACCTTTCAGGCTCCCGGGTTGATATTTGAAGTTGAACGTTTGCGGCATTATCCATAGGGCCATGTGTTCCTGTTCTACGCTGGGGAGTGAACTGTGGAGATTGGGAAGACTAGGTCTGGGTCTGAAGGCCTAGAGGCGTGACCAAGCTGCCTCACAGGGAGCAGAACACATTGCTATGCCAGGATCAAGGCCCTGGTTGTTGAGAGAGACAAAGAAGGTGGAGCTGCAGGTTTATAGGAATGGATTTTGGAGACAGGAAGGACTATCTTCAAATTCTGCACATTTTTATGTGAGGTAACTTGCTGTCAGATGCTCTCCCTTTGGGCAGAGCTGTAAAGAAACAGCCACGCCATGCCTTCATGTGCAGTGTTACTCTGTGCATGGTGCACGCCAAGAAGCCGTGATCACTGTGGGTGACTGACCATATGCATATATGAAAATGTCACAATGGAATCCAATAGCATGTCTGTATTATTTACTGTTCTCCTGCTCTGGCAAAACACCATGACCAAGAAAACCTATAGGGAAAAGCATTTAATTAAGGTTTACTTACAGTTTGAGAGGGTTACTTAGTCCATGACTAGCATGTTGGGGAGCCTGGCAACAGGCCACCATGGTCAGGAGCAGTAGTCGAGAGCTCACATCTGATCTGCAAGTTTCAGGCAGTGAGATAGAAGGAGACTAAGCCTGGTATGGGCTTTTGAAACCACAAAACTTACCCGCAGTGATATGCCTCCTTCAACAATGGCAAAAGACCCTTCTAATTTATCCCCAACAGTGTAAAATACACAGTACATTTTGAAGACCTAAAATGAAATGCATATGATATCATTAGCAATTCTAAAATCTTGGTCATGTGTTGAAAATAATTTTCATAACTTGTTTATCTTTATTGTATGCTTATGGGTGTATACAGTGCCCATGGAGGCCAGGAAAGGGCACTGGAGCCCCTGGAACTAGAGTTACAGATGGTCGTGAGCTTCTGTGTAGTGCTGGGAATTGAACCTAGGTCCTCTGGAAGAGTAGCCAGTATTTTTAACCACTGTGCCATTTCTACAGCCCAAATTGCAAATGTTTTAATATTACTGCATTAAATAAAATATATGATTATAATTTACAAAACAAGACTGAGTAGGGACTTAGGAGATAGGTAGTTCAGGCACAGAGCCTGCCGTCCAAGCATGGGGACCTCGGTCCTTCTTAGCACCATACAGAAGCCAAGTGTAGCTCTCTGATGTAGGAGGGTCATTTGTCTATGTACTACTTTCATTGGTTAATTAATAAAGAAACTGCTTGGCTTGATAGGTCAGAACATAGATAGGTGGAGTAGACAGAACAGAATGCTGGGAGAAAAAAACCCGAGTCAGGCAGTCGCCATGATTCTCCGACCCGAGACAGATGTAGGCTAGAATCTTCCCTGGTAAGCCACCACCTCGTGGTGCGACACACATTATTAGAAATGGGTTAATCAAGATGTGAGAATTAGCCAATAAGAGGCTAGATATAATGGGCCAGGCAGTATTTAAAAAAATACAATTTGTGTGTTGTTATTTTGGGTGTAAAGCTAGCCGTGTGGAAACCGGGCAGGAATGCAGCCCACTGCTCCTTCTATAGCTCTCTGTACTTGTCAGCCCAGTACTCACTGGGCAGCCATTTAACAGAACTAGTGAGCCACAGGTTGAGTACAAGACCCTGTCTCCAAAACTTAGGGAGAGGTCAGTAGAGGTAGACAAAATCATCAACCTCTGGCCTTTGCATGCTCCTGCACAGGTGAGCACACCCACAGACCCAATTGGTATACACACACACACATACACTCATACACACACACACAGACTCAAACACACACACACACAGACTCAAGCTGACACAGACACACTCACACACACACACACATACAGACCCAAGTTCACACATGTACACATAGTACTTCTATGTGTAAATTGACAGATTCCTATATTTTGCAATATTCAATGTTCTTATCTACTAAATATCAGTTACTTAGTGATCAATACATAGTGGCATCATGTTTCTGCATTTTTTGGTTAATGCATAGCAAAATTGTGAGCATACTGTCAGCACTGGCCACATACACATTTCTGTAGTCTTGTTTTTTAAGTATTTTCCACCTCTGATTTGTTTCTTGGAGATAAATCATCTCTACCACTTTTGGGGGAAATCTATTATCAATAGTGCATAAAATGTGATATGGTAAACTGTAACATATGACCATGAACCCAGCATGGGTTCTCCTATATGACTTCCCCTACCACAGTCTGTCTCCTTTCATGCAGACCTTGAAGTTTCTGTCTTATTCCCCTTGACCTTATATGCAGGTCTTTTTCTATATGGGTGGGTAAGCCGCCTGGTAGAAATGAAGATCTGAAGAGTCACTTCCGTCTCTTAGTTTAATTATCAGACTGTTGAAACAACGAGTGTTTCCCCAGGAATCTCATGCTGACATCAGGATAAGGGCCTAGCCAGAGAGGAAGCTTGTCTCCAGGAAAGACACTTCTTACAGGTCTAACCTGGTGACCACCTTCCAGGAGACTGAAACCCAGGCAATGATGGGTAAACAGTGGGCGAGACCACACCTTGACCTGGGACCACTCAGGTGTATATATCCTGGCCCTGTGTTTAAGCTTCAGTCTCACTTCAGGACCCAAAGACAGCTTTGGGGTAGGGGTAGTGGTAGGGAGTTGTTCACCGGATCTCTTTATCCCTTTTCCAGAGGGGCCACACTGAATAAATCTCCTACTTCTGCTTTCCATTATTAATTAGGTTCTTTAATTGGCTTGCTGAAGACAAGTGTCCTGACCCAGCTCATGGGCCTAAGCTGTGAGCTCAAGTTCAGTAGCAGGTGTATTGTATGGTTAGGCTATGGTTGACGTTGAGGCTGGAGAATACTGTGTTCTCGTGCAGACACGGTCCCTCTTTCTGCTTTACACTGCTGGTCATGTTCTCTTCCTTTCTCTTGTTGACAGACATTTGGTGTCTGTTTTTCTGCTAGGAGCAGTGTCTCTGTGAACATTATTATACCTCTCCTGACATAGTAACATTCTTGTGCCTCCCTGGCATCTGTTTAGGGGTGGCCTGCGGAGTCATTAGACTTTATGCTGATTATCAGAGTGTCGGCATCATCAGGACACAGGTTACTGCAGGGCACTTCATTGAACTACCTGTGCAATGTTACTTGAAAAGATGCTTGAGCACACTGCTGAAGGTGGTCCAGGTTTAAAAAGAACAAGGCTCCACCCCAAGGTGGCCAACAAAACTTGGCAGATTTGTCCATGTGGAATGGTTTTGTAGGCATGAAAGATGTGGGACTGTGGGGGTCATGGAGTCTTACATCACAGTTCTAGAGTGCTGCTATGGCCAGGCAATGTGTAGCAAGGTGGTAAGTTCCCACAAGGAAACCCTGAAGGGCCACTGCATGAAGCTGGAGAGGTGAATTCTAGATTTCAATAGAGACCCCAGGATGTTGGAGATGCTAGGACCATGTGATGCCCATTGATGAAAGATACAAGCGTGGAGTGCAGCTGACTCACAAGAGAGGTTGTGTGCGCGTGAGCAAGCGTGCCCACACGTGCTACAGGCAACAGCAGTGGAGGGACAGTGCTAACTAAGCCCTTTGGTTCCCAGGTGATTTTGTCATTGAGTCCCAGGTACTAGACGTGCAGCCGCAGGACTTGTTGCTTTACTTATCGGGTTTCCATCCTGCTTTGGTTTGATTATTTCTTGCTAAGCTTCATCCTTCCCTTTGAGACAGGAATGTTGACTCTTCACCATTGTATGTCAGAAACATGTAACTTATCTTTATGATTTTACAGGAGCCGCAGTTTAGAGACTTTTTGAGTCTCAGGAGAGACTCAGTCCTTATACCAATGAGTTGTATTAAACTGTTAAAAAATATGGGGATTCTGAAGTGGTCTGAATGTGTTTTGAATTATGAGATAACCATATGCGTATGTAGATAAGGGATGGAAGATTATGGTTTAGTAACAACATGTTTACATGTCAATTTGGCAAGGGAATTTTGTGATAGTTTATATATATTGTCAATCTGACAGGATCTAGAACCACTCCAGAGACAAACCTTTGGGCATATCCATGAAATGTTGTCTAGATTATGTTAAGGGGTATGAAAACCCACCTAACTGTGGGCAGCACCATTCTGTGGACTCTTGTGCAGACTGAATAAAAGGGAGAAAGAGAGATTGCTACCAACACTCATAACTATTGTTTCTTGACTATGGATGCAGTGTGGTCAGCTGCCTCAAGTTCCTTTTCCCACTATGAAAAGGAACTTGAGGCAGCTCTATCTTCCCACTATCTTCATACTGTGATCCAAAATAAACCCTTCCTCAAAGTGCTTTTGTCAGAATTTCCTGTCACAGCACAGAGAAGTAACTAATATGTCTGTGAAAGAAATGAAATCACTGTCAGACAAATGTCTGCTTTACTACCTCCATTGTGTGATTACTTACAATCGCCAAGATATGTAATCAATATAGTGTCTATTAACACATGAGTGGATGCAGAAAGTGTGGTACCTACATAGTGGAATTATTTTCAGCTTTTAAAAGTATTCTGATGTGGGCTTCCCCTCTATAGGTTATTAATGTTTTATTTCCTGGGTGGCCAGGAAAACGAAAGAAGTTTCCACTTACATGGTAAATTCTATCATTTACAAAGCAGCATGAACCTTGTGGAGACTATGCTAAAAATGAGAGAGGCTAAGAAAGACACATATAACATAATCTCATATGTGGGATAAAAACTATTGAATTCATGGAATCAGAGATCAGAGAGGGGATTACTAAGGGTGGTATCATTGGCGCAGTGTTGATCAAATGGTACACAATTTCAGTTAGGCAAGATGAATATGGCCCAGAGATATTTCATACATGTAAGGTAAGGACCATATTTAATAGTGATGTACTGTCTACTGGGAAATTGCTAAGAGAGTAGATTTTAAATATTCTTAATATAGGAGGGATCTGATTGCATATATTAACCTGCCTTGATCATCCCACACCATGTGTGTATATCAGAGGATCACATACAATACTGTTGTAGGATCAGTGGTGGGCTGCTTCCCACCACCCAGCCCAAATTTAATTTGTACAAAATAAATACTTGTGGAAAATTACCCAAAGAAGTTGAAAAGTACTTGGGCAGCTGTCCGGATGTCTTCTGATTGCAATATGTCAATAGGTAGGTTCTTCTTCTCCACTGGGTCTTAGTTTTAAGCCTTTTAACAAATTGAAATGTGACCGCAGGCCAGGTCACATTTCTGGGGCTTAAAGTGACCCCATGCTGTGTGACCTGGGACTAAATGCTGAGACTCTGTGCCTCAGTTTCCTATCTTATAAACTGGGTTCAACAAGTCTCTAGCAGGCTGTGGGGATGACATAGGACAAGAGTGAGCAGGGTTCAGTGAGCATAGCGCAGAGTATGGGAGAATCTCTTGTCCCCAAAGCCAGAATTTTAAAAATATGTGCCTTCCATAAACTAACACTTACAGGGTATTATCGGAGGAGCCAAATAAATCATACCTTTAGATTAGATCCAGGCTGAGGGGCTAGTTTGCAAGGTCTGCCATGACAGGGAAATATTTCTTCTATTTAGTAATCCTCCCTAGAACATCTGTGCTTTAGCATGTACTATGTTAAAGACAGGCTGTCCGGTAGTTACACTCGAATTTTTTGTGAAATTTATTGTGCCAGTTTTGGGTTATTTGGTGCATACCTGACGAATGAGTTAACACACAGTGTAGTTCACATTTTCTTGTGAGAGTGAGCAACTTGATGGACACAGGCCCAGAAGCAGAAATCGCCCTTCTGTAAAGTGTCTGAGCTGCCTGTGTTTTGTTTTATGTGTTTTTCCTGTTTAGTACGCGTAATTGATAGCACCATCGTTTCCTGAATGGCGGCCTTGAACTCAGTGAAGCCTTAGGGTCTAACGGAGACGGCAGGGTATGTCAGGTCCCTGGGTACCAAGCCCATTGGTCTAGATGTACAAACTTGTGCTTCACTGAGTCATAGTTGATTGAATTACAGAATGATTACCTCAGCAGACTAGTGCTTGCTTTTGTCTATAAAATCCCCGAAGTTATATTACTCGAAAAACAAGAATAAAAGCAAAACTTAGCAGGCAGATGTGCGTATAGAATTACTTGTGTCCAAACCACAGAAAAGGTCCAGGCGGTTTCCTTGGCTATCTGAAGTGGGTGGCTGCCTCTCTACTCTTTGGCGGTGTTTTGTATGACTTTATTTATTCAGTCGCTGTCACAGAGTGCCCAAAGCAATTTTAAAGGAGAAATTCTGACTCCTGGGAATGGCTTTCAGCGAGGTGATGGCCTGGCTCCATTGTTCTTAGGCCTCTAATGGAGGCAGAGCTGGCCTGGAGGAACAGCCTGGTGGAAGAACAGTGCTCACCTCATTGCAGCCTGTAAGAGCTGGCTGCGCACTCACCCTTCCCATTCTCTCTGGGCCTCTAGTCTGAGGGGTAGTGCTCACCGCCTGAATTCAGTGTTGGTCTTTCTCCTTAGTCCTTTGTGGAAACCTCCTCGCAGGCACCCCAAAGGGACTCAACTTATCCAGGCACCTCCCAGTCCAATCAACTGGAGCCACCAATATTAGCTCTCACCTTGGGTCAGTCTTTCTGTTGTCTTCTTGCTTCTGGATAAAATCCTTTGCTTTAGATACCTCCAAATTCAGAGCAAAGCCCAATGCGCCCAAACCTGTAGCAGGTTCCCAGAAGGCCCGGAGCCGGTCGGGGGGCCGTCACTGCAGTAAGCTGATGAATCGGACCTGCTTTCTCTAAGTTGACGCCCAGTGACCCGTGGGTGAAGGTGGCTGTGTTGGCTGTTTACGTGCTGCCCGTGAAAATTTAAGGTGGGAAGTTGTCCCCTAGGGAGCAACGTTTTTTAAAGGAAAGGTTTCTGGTGAAAACGTGCTGGTGTTTGTAAGTAAAAGCCATTTCGCAAACAGTGTCCCCTGAAAAGTTGTGTGTGTGCCCCTTCTTGGCGTCCGGGAATGCTGGTGAGTAACACCAGGGAGGTTTGCTGACACGGTTTGATTAGCCTTGCAGATAGAAGATGATGTTTGGAGACCCTCTTAGAAAAATTTCTTTCTAGAAGCTATCGATTGCACTGATTACAATCACAGCAGGTTTCAGCCTGCTGCCCGAGTCTGGAACTTTAGACAAGTTAAAATCAACAAGCATTCCGCGATCAAATTTCATTTAATTACAGTTTGCTGCCAAGTCCTGGTTTCAAGGCCAACTTCCCTGCCAGGTGTCTTTCAACAGTGCCCAAACCGAGAAGAACCTGTGAGGGCCCTGTGCTCTGTAGCCAGCATCACTCTTGAGACCAAACCTCGGATTTATCTCTGCTCACTGGGAAGCAGACTGCCTTGCTGCTGACCAGAGGTTGGGGAAGGAAGCCAGTCCATCCCAGTCGACTGTTCCCTAGAGAAAGAGAAAAGCGTGTTAGGTCTTTATCAGGAAAATGTTTGCCGGAAAGAGAGCAAGCGTAGCTTTTATTTTCCCAGATCACTTTCCTAGCAAGCTCGGGTCCTCAGCCCCTCAGCCCAGCAATATCCCCCTTTTCAAAGAGGCCACCTCTGCTGGCCAGCTTACTGCCTCATTGAATTAATAGTGCTAAGAAGACTGGCTCAGAAGTCAATTTGGCAACTGTGCCTTTGGGGAAATTTTGAGGCGAGTGACCCTCTCTTTCTAATAAGCACGCATTACACTGAGAACTGAGTTACTGAGGCCTGGCTACTCCCTTGAATTTGTGTTAGTCTCTTCCCAGATTCATTTTTATTAAACTTGACTGACAGGACACCAGCTGTTCCTAGTGGGATACAATGAGCAAGAAACTCAAAAGCCTTTCTTGTCAGATCCTTTATTCTGAATTACTTTGATTCTTGTAAATGATAGGATTTGAAAATCGTCTTCTCTGAAGTCCGTTTCTTCCTTGAGTGAAATGGAACAGGACAACCCACTACCACCCTCTCTGCTCAGGGGACGCACTTGAGTTTTCTTCCTTATGGTGAAACAATGCAGCTTTATTGAAACTTCTTTGTGACTCTGAAATCCATATGGAATCTTTGTGGACCAGAAATGTCAGTGACAAATTGCAGAACAGCAGACCTGAGAAGAGGGGATACCCTGACACTTGGTAGGACTCAGTGGGAAATACCCAGCTGGAAAGCAGGGCGGTGCTAGGGATGATGAAATGGCAGCCCCCCCACAAGACAATTGAGAGGCCACTAACTTACAAGCTGGATCAACTTTAACATCACATAAGAGATTTTTGTGACCCATGTTGGCCTAGAGTGTATCTCTAGACTCTGAATCTAAAATAACAAGAAAGATACTACAGATAGGTTGGGATTGAAAAGGGTCACACTATATGTATTGGAAAGAATAATGATACTAAACTGAGCCACAATGTTAAAAAAAAATCTTATTATTTTAATAAGACCTCCTCGAGTGGAGTTCCTGGCAGGGCCACAGCTGCTTGGGTGAATCTCCCACACCAGCATCTCCTAGGCCAGGTTAACAAATGCTGAAAACGCTCATGGCTTTGTCGCGCTCACATATGTGAATGGGTAAGAGAATGTTCCCAAAGAATAAGTTTCTTGTGGTAAGATTGCATTGCTGATGCCTATATAGAAAAGCTCCTCCACATGTCTCCCTTCCCTTTCCTTACTCTCCTTCAAATCATGATCCCTTTCTTTATTAATTATTGTCACATACATTTATATTCCTAGATAACTACAGCCTTCTCAGTCTGTATAGTGTTTCTTGTCTGTGTATGTTACATTTTTAGCACCAGTGAGCACAGCACTTGGTTGAGGTCATCCTTAGGTACTGCTGAGCAAATGTGCCATTTACATGAAGACGTTTATAATGACCACATAACGTTAGATTAAAATATGAGCGAGAGTAACAAGCTGCCAGCTGAAGTGGCTGCATGAAAACGTGGCTGGATGACTTGGTTCGTCGGGAGAGCCCGTGGGAACAAAGGGTTTTATGCACTCAGCTCTTTTCTAGGTAGTGAGGCATTGGATTGCCCATCTTTGAAGTCCCTGTTGTTGGTTCCCAGTTTCCCTGACCAGGGACCTATGTCTTCATGTTTCTGTGCCCAGGCTTCCCCATGTGGGAAATGGCATCACAATAAAACCCACCTACGCTGCTAACTGAAGTGACTGGGCATGTGTGTGTCTCTGAAGGATGCATGACCTGGCGTAAACACGTGCTCACACACATTGGCTCACTCACTGTGATGGGCAGAAGTTCAGTGGGATGGGAGGGCAACTCATAGAGTCAGAGCGAAAGCGTCTGGTGGAAAGCCTCCTTGGGGAAGTTTGGGCTCCCGAGATGAACTTCCCTTCTCATAGGAAGAAAGAGTCCGGAGGCTAAAGGTATGTGTGCTGTAGCCTTTGTGTAGTCTGGTTCCAGACGGGGTGTGCTTCTCAAGTCAACCTCACCATTCCAGCTTCACCTGGGGATTATTGCTCTCTTAATTTTATCAAGCACAGGCAAGGTCTAACTTATTTATGATTTATGATATATAAATACATATATATTTTTTCTTATAATGTTCTGTATGACTGACTAAAATCTTGACTGGAATTGCACAGTGGTATAATCAGATAGAAGCACAAGTTCACAGTCACTGCCCTAACAGCAGTTAGGGATCAGTCCTCAGTGGGCCTGCTGAGGTGCTGCTATTGGCTCCCAGACACTGTTCTACTAAGAATGCCCAGAAGACCGCTCCAGACACAGCGAACAGTTGCCGTTGGGCAAGGGTTGCTGGTGCTGGGGAGCCAAATTGAGTTCAGATAGGGTTGACTCTGATGGGTCCAAAGAGCCCAAGTTAGGTAGTGAGAGGAGGACATTTGTTCAAGAAGACATAGGAGACACGGGAAAACCCCAGAGAGGAGCGAAGGATGGAAGCTTTGCTCACATCCCGACTGCTGCTCCACTTAGTTCCTGGACTCCCCAGACTTGGCTTTCATTTCCTCCCACCTAATTAGTGATTCCACACCTCTCCCCATGAGCTAGTACAGGACAACACTCTTGACTGCTAGAGAGCTTTAACTGAATAAATTATGCCATTCTGAACAAAACATCTGCTGATATACTCAAGAAGATCCACGTTTTGGTTCAGAATGTTAGGATGACGTATCAGTCTTTCCCTATCACAGATCTCCTCTGGACAGACTTTATGTCCCTTTTATATGGCTTCCATTCTCATCAGTAACATGTATGAAATAAAGCCAAGGACGGGGGACTTATGGGGAAGGATACTCACATGTTTTGGTATGCCTGTGTCCATGATGGAGAAGGGATTAATCATGATCCCTCGTCATTTCCATCATTTGGTCTTAAATCATCCAGAAAGCTGGGCTGCACAGCAAATCCAGGATGCACCACATGTGGGCTGCACAACAAATCCTGTTGTAATAGGAGCGGCGTGGCTGCATATCCGGCACCCCGGCCGCCTGGCTAGCTTATGCCCCGAAATAACAGCACACAAATTGCATTCTTTTAAACACTGCTTGGCCCATTATATCTATCCTTTTCTCAGCTAACTCTTGCACCTGAACTAGCCCATTTCTAATAATCTGTGTAGCATCAGTCTTACCGGGAAAGATTCTAGCCTACGTCCATCCTGGGCTGGAGCTTCATGCGTCTGCCTCAGAGAGCAGAGCTATTGCGTCTGCCCGGGAGAGGGGCGCATGGTGTCTCTGAGCTCACTTCCTCTTCCTCCCAGCATTCTGTTCTGTTTACTCCTCCCACCTATGTTTTAACCTATCAGGGCCAAGCAGTTCTTTATTGCTTAACCAATGAAACCAACAGATTGATATATGACACTCCCACATCACTTCCCCTTTTTCTGTTTAAACAAAAAAAAAAAAAGGAAGGCTTTAACTTTAACATACCAGGATGCACCACATCTGGGCTGCACAGCAAATCCAGGGTGCACCACATCTGGGCTGCACAGCAAATCCAGGATGCACCGCATCTGGGATGCACAGCAAATCCAGGATGCACCGCATCTGGGGTGCACAGCAAATCCAGGATGTACCACATCTAGGGATGCACAACATGGAGGGTAGATCTTCATCTGGTCTGTTTCTGGTCTGTATTGATAAAATGTGTGCAGAAATATTGAACATAAGGCTGCTCTTTCCTTCCTTTGGTTATTGGTCAGTGGGAAGGACATCAAGGAGTCTAAGCGGATTATGCATTTCCCCAGGCCAAGGTTGGTTTGCCTTCTTGTATTCAAGCACATGGTACAACACAGTTACTGGAGGCTTACGGAGAGCTGTTCCTTAGCACACATTCTTTGTCAAAGCTTGAGCCTGTTCATTTTAATGATTCTGGATTCAAGTTTGCTGAACTGAGTTGAAAGAGAATTCGGCTTTTCCTTCTGTTCTCACGAGAGTCAATACAGCTGCGTGCCTCTAAGTCACTGGCATGCGCATGGATCTCTGCTCGCCAGTTCTGCTGGAGCCGCCTTCTCATTTAACTCATTTCTGATGCCAGCGACTTGAGGTAGCATCACATTCCACAGACTGAGACTGTTTCACAAGATTGTCTTCCCACCCCACTTCAGGTGCCAGTTCCAAATCCCACACTGTCTCCTCTGCCTCTGCTTGAGAGGCTGTCAGTTAGAGTTCCTGTGAGCCTTTTGCAGGGTTCAGTTCGTATGCCAGCTAGGCTAGCAGATGTCAGGGAAGTGAATTTCTGATTTGTTCTCAAAGATGCAGATACCCAGCCAGAAGGAGGGGTATACAGGGTAAGGTGTAGAAGAGCATGAAGGCGTGGTACAACACTATGATGCCTCTCTGGGTACCACCTTTCAAGAACTTCCACGTGGCCAGCTGAGCCCAGGCATTTTTGGGTTGCGTGGAAGTTTTCCGGCAGACGCACGCCTGTGTCATTGGCTGTCGGTGACCTACATGTCTTTCAGCCCTTCCCTGCTCCTCAGAGCTTCAGTGAGAGTAAGTGGACTACAAGCCCCCACCTTCGATGCCTCACTCCCCCATTCAGTCACCAGCCCCAACCTGATACTTAAAAGGGACAGTCACCAGTCAGTTCCCTAGCATACACAAAGACATAAGTTAGAAGATTCCAGGAGTTTGGGTGCTGTGCTCCAGGAAACATGGGGAACACCAAATGTGTGTTTCAGCATGTCACATATGGGCTAACCACAGTCACAACGGCTTGACTTGGGGAAGAAATTCGTAGTGAGTTCTCTGGTGCTTCCAGTTCTCTTATCACATATGTTGACTGGCATTTTGACCACACACATGGACATACGCTGAACTCTGCCTTCAAGGGGGTTTGGCTGAGGAGTAGAACTCTGAGGTGGGTAGTGAACTGATCCCAGGGTCCTGGATGGAGGTGAGGCTGCAGTGACCCCGACTGCTCCATGCCCTTTCTTTAAGGACTGCTCATTGGAAGGATAAGCTTTAGTCATTTTATTTTACCACTAGCAGGATGAAGAGAAAGCTAGAGCTAGTAAATTTCTTTCCAGCTTACTTTTTGTTTATGTATCGTAAACCAAGCATCTTAAAATGAACTATTTGGTTATACTATATGTGTTTGGTAGTGAGTACATATCCAATATTGTGTGAAATCTGCCACTATTTATTTCTGCCACATTCATCACCCCAAATTCAGCCCTGCACCCATCAAGCTGCTACTGAGCCCTTTCTCCCCCTTCAGGACCTAGAAGTCACCAGTCTGCACTTTGACTGCCTGCTTTACCTATTTTGATTTTTTTTATAGCATGAAATTAGATAATGTGTGACTTTTTAAATCTGACTTCGCCCACGTATGCACTATTGGCCTACCTTTGTGGGTTTTTGTTTGTTGTTAGTGTATCTGTAGAGCCCCTTCCGTTGTCTCTTTCTGCACGGCTTTACACCGTAGAAAATAGTGACTGCCGTGGGAATCATAATTAATGTCATTCATTTACACCTATGTAACCCGAATTAGCACTAATTTAGCTTCAGTTGCGTGTGAGAGCGCTGTCTGGGCCTCTGCCTCTGTGCTGTACTGTTACAGATTTCATCTCGTTTATTGTGTTCGTGTGAATTTATAATTGGTGACTCCTCCTGTCCTTTAATCACACAGTAGACAACATGGTGCATCAGGCCCAATGCTAAGCCACACCAGATCTCATGTTTGCCTGCACGGTCTTACCAGTGGCCTTTATTTCTAAGGCTTTAGCTGGTTCCATCTCTTCTGGAAGCGTTCATCTTCACCTCCTCTCTAAGAGGGTCTTGTCATGGGATTGCTCAGCTTTTGCCTACCGTGGACCATATTCATTTCCCTTTATTTTAGTAATTTCTTTCCTTTTATGTATTTCATCCCAGTGCCTTGGGATGCTGTGATTTCTGCTGGGAATGTGATAGCCTTTCCTGCACATCACTTCACTGCTCATCCCTTCTTTTTTTGGCTTCCATATTCTTGCTTTGCCTTTGGTTGTGACAGACGGGTCTCCCTGTAGGTCTTGGGTTTCTCCTTCATGGAGGTTGTTAAGTTATATGGATGTGTGGGTTATGTGTTGTAAACCTTGGGGGGATTTTAACCAGTATTTCTTAAAGTCTACTTTGTATCCATTAATACCTCTCTCTTCCTCCTGTAAGTCCCATGTGCATATTTGGCACACTTAATAGTGTCCACACAACCTCTCCGTCTAGAATTTCACTTGTCAGGTCTTCACAATGGCCGACTCCTACTCGGCTCTGCTGAGAAACTCCTCTGGTGAGGTTCTTATTTCGGGGTTATACTTTTCAACTCCAGAATTTCTACTTGGTTCCATTGTCTAATGCCTTCCTCTTTGCTGATGACCTATTTGTTTCTATGTTAACATCCTCTACTTGTTGTTTTTATAGTACTGTGTGTACAGATAGCTAATTAAAGTACACGTCTATCAGGTCTGATATTTAAATTTCCTAGATAGCTCTTGCCAGCTCTATGTTGACATTATTACTATTTTACTGTTTACTATTAGGATTGTGTTGTAATTCAGGAAATCTGATTTCTCTCACCAAATTTGGCTGTTATTTGCTGCTGAGGATGGCTGTGGTGGTTTGAGTGAAAATGGCCCCCACAGGCTCATAGGTTTGACTATGTGGTCCTCAGTTGGTGGAACTGTTTGGGAAGGATTAGGAGGTGTGGCCTTGATGGAGGAGGTGTGTCACTGGGTGAGTGTTGAGGTTTTCGACTGACAGCTTACAGCTATGCACATTTATGGCCTCTGGCAAAGCATAGGGAATTAGTGCCCAGTAAAGAATGTGATGCCACTTGACAGGGACAATTTGAAATCAGTATCTGCCTCTCTGCTTCTCTTTCTCCACTTTGATTTTGTGTTTGAAGATTTCCTATATTCCTAAAGGGGCAACCTGATAGGCTCATGGCTATCCAGGTGTCATTTCAACTTGTCCTTGTAAAAGCCCCGAGGAAAGATGTCCTAGGTCTTCTGTGTTCTCAGCTAGCAGTCAACAGCTTTTCTCTCAGACTGCACTGCTTCTTAAGATGTCACTGCCATGTGTCTAGACACTGGCAGAGTCTTTTCGTTTCTCTTAGGGGTGTGTATGAAGGGTGGGATATTCTTTTCTAACATACTTGATGGTGGGTGTTTGGTCTCCACTTTAAGGAATATTTTCTTCAAATGTGTACATTCAGTTCAAAAAGATATTGTACTTTCCCAATCCCTTCTGAACTTATAGTTTGGAATGCTGTGTATTTTCTTCATTCTCGGCAGTTTTTTGTCAGTAACATTTCTGGAGCCTCTCCCCGTTGCCAGGTGCTGTTTCCCTGGAGTAGAGAAGAGTAGACTACACGGGGTACAGCATCTCTATGGCCAAAAACCTGTACTCAGGCTTGTGTGCACAGGGACTCTGGTACATGTGAATAAACAGCGCATTGGTAGAAAAGAGGGAAGTGGGCTCAACACAGTCATTGTTTAGCTGCCCCTAAAAATAATCTCTCTACCTTCCCTCTTCAAGATAAAGATGTGGGTAACAATTAAATTTAAAACCACAGGATCCCCGGGTCAATGGCAAGTCCTGGTCTCTGTCCGACCATGGTGAGGGCTGGAGAGGCAGACGGCTCCTACCTCTTGTGCTGTTAGCAGGGTGCTGTAGAAGTTGTGCTGGGCAACATGAGGCTCTTCTCTGAATACCTGTGGGTTCTAATTGGTAGTTCTTGTTTAACTTCCCAGAAGTTCTCAGTAGGCTAAAGAAGTTTGCCACGCTGCGGCAAATAGCACTGCCTGGTGTAGCTCGGAGGCCAAGGGTGATTTCGACATACCACCCAGGGGACAAGTCTCAGTACTCCGACTCTAGCCTGTGGACAAGTGTAATTACAGGGACAGAACTCAAAAACATTTGAACAAATGTGGTCCTGAAAATCATACCAGCCTACCAATTTCCCTTGATTGCATATTTTACAAATTGGCCTTTTATTCTCCGGTGCGTTCTGGGAGAATTCTGCTCCTCTCCTAAGCTTTCTCTTTCCCACCCCAGCCATCAAACCTGTTCAAAAAATCTTCCCTATTCTTGTGAAACACAGCTGTTGGTGATAGAGAAAATGGTTGTTTGGGCTCATGAAGGCAATTTACAAAGTAGAAAATGAAGCAGGAAGCCATTGAACTAACTTACCGAAAGAACCCGGTAATTAGAAAATATGTGTCTAATGTTATTTGCCTGTGTGGGCCTACATGTACTTAGTTTCAAGGAGGGACAGGAAGGGCACCAAGGTTAGGGGAAATGATAAGGATGGTGTCAGACGTTTGGTGAAGATTAAATTGTCCGTAACCTTCTTTGCTGTCATGAAGCCAGTGTTTTGAACTCAACAGCGAGGCGGCGATTATGGGGTCCTGTTGGGTTTTGGCTCCAGTGTAATATATTCTGCTATGATCATGAGACTTTGGAACCATCTAGGAAAGTTCGTGATGATGGCGTCTGTAATTAAATTGCAGCTATGCAAGAGCTGTCATTTCCTGGCTAACAGTTTTGCAATCAGTGCCCCCTTTGGGGTTTGCGTAAACAAATTCACCTTGACCATGGTATCTTGCCGGACTGATCTGAGAAACATCATCTGCCCTCTGACGTCCTGTGCACCCTCTTTACCCATTTTCTTCTAGCTTTCGGCCATGTGTGGGCACAGTATGCAAATTCGGCCTTTGAATAACTCACCCGCCCTTAAATCATTAGTTTTCTTGTTCTGGTCAGTTTCGGGCTCCCAAGTCAAACCACAACATCTCTGGGGTTGTCAGAGACAAGCTTCACTGAGTGTCCCTGATCCCTGGAGACCCGGTCTGTTAGTGTGGGTTACAATGTCTCCCTGTGGGGGTGGTCCCTCCACCTGTGTGTCTTCCACCACTCTCTTTCCCCTACAGCATGTGAATTCCTCCTTTTCTCAAAGAATGTGAGATTTTCGCCAGACACAGGAAGCTACATGAGAGCAAAGCTTCAAGCCCAAGGGTGCTCAGGCGTAATGTTTCCCCAACTCTCGGTGGTACTGTTCCTCCAACTGTCTCTCTGCCAGCAAGTCAGTGAAACTTGAAAAAAAAAATCTCAAAATTATAAGCTAGCTATAACAGTAAATAGAATATAATCAGAATGGTTTTGATTGAGAAGTTGCTTGTAGAATCAAATTACTCTTCTGTTATCTCTCAAAGGATAATTTTAAAAATGAAAAAATTTAAAAAAATTTAAAAATGCATTTAATATGTGTGCATGTATGCTCACAAGATCGTGTGAGGGTCAGAGAGCAGCTGGTGGGAACTGGTTCTCTTTTTCCACCATTTAAGTCCTGGGGCCCAAGCTCCTGTGGTCACACTTGGCAGAAAGTGCCTCTCCCTGCTGAGCCTTCTTGTCAGCCTCCCGAAAGCATTTTACTGGTGGCCTTTTAGACACATACGGTTCAAAGGTTATGTTTCTGAGTTAGGCGAGAGCAAATTACTTAGCTACCAAAGGAATGTGGAGTTTTTCTAGAAGGCCCTTGTGGGGGTAGCCCTGGCTTTCCTCTTTGTCTTTGCCCTGTCCCTAAATTCCAACCACGTGCTTGAGTGAGATCTGAGCACTCAGTTTTGTGAAGGAGAACAGATGGAGCAGACGTGGTGGAGCCTTGACACCACAGCAAGACAGAATTTTTGGAATGGTGTTAGTGTTGTGTCTGTAACATAGGCTTTGTTTGGGGCCCCTGCTGTCAATCTTCAGGCGCGTTAGAATGTCTAGCATTCTATTCGTCCAGAGGGCACCCCGTGTTTGCTCACACATGCTGTGGAAATCAAATCTGGACTACAGAGTCCCTGGAAGGAACAGGCAGAAGCCAGCGAGGCCAGGCGAAGCCTGACAAAGCCCCTCTGGCTATTTGAGTTGCCTGTGAATGTCTGGAAGTTGTCGCCTGGAGTGTGAGGTTTCTCATGTTAATATTTTGGGAACTGTGACAACGCAGTCTTTTCTGTTTCCTGTCTTTTGTATGGAACACACATACATACCTTCTTATCTTTTAAATCCTCTCTAGCTGACTTAGAATAATACCTCGTGTATTGGAAATACACAAATAGTAGTTTTACTATTTTGTTTAGGGATAGTGGCAAGAGAAAGGTCTGTGTATGTTTAACACAGATGGAATTTCTTTTCTGATATTTTCAACCCAAAATTAGTTTAACCTGAGTATACAGAGAGCTGTTGTGTTTGTATGCACATTGCTGATTTTATGTGTGTAAGTACATATAAGGACCCTGGTTTCATGGATGACATATAAAATCAGCAATGCCATGAAAGATTCATATCACATAGATGGTGACCATATACATAAGTGGCAGGTTTGGATGACGGGTTGAAGAATTGGAATTTGAAATTAGGGAGTATGTTCTCAACAGGACAGTATAACAAAGATAGCTTTAAATGTCTTTACTATTTATGTATTTAATATTTAAGGAAACTTGAACTAGGTTGTTATTTTGTTTTTTTGTTTTGTTAATTTTTTTGGTCTGTATGGCTTATATAGGTCTATATTTGCTCTATTTTACAGATTGTCCTCTTGCTTGAGTTGTATCTGTAAGGTACAGACCTGCAAGAGGCTGGGTGTGGCAGTGCACAATGTGATTATAGCACTCAGGAGATGGAAGCAGGAAGGTTGTGAATTCAAGGTTATCCTGGGCAGCATAGTGAGCAGTGAGTTCAAGTCCAACCAGTGCTACACACTGAATGACTATCTTAAAATACAAGAAAATATCTGGGGAGCTGAGTCTGCAGATAAAGTGCTTGCTGTCCCCCAGGTGGCTGGGGCCAAGGTACCCAGCACCTACATAAGAGCCAGGCAGGTGTGGTGGCTGCCTGTGATTCTAACACTTTGCAGGTAGAACATAGGTAATCCTCAGGGGCAAGCTGCCTGGTTGATAGGCAAGATCTGTGTCCAGCGGGGAGACCTTTCCTTATTAAGTAAAGTAAAGAGCAATACAGGGAGACACTGGGTGTCAACCTCAGGCCCCATATCCACGTGCACACATGTGCAAGGGCAGCCATCTTGTAAACATGCATATGCACATATGCAAAATATCGGTAACACGAACATCAACAGAGACAGAGAATAAATAAAGCGGAATACATGAAAGAATAGAGGAGAAATCAAAGGGGAGAGGGGTGATACAGTGGCCGGAGCACTTGCCGGGCAAGCATACAACATAGAATCCAGAATTCTAGATCCCACATCAGATCCAGAGGAGATCCAGTGTGCATGAGGCAAGATGGGAAGTGGAGATCAGGAGAATCCCTAGAAATTCATGGACTGGCTAGCTTTGTGTATGCAACAGCCCACAAAAGGCTTTGCCTCAAACAAGGTAGGGTAGCGAAGACTGACATTTGAAGTTGTCCTCTGACCTCCACATATGCACAGGGGCATGTAGATACTCCAAGGGTTTCGTTGTTTGTTTGTCTTTTTATTAAAGCTTAAAAGGTAAACGTTTTGCTCACCTTCCCAGCCTCCTCAAATCCCACCCTCTGTTCAGATTGAACATAATGGAGGAGCTGGTGAGGAAAATGTAGTGGGCTCAATGCACGAGGGACTCGAGTGGTAATTGGTTCTCAGTTCCTTCGGGAAGAGTGTAGAGTTTCCTTCCAGACAGAAGGCAGCAGGAGATGGTTCTAGCAAAGGGTATGACTGTAAAGACCAGCTGGAGGAGCAGGGAACAGCTTAGTCTCATCAAGAATATCTGGATCAAAGCCAAGTGGCCTGTGTTCTCCATCAGGGATTGAGACAGCTGTCCTCATGGGCTTGGTTGTCATCTCCTATTCGATGTCCGTCGTCTTTAGTCTTGTCAGTCATTAAAACAGAACACAAGGAGTGTGTCCCACGTTTGCAGAGAACATGGGAGCCAGGGTGGCAGTTGACAGTGTGGGCTTCGGAGGGAAGATCAACAGTGATGGAATCTTGATCAGCACTTGATGGTGATCTGTTGAGAGAAATGGGAGGTGGAGAGCAGTGCGGGGTCACACAGGGTTAAAACGCAAATGGCAGCTTCAGAGAAAGCCTGATTTTAATGTCTTTTTAATGATTAAATGAATGAAGGAATTCAAGACGTTTGGGATGAAAAGTGTTCAATCATGGCATCTCAGGGCTCCCCCAGGGTTCAGCAAGAAATATAAGGGATGGATCTACACGTTACACGTAGGGTTTGGTTGCAAGATAGCTTCCAGCCGTCTGTAGCATCTGTAAATTATCTGGTGATTAGTGGACTCTATTAAATGTTTCCTGGCAGGGAGGTTGGGCTTCCAAGGTGAATAGTTGTGGGAGTTGGGTGCTAAATGGATTTCCAGGCCTCCCCCTCAGGTGAGACTCTCAGGAACAGATCTGGTTGGGGAGAAGAGAGGAGGTGCCTAGCAGGTGGCCGACAGCAAGAGGATGGTGTCATTGGGAGCACTGATGATGTCACTGAGGCCAAAGTCCTCCTGGGGAACCGCCATATTGACTGGATTCCCTAGATCCAAGATGCCAGAGTGGATGCTGCTGCTTCAGCTTCCAACACTTGCCCATCAGCCTGACCTGGCTGTGAGAGCAGAGCCTCGGGCAGGGCTGTGTCTGAGACAGAAGGGCACAGATGGTGGGATTGTGCCACCACACCTCTACAGTCATCCCTGGAACACGTGTCCCAGGTGCTAGTTTGCCAATGAAGACTTGTCTGAAGCAGCCTTGCTGTCCCAGCTGTTCTGTGGAAGGATAACGTTGGCAGTGGTGTAGCTATGGATTTGTGTAACTGACATCAAACCTGAGGGTGAAATACAGCTCTTTATCCTACCAAATATAATCTCTCTCTCTCTCTCTCTCTCTCTCTCTCTCTATCTCTCTCTCTCTCTCTGTGTGTGTGTGTGTGTGTGTGTGTGTGTGTGTCAGTGTCAATGGGAAAGGTTTTCAGAGAAAACCCGGTGAGAGAATGTCTCCATAATAATGGCTGTACTACAAGTTTATGTAACTAGAAATCAATAAAGAAAGAATTGGGGAGACAAAAATGACACAGAATAAAGGAAAGGGCCGAGAAAGATCCCGGGCCTCTGAATTTGAATTACAGAGAGGATGGTGTTGTAATTAGCTGAGGGATGGAGATTTGGAACTGGGTAACAGCTTTTGCCCTGAACTTAATTCCAGGTACTGCTGGAACATCCTGATACAGGTGGCAAGGGGGAAATGTTACTGTAGTCTCCAAGGGAAAGTTGAGGCTGGAGTTGGATGATGGTCTCTGAAAAGAAGTGCTGAGATGTTGGAATGGACTGTTGTCAGCGGGGCAGAAGAGTAGCAATGCTTTGAGGAAGGCAGGGATTGACTCATAGACATGTAAGCGAGTTAGCATCCCTTGTTGGGGATAGACTTAGAGGCACCTAAGCGTGTTCACCTCCTTTATTGGAGACAGACTTTACGGCATGTAAGTGAGTTAATGTCCCTTGTTGGGGGATAGACTTACAGTCACGTAAGCGAGTTCACTTCTCTTGTTGCTGGCTCTTCCTTACACAGTCATAATTTCTGTTCTTGTTAGGTTTCTGTTGTTATGATAAAGCACTGGCCAAAAACAACTTGGATAAGGAAAGACTTTATTGTCCTACAGGTTACAGTCCATTATCAAGGGATGTCAAGGCAGGAACTGGAACAGAGACCACAGGGGAGCGTTGCTTACTGACTTACTTTCCATGACTTTCTCAGCTTGCTGTCTTATACAACCCAGGACTGCCTACCCAGGGGTGGTACCATCTACAGTGGGCGGAGAGACCCTATCAATCATTAAACAAGAAAAGCTCCACAGACATGTCCATGGGCCAGTGTGATAGTGGCAGTTGGGATTCCCTCTTCCTAGGTGGCTCTAGTTTGTGACAAGTTGACAAAGACTAACCAACATGGTTTCTATACTTGATGACTGGATTACTTGTCACGTTTCTTCTTTGGTTCATTTTTCCAGTACTCTTCATTCTGGGAGCATAGGGATTGGGTTAACTTCAAAATCCCGATGATAAGGCAAGTGTGCACTGTCCCACAGTGAATATTCCTGTGTTCCTTGTAGTCAGCCTGTGACTGAAAGGGCAGCGTGATCTGAAGCTGAGGTGGTCACTGTGAAGGGAATTCAGGAGAGAACTGGGCCAAGGTGCTCACTGTTGGGTGACATTATGGCAAAGCCCCTGGCATCAAGTATCTCTTTAATCTGACGGTCTGTGTGTAGCGGATACGAGTTGAAACACTAGACTGTTGACTGTAGATTTAAAAAGTAGAAGTAACAGGGGCCCAGGAATTAGGACAGTTTCAATATCCATGAAATTCAGAGTGGTACAACCGGGAAGCAAAATTGCAATAAACTCAACTACAGGGTAGGTCATTGGTGGCTTAGTAGCAAAATACATTCTCTTAAAAACTCGATAGGAAGCATTAAAGAGAGGCAGAAGTGAGTGGAAGAAGCTTTATGCCAAAGCCTCTTGTTCACAGCCATGGCGATTGTGTTGCTTTTGTGGGTTGAAATGACTGTGTCCCACAGATCATAGGACTTTATAAATGTAGTCATCACAGGCTACTTAGAATGAGGTTGTTCTGACTTGGGATGAAGCTTTAATCCAACAACTGGTATCCATATCATAGAAGGAAGAGACACACAGGGGGATTGTCGTGGTTGCCAAGGGATGACAGGCAGGGATTGAAATTGGCTGTAACTGCACATAGCTAATGATGTCACCCAACATGTGAATGAGGCCCCAGACGAATCACAGCCCCACCGACACCTTGAATCAGACATTAGCATTAAGGTCTGTGAGAGATTAACTTTCTTTTGCATTGGTCCACTTAGTTTGTGGGATTTGGTTATGGCAGCCCTGGTAAAAAGTAACTGTGGCACAAGGTGAAGAGGAAGAGAAGGCCATGGAGAAGACCAAAGTGGTATGAGTCTTCAGCAACAGTGGAGGAGTTCAGAGACCAGTGTGAGGAGATGGAGGGAAGCCTGCAGGGGCAGAGCTCTGGGTCTCCATCCATCCTCTTTCCTGTCTCATTGAAACCAATCCACTTCTGCGCTTGCCATCAAGGAGCCGTCTGCTTTCACAGTGTTGCCCATGTTGGTAAACAAACCTGCTAGTTCCTGGCATTTGAGCTCAGAGGTTGCCTACTATGGGCATTGGTTTGTTGAGGAAAGAATTGGGGAAGAGATGTCTGTGATTATAAACGAGACTGAATGTTTCTGGATGAAGCAATTCAAAGGCCTCCTACTCTCCGCCTCCACAATTCCCACCACAGAAAAACAAGTAAACAGTCAGCCGCAGAACATCACTCTGAAGGAAGAAAACAATTAGTATAGAAGTGGCTAATTCCTCTCCAAGAAATCTGAGAATTCTCGACTGCTCTTCTGGAGAGACGAACCGTGCTAGCTGGGGATCTACATGGGGAGGGAAGGAAAAGGAAAAAGAAAAATGGTGTCTCAGAATCCGGTTGGCAGCCTCACCCAGGAGAGCTGGTAGCAGTCAAGGGTTGGTGGAGCTGAGGAAGTCACTGTCTTCAGGGGTATGGCCACAGATGAAGTACTCCTGCTCCAATGCACAAATCTATACCCGTGCCCATGTGGGCAGCCCTATCTGAACCCAGTGGACCACGAAGTAAAGACAGAAACAGGACAGAGAGCCCTAGAGTGTGATGGGGGCTTGGTAGGGGTGACGGGCTAAAAGGGGGAGAAGAGAGGCACGGGGTAATGATGAGCAGAACATATTATATACATGTATGGAGCCGTCAAGGACTAAATTAATATGAATTATTAAGCACACACAAAAAAAGAATTCAGTCTTGACAGTATTGGAGATTTAGAGCGACTGAAGGTGTGGCTCGTTCTATTTCTCTCCCAGGGCTCCAGACACTGTCTCGTGAAAATGAGTGTCTTTATAACTCGTTATCCAAGCTCCTGCACTAGGAAATGAGTTTGAAATGGATTTTAGGAGAGTCTGCAGATACTGGGAACAGAATTAAGTCTTTGCACGCCCCTCACTCAGCCTTCAACTTCTTGATGCTAATAATTCTTCCAGAGATTGGCAGGTCCTATTATAGGTGACAGCTTGGACTGCCTGTCTCTTGCAGGCTCTGTTCCTGCCGGTCCAGGGCAGGCGCCTACTCTGTTCAGTCTATGCTTGAAAAATAAAATAATCCAGCAGGGGCCGCTCTGTGCAGCCATTGGCATGAGGTGTGGGAACAGCTGCTTGAGGCTGGTGGAGAAAGAGCTGGAACCAGGGAGACCTTGTAGACAGCCTTATTCCCTCCCCGTTAGATGAAGCATTTATTTCTTCTCTCTCTAACTCTCTGAGACACCTGTGAAAACAGCAAACAACTCCTTTAAAATGCTTTCGAAAATTTGTTTGCCCAAGAACTGTGAAAATAGTGATCTTAGAAATTAAAAGAAAAACCTAACCCTGGGCGGCTTGTTCCATCCGTGTGCATACCTTCTAAATGAAGTGAGAATAGACAAGGACTTTGGGCTGGCCGCCTTTGGAACCGACAGAGATAGGTCCCCACTGAGTGGCAGTGTTGGAATGTGATCCCGACCCCAACCAACAGTCTGGTCCTGGGCCAATGTATGGAAGAATAAGAGGCAATATGACTGTGGCCTGTGTATGCCAGCTTCAGTGAATGACAAGCTGGAGAAAAGCAAAATTAATGAATATTGTTGTTTTAAAGAGATGATTTCTTTATTTGTAGGAGGTGTGTGTGTGTGTGTGTGTGTGTGTGTGTGTGTGTGTGTGTGTGTAAGACTTTAGGGAAAATGCCAGAACCTGTTGGACCTTGCCTTTCCCAAGGCTGCTGTCCCAGCCTGGTATGGCTCCCTGTGGGTTTCATGGTTAACTGGATCTTTCCTCCAGCCCCTCTCAAGCCTTCTACTTTTGGGTGAGCTAATTGGGGAATAAGATCCTTTCCTGCGTCTGTGCTGGAACCTCAGTCACCTTCCAGGGCTGAAGCTGCCTCAGCCCTGCACACTCTGCCCGTTGTTTTTTTTTTTAACCATGTCACTGCTGTCACTGGCCACAACTCTTCTCATCAGTCAGGAATTCTGGAGCCCGTCTCCCCTCCTGTCCGCCTCCAGTGTTCTCTTTCTAAGGGCCCTCTGGCCCTCAGGTGGGCTCTTCTGTTCCCCCTCTTTAGAACACTGCTGACGTTAGGTGAGTGTGTATGGGCCCAGTGACTGGGTCCCAGTCTGAGACCTTGAACTCCGAGCTCAGCTGTGGTTGTCTTTCCCCGACATTCTGGCCCTGTCATGCCTGCCTTGAGGATTCACACATGTGGAATATTGAAGCACTCATCCTTCAGCCGATTATTTAATGCTATGAGGCAGGGCATCCTTGGGGTCGGAGCTCATGGTTGGCTTGTAGTGATAGCCAGCTAGTTCCCTTTGGCTGGTTCCATGGCTATGTGGGGCTTCCTTTTATATCTTCTAGTCTTTGGTTTTCAAGGAGAAATTCTTCATGCAATTAGAAAATCTGTGGACATTTGCCATAAAAGGTCAACAGTATAAAGTATATAAAAATATATTTTTAAAAATACCAAGAAAGTAAATGTTAAATGAGCTATAATATTGAATTTGATAGAACACAGAGTCAAGGGCCATAGAGAAAAATTATTTCTCTATGAATCATGACATTTTAAGTATGGCATGTTTATATAAGCACACACCTGGGTCAATATTATAGAATTTTGGTAATGGGGTCTAGGATGAGCTAGCTGGGCAGACAATTTAGAAGGAAGAGGGTTGTGTCCACCTATTGATATCTGGTACAAGCCTGAAGCATTCACAGTGAGGTTCTGGTTTAGTGTGCAAGTGAGGGGCTCGCTGTGGTCCTCATCAGTTCTGACTCTCTGGATGCCTGTTGATTTTCATGGTTGTGTGTGGTAGATACACAGGTTCTCGAAACGCTTGGGTTGGTAGCAGAGAGCCACACTTCTGCTGGATGTCACATATGGATGGGTATGTGTATGTGTGTGTGCACACGCATCTGTGGTTTGCTCATCAGTAGAGCCGTGACTTGAATGCTGGTATATCAAGAGTTCCCACCTCAGCTGAGCTGCCTGGTGCCATTAATCTCCTCTAGTCAGGAGGGGGAGGAGAGCCAAATGCAGACTACAGATGGTCACTCCTGTGGACATGTGTCGAAATGTTTAGAGCCCTGAACCATTCTTTTCTTTGTGTCTGATTGTGCGTTGGCCGACTGTGGACCAGCAGGCCACACTTGGCCTGTGATGCTGTAGCCGGTGATGCTGTTCTGTTCAGATGATGCTGAGAATACAGCCAGGTGAGGCAGGTGCTTGGTAGGTGAGCTCACTCTTTAATGTTTTGGCCACACCTTTATTTCTTTCCTGGTGCACTGGCTCATTTACCTGTGTATTATAGCAAGTACCACGTTTCTTCTCCAAGGCAAAAAGAGGACATTTTTAAAATTAGGTTTATGTCATCGTTTGGTTCTCCAGCTGTCTTACAATGATTTAAAACAGCGAAGTGTTCAAAAGACTCGAGCGGAAACTACATTACCACATTATCAATCAAAAAGGCCTCTGTTCAGGACACTGTTGACTCACTGGGCCTTCAGGCTGAGGCATTAACGTTTAGGGTGAGTACAGCAGACTGGGGAGGCTGCTTGTTGTGAGTTTGTTGTTGGGCAACCCAAGTGCTGGAGGCTTTGCTCTGCCATGCTCTGACTCTCTGGAAGCATGTTGTCCAGACATCTCCCCTATTGCTCAGTGCGGCTAAATGAACATGGGCCTTGGAAAGGCCTGAGAAGTCACCATCCGTTCACACACACATGCCTAGCTCTTTCTATGGAAAGTGTCAATCTCCAGACAAGCCGAAGTCGGAGGCGAACCCTCTGATCTAGCCGGCCAGGCGCTCCCTGGCCAGCCTTTCTGGAAGACCATATCAAGTTTGCCCAGTGTTGTGAATGAAAATAACCCGCTGGTGAAAGCCCCAAATTAGAAACCTCTTGGTATATTTATTTCTGTGTCTCAAGAATTCTGATTTAAAGCAGACTTTATTTCAAGTAATACGAACAGTAGGTTGTTCAGGAGCCTTGGATGAATCAATGTTTTCTTCCCTCCAGTCCAGGAAAATCTATTTAAGGTAAAGATCAACCCTGGGCTGGAGTTAGAGCCCACTGAATGCAAGGCTGGGGAGCAAGACCAGGGCTGCTCTTTTCTGTAGAGTTGTGAGTAGTGGGGATGCGGATCTTATGCAAGCCATCATTTTCCATACAGCCCTTTCCATGAGACCTTCCTCTACCTGGAACTTGCTGTGGAGCCAATAGTGTGTGTTACACAGGAAGATGAGCTCTCATGGGACTTTGGGGTTATTCAATTTAGGAATAATTTAAACCTTGAAATACTGTCTGAAGACTTTGGTGCCCCTTAGTGATACCTAAGAAAGAAGCAGTAATAAATATAGTAACATGCATCTTTGAGATGCACCAGCCCTTCCTCTCACTCCCCCCTTACATCCTCCTGCTCCGGCCTTCTCCATCCCTCTCTATGAAGGTTATCAGTCATTGTCTCAGTTAACAAACCCTGACCCTCTGCATAGGCTCTGACTGATCTCTGCCCCATACTGTGCTTCTCTGGTCCCGCCCTCATTTGGCCCTGGCCTCAGTAGCTATGTAGGAACTGTTTTGGTCTCTGAACTTGATTCTCCACTTCTAATCTCTGCCTCTATAACCCTTCCTTTTATTCCATGAGAATGTGCACATATTCCATGACTTTGTGATGCTCTTTGAAGACAAAAATAGTGAAAGGATTAGCCAAGAAATCGCAGGACCCCAGAGTTGCTATTTTAATGGGGACAGTAAGCAGTGAGAGAAGATACCATCAAATAAGGGTGAAGAAATTGATGGTGGACCAGAATATCTACCCCATGAAGACCAAGAGTGGATGGGCAAAGAAGGAGCCAGGATGGGGAGAGGGGTGAAGACCTAGCTGAGAAGGTGGCATCAGGGAAGCAGGAATGACCAGGGTCCTGGGAGCTTACACTGTCCCGGAGAGGTGTGCTCCTGGTGTGAGTGTGTATTGAAGGCAGAAGTGGTGTGGTCGATGTTCCTGAACTGTCCCACACAGGAGAAAAACTGGCTGGGGGAGGGAACCACAGCTCTGTTTGGGACATATTGTGCTTTGGATGCCCGACTATGTGGAGGGACAGTAAGATGGCTGGAGCTGGAATTGGGGGAAGAGTTTGTACCCAGAGATAGAAAACCCCGGTAGATGCTATTTAAAGTCAGAACAGAGGGAGGCACCATACAGATGGGAAGCATCTTTGAACTGAGCCCCAGACTTTTTTTTTTTTGTAGGATTCAAAAGTATAAGATTCAGAAGTTCTTTCCTTCCTTCCTTCCTTCCTTCCTTCCTTCCTTTCTTCCTCTCTTTTTCTTTCTTCCCCCTCTCTCTTTCTTTCAAGTTTTATTTATATGTGTATTTTATGTATATGAGGACTCTGTTTGTATGTCTGCACACCAAAAGAAGGCATCAGATCCCACTATAGAAGTTTCTTAGCCATCATGTGGAAGCTGGGAATTGAACTCAAGACCTCTGGAAGAGCATCCAGTGTTCTTAATCCCTGAGCCGTCTCTCCAGCCTAAAGTTTCTTATGCTGGAACCTTTCTTTTATGGCTGAAGACTTGCTCTCCAGTACCCTGTTGTTGCTTCTGTATGAGCTGCTCATGGGGCACAGTGGCCACACATGGCACAATCTGATGGCACCATGCATGACCAGGTAGTGCTGTGATGGAAAATACAGTATTTGGATGGCAAATAGTGATTAAGAGGCATAGTGGTTGAGGGATGGTGGTGTGTGGATGCAGTGGCCAGGTAACATAGTGGTTGGGAGATCCAGTGACCAGGGGATATGGCGGCTGGTTCTCATGGTGGCAGAGTAGTGGTCATAGGGTTGACCCTGTTGTAAAATGGGCCTCATTGGGGGAAGTAGGAATTCCTGCTTCTGGGACCTGCTGCCCTTTGGATGCCCAGCTATGTGGAGGGATAGTGAGCTGGATGTTGGGGCAAACCGTCTTTGCTGCTCTGCCCTTCCTTGTGTGTTCCAGAGCCGTTCCATTTGCTTCCCTGCATGCAGAGCAGAGGCAGAGGCAGGAGGATCTCTGTGAATCTGAGGCTAGCCTGGCCTACATAACACAAGGCTATGTAGCTAACTCTGTCTCAGTCACCCAACCCCCCAAAACTTTCTTTTAATGGAACAACCTTTACCTTTCCAGAAGTTTCCTCTTGCTCCTGGCCCTCACTTCTCATTCATTTCTGTCATTCTTTTAAAGACGTTCCCTGTCATCATCCTTGCCCATTGTGTCATTGTTTCTCTGTGGTGCTGGGGATGGAACCCATGACCTCACGTATGATAGGCAAGAGCTGGACAGCAAACCACGCTGCAGCCTTGTGTGTTCTGTGTTTCTGGTATAAAATGAACTTCTTGAAGTTGAGGGGGTGGGGTATCAATGTTTACATCCCCAGAACTCAGAAATCTCTTTCATGAAACAGCTTATTAAATGTTGAACTGGGAAGTCTAGCTTAAAATTTGCAAAAATGGTTTTAGATAGCATTTGTTCATTTAAAACACATATACATTAGGTATATACATATTTGTATGTGTCTGTGTATGTATGTATGCATGTATGTATGTGTATATATATGTATGTGATTATCTGGAAGGATGATGAATGAACACACCCATGTTCCCAGGCACTTATGTCAGAAGCAGCGAGAGTTTCATATACAGAGAGTGTTTTTTTTTTACCTTTATACAGCTTATCTGCTCCTAAATGAAAGCATGTGCTTCCTCCCTAGAGTAACGACTTTTTAATTTCTTCTCTCACACCTTTTGGGATTAAGTCTTGGGAGTCCAAAGGTACATACAGGAAGAAGGACATTGTCAGTCACATTAGAAGTTACCAGCTCCATTCAATTTACTATTATATTTAAAATTTAAAATAGTAAGACTGATATCTTATTTTTTTCCTGTAGAAATTCTGGCTACCTGGAATGTCATGTGTGTGTGTGTGTGTGTGTGTGTGTGTGTGTAGGTGGTGGTTTTGTGTGTGTGTCCCTGTATTTGTGTGTACATGCATGCATATATCTGTGCGCTTCTATATATGTATTTGTATGTAAGTGTGTCTCTGTGTTTGCATGCATGCATATATGTATGCTTGCAAGTATGTGATGTATGTATTTATATGCATGTGTGTACATGTGTGTTTGTGTACTTGCATGCATGTATATACATGCTTATGTATGTTTTTATTCATGGGTGTGTCTGCATGCAGAAGGTAAAATCTATAGAAGGCAATTTAAGATGCTTCAGGAAAACTTTGGATACCTTGTTGGCTTTTAAACCTTGGTACTTGGATATTCTGTAAAAATTTCTAGTGTAATTTTGTATTCTGAGCCTTCACCCATTGGGGGAATAAAGAACATTGTGTGTGTGTGTGTGTGTGTGTGCTGGACACAACCTGTGGTTCCTCAAAAGATGTTTGGAGCCATTGTGACACTCAGTGTTTGTGGACATGTTTTATCCAGCCAGAAATGAAGGACACAGTGTTCATACAATGAGCAAGTGTGACAGCAGTCTACAGACAGACACGCTGAAGTAGTGCCCATGCTATGTGGACCCTTGCCAACTGTCTGCAGCCACTGTACTGATCTTAGTCCCCCTTGAATGGCGAGGGGGTTAAAGAGGAACAAACCAGTTCATTTCCCAGTAGCCAGCAGGCCTCTGTAGCCTGGAATAGGAAGGATGGGGACTTTGAACTAGAAGGCCACCATCACATAGTAATATTCCTCAGTAACAAGGAGGCTATACCTGTGTGACCTGGGTGGAGGGCTCCCATATAGGATAATATTTCAAGAGAATCTAAATATCTGGGTTTTGTGAGAAGTCTCCTGACTTTTAAATGTTGAATACAAAACATTTTTTCCCTTTGACATAGGATGAATAGTTATTATCTGCCCAACCTCATGGTTTCCTCTCCTGGCCACACACAATGGTCAGGGACCTTCAGTGTCCCTTGGTATGACCTTTGCACTTTGGGCCCTGAGCCAGTTTCAGCCTTCTTCAGTGAGGCCTCTCTGTCTATCTCATTCTCGGCTTCAGCTCTCTAAGCTGTGTGTGAATTTCCTCCAGCACTTGCAGCCCATGCATTGTCCCGTGTCACTTCTACAACGCGCATGTGCTCACTCGCCTTGAGAGCGGATCCCTTGCCGTTTTGTTGCTTAGTGCGTCGTCGTGGTTACGTTCCATGACTCCAACCTGAATGTAAACATCCCCACTCTGGACCCATGTTCTGAGTACTCTTCAGACTTTCGATAGAAGGCCTTTGTCTCATCGTAGCTACAAGTAAGAGTGGTGGAGTGGAGGATCATGGGACCCATAGCTGCCAGAGCGCAGTTGCCCTGGTAGGGTCAGAGTTCAGGCCGCAGCAACTATTCCCCAAACAAGGGGTGGCCAGCATTGTTTTCAGCACCTGCTCTAGGCTAGGTCATTTGCTTGTTTGTTTTTTGACCAGGGAGCATGGTAAGAAATAACTCAAGTGGTTCGTCTTTTCTTCTTTATCGAATGCCAATTGAAAGTTTGCGTGATCCACATAGCGACAGCTGCTAGACGTTCCATAGGAATGTGTTGACACTCGTGAGGGGTTCTGACTGGACAAACTTTTCCCCGGGGGGTGGTGCCCTATGTGGCAGTGTCCCCAAGGGCAGCTGAGGGTACAGTCCAGGCCTTCTATGATGGTCCTTCCCACTGCCACCTGGCTGCAAGCAAAGGTGAAGTCACAGTCAACTCTCAAGCAGCATCAGCCTCAATCCCAGTCACAAACATCCTACTTCCCCTTCGGCGTCTCCTGCTGTCTTACCAGTGGCAGAAGTCTTTTCATGTGGGCCACCACCCGTCCCCTCTTCCTCACCCTAGATGATTTGCCAAGTACTGTTTCGGCTCTCACTTCCTCTTTGATCTTTTTGAGATGGGACTGTAACTCGCTATGTAACCCATGCTGTCCTCACACATGAGGTTGTGCCTGTGAGTGCTGGGATTAACACAAAAGCTCACCCGGCTTTTAAACATGCTTTGTGTCTTCTCACAGAACTAGGTCCATGTCCCCAGAAACCTCTGCATGGGTCTGTCTCATTTAACCCGGTCTGCCCTTCACACTGATGGAGATGTTATAAGAATCAAATTATGAATATTGTGCTTTTGTCCATGGAAGTCTCCATGGGTTCCCTACAGGCTCCGGATGAATCCAAGGCTTCCCAGTACCCGCGAGACTCCCCACAGCATAGCATTTGCTCCTTTGACTCACAGTTCACCCGCCTTTCATGTCTGGGACATTCCTGTCTATAAGTGACAGGCACACAGTGGTTTGGCTCCTTTGCATGTTTGTGTACGTTACTCTCTGTCTCTGGGGCTCCATACGTCCTAGAATTTTGTGTATTTTATAGGCCCCTACAGGTAAAACACTATTTCTAGGATTTTTTTTTCCTGCTCTCTTTTAGCTTTGACATAAAGTCCCATTATCTCAACTCTGCCTGCCTATGTAGCAAAATGGATGGGGTTGCAGTCTGCCCAGTGGTCCATTCATTGCCGCTGCACCACCAGGACAACCTTTAAACGAGAAACGTAGGTTACTGGGACTCTGTCCCTAGTCTTTCTTCAGTGGTGTGTACTCCAGAAGAAATTAGATCTTTACTCTGCATTTGCCTATTTATTTAGTTTCCTTTCTGAACCTATAGTAGTACATGGCACTGCCTTTGTTAACTAGAGCGGGTCTGTTTAAAATAATGAAGTTCAAAGTTTCAGTCCTCAAGGGGCAGAGACTGAAGGAAGCTTAGCTGCTCGTGTTTATTTCCTTACACAGCCTCGGAAACCTAGCACGGCCTGTTTGGGAAACCGGCTGGCTCGTGAAGCAGAAAGTCTGTCAGTCATTAAAGCACAGTGTGCTTCTTGTGATGTGCAGCTCGTCTGGGCTGGTGGAGATTAGCATGTGTTCTCTTGGGTAGATATTAACACGTGTTCCCATGTGCAGGCGGTAATGTGATTTATTGTACTCTCTTTGCTAAAATTTACCTGAGCTGCTTAATCACACAGTTCCTTGAGATCACTCTACAAACTGTATCTGCCCAGATAGCAGCCTCTGTCGTAGTTTTCTTGATACATTTGGCTCTCGCTGTGTTTGGTTTAGTGGCTGTAGCTTCCTCTAGGAACCAAGGGGTTTTAGACATAGTCAGCACAGTGACTGTAATGGACATGTTACAGGCAAAAGTCTTACCCCTAAAAATGAAAGACAATGGTGATTATGTAGAAGTTCTTAGTAGAATTATTCCTACCAAGTGTGCAGATGCTAAACGTGGCAGATGAGTAGCTGTGTGTCAGCTGTCCAGTATTTTCAGGATCACTGTGCTGCCAACTGCAGGTCAAGCACCGCTCTAAGGAATCACAGCGGTCATCGTACCCTAGCTGAGTGACAGCTCTCAGGTGCCGCTGTCACATTCTCCTGTGACTCCTTGAAAGAATTGGCCTGTGGGACATGTTTCTCTAAAAAGGATTGCACGTTCTAAAGAACTGCTTAAAAGACCCACACAGTCCAAATTCAGATTGAAATGCTTCTTAAAGCGTGTAAGTTTGTTTGGAGATCTTTTTGCACACAGCTATTTGAGAACATGTTTGCTACTTGTGCAAGGTGATTCATGGGTCTAAAATGAAAAATCTAGTTTTGGGGAAGAAAGCAAATGAAGCTATTATGCTTACTATTATTATCCTTTGGGAAGAGAAGGGCAAGCTTTCAGGGTTCGTCTTTTAGACTCAGGGAGGTAGCTGTGTCAAATGCTGGCACATTTTCCTTAGATAAACAGGGTGCTTGGAGGCGGTCAAATTCTGCAGGTTCCAAAGCACAAGTGAATAAGTAGTCTCCTCCTCCTCCTGAGTGTTGTTTGCGAATTCACAAGCAGGTACAAAAAAATCTTCGTTTACCACTCCCCAAATCTCTCCTCTGGCATATCTTATCAGGAAAATGAGACATTTCTTAGAGAATTGAGATGAGGAGGAACAGGGGAGAGGCAGGAAGAAGAAGGAGAAGAAACCTAAAAACAGGGTTTCCCATTCACCATGCAATGAGGGTCTTTTTTTATGTGCATTGGTGTTCGCCGGCATGTACATCTGTGTGAGAAAGCTGGATCCCTGGAGCTACAGCTACAGACAGGTGTGAGCTGCTCATGGGTGCTGGGAATTGAATCCGGGTCCTTTGGAACCAGTGGTCTTAGACTATTGAGTTCTCTAACCACTGAGGCATCTTTCCAGCCCCCATGTAATGAGACTCTTGAGAGGGTCCTGTGTGTACGGTGAGCTATTCCATGACTCCTCCTTAGTTATATTTCTTCAAATTTCGGCCAAAAGAAATCCATTTACTTCTGTAAACATTAAATGAAATTCAGAAATATATAATTACTAGTAACTTAAGACTTCTGCTACATTATATATCTTAAAACATATATACAATAAATATATACTATTTTATTTTCAATTAAGTTAAACTCTAGCAAATATTCGTTATTTATCATCTGGGAAATGCAAAGTAAAACCAATTGTCACCCCATATAATCACTAGGTGAACAAAATCAGATGTTCCACCCAGGTTTTGGTAAAGATAAGGAATGAACGGGAGTCTCACACATGATTGCTGGGGACCAAAATGGCACATGCCCTCGTGAAACCCTCACAGGTTCTGTAAAGTTAGAGATGCCCTTGCTTTGTGTCTTATTAGGCTTTCTGTTGCTATGACAAAATGCCTGGGATGGACAACTTACGGAGGTGGAAAGTCTATTGGGCAGTTGCAGTAGTTTCTTTCTGTGCTGCTTGGTCAGTTGGGTTTGGAGCTCTAATGAGGCTGTACGTCATGCTGGAAGCACCTGATGAGGTGACTGCGGAGCCCATGGTGGCCGACCATAGAGGGATTGCAGCCCAGGCGCACACTGGGATAAGTAGATAAGCAAAGTGTGCTCTTCATTGTCTTGAAATGCTACTCAGCCACAAAAGGGATGGATGCTCTAATTGATACAAGCAAAAGTTTCAAATAGGTCACAAAGCATTCGGTTAATTGAATTGGCCAGACAGATGAGACAATGTTTCTTTTTGTTTGATCTACAGGAGGTAAAATCTAACCAGCAGACTCAGGCCAGCACGGGCATGGTTGGTATGCTCTGTATCTTGATTGCAGGACAGCCTATCTTTGGAAACACTCACAGAATTGTGTTGTACCCTAGGTTAGTTGAGACACAGGGACACTAATTAGCAACCACAACAGTCATAAGTGATAACAGTGTGGAAGTACATACTTTAAGTGTTTTAAACATTATTTTAGGATTGTGTGTGTATGAGTGTTTAGCATGAGTGTCTCCCTCTGCACCACCATGTGTATATGGTACCCTAGGAGGCTAGAAGGAGGTATTGGATCTCCTGACATTGGAGTTACAGACAGTTGTGAGGCTCACTCATGCATATGTGTAAATATGTGTGTATGTGTGTGTGCATGCACACATGCTCTTACCATTGGGGATCAAACCTCTGGAATAGCAGTCAGGGCTCCTCCCTGCCGTGATACTCCTGTCAGGAATTCTGGCCTAGTAAATGTAGTAAATTG
Organism: Microtus oregoni; assembly: GCF_018167655.1. Classification (NCBI taxonomy): domain Eukaryota; kingdom Metazoa; phylum Chordata; class Mammalia; order Rodentia; family Cricetidae; genus Microtus; species Microtus oregoni. The sequence goes on from NW_024543219.1 coordinate 1,402,814, forward strand.
AATTGATTTTGTCTGAGGAGATGCACTATTTAGAATGAAAGTAGAAACATTTTGTGGTAGGGAAGGACGGGTGCTATAGGGAAGTGTACAGTTGGGAGTTGGTAGCACAGGAATACCCAGGGGCACCAGCGTTGGTAGCATGTTGGAACACCTGGAAAGGAGTTCCTGGTGTTGCCTGGTTCTTACCTGGTATTCACAGGCAAGAAGACAAATGTCTCTTGTCAATGGTGGAGTGATTCTTGCGGAATACTGCCACCTTGTCTCTTTAACATGATTAGAAATCTAGGTAGTTTTGGAATCTAACACATTTAACCAGGATTTAGCCTGTGCACTCATGGACTTTACATCCAGGGATGTTCATGCATGAGAGCAAAGCAAACATCCTGAGCATAAAGGCCCGGCTCCCTTCCTCTGGGGTCGACTTTGGCAACCTGTGACAGCCGACAATGGCTGTGCTGTGGAAGGGCCAAGTTTTCCAAACTCACAATACATCCGTTAGGTTTCCTAAGTGCAAAAGCATCAAACCTCAGGGCTATTGAGAAGAAGGTATGATTTTCTTAGACATGAATATGAAGAAAAATAGCAGAAGAAGAATGGTAGGAAACGATGTCTTCACCTACCCCAAATGTGAGAGCTAGGTGATAAGAGGGTCTGAAGAATGGTGTGGGGGACAATGAGGACAAGTGGAGCCCATAGCAGGGCACAGGCAGAATAGGACAGGATGCTAAAAGTGGCAACAAAACCCAACTTGGCCTGTGGACTCCGGAACATGCATGACCCTTAGATATCCATTAGCCCAAGGCCAGTTTGCAGGCTGTCTCCTCTTCACCTGAAAGACTAAGTATGGTCTGCTTGGATTGCGGCAATGAAACTTGAACCCTTCCAGCTTTTGGCATAGTCAGCTCAGAGGCCCCCTTGGAATTTGCAGAACATCAAAGTGATGACCAAGGCAGCTGCTGCTCCCAAGACTTCTAAGAAATCCTTTATGGCTCTGCTGAGCTCTAGGAGGGAAAGGGCTCTAGGCCTCCACGGATTGCAGAGCTGCTGAACAAGGTTGATTCTGAGAAACGGTCCCTGCTTGCTGCAGATTGGAAAGAATATAGCCAATGTCTGACAATGTTCCATTCTCCTGGTTTGTTTACTAAATCTAAAGGGATTAAGGGCTGAAGTACTTTAGGGGGCTTATCTTCTCAGGGACTGAGCAAATCTGTTCCACAGTGGTGCTCCAGGGACCATTGGATGAACCTGGACTTGGGGAGTGCCTGTAAATGAGCGACTGCAGACCTCAGTGGTGCTCCAGGGACCATCAGAACCTGGGGTGAGGGAGCGTCTATAAATGAGCAACTGCAGAGCCATCCCCTGAGATGGCTGGTGGCACTGTGGATTTACACAGTTTTATTTAAACACTGGAGAGGCAACCACAAGCACTGGCCTCATGACAGCAACCCAGAGTAATTTTTCAGCACGACTAAGGGGCAACCATCAAGTGCAGTCACCCACTTTTGACACTTAATGCTTCTAATCCCAAGAAAGATGAGATTATGGAACACAAATGAGCAGCCAGAAACAGAAAGTTCAATATTAACACCTAGAAGGCAAATGCCAATTAAGAAGGGTGGAATGTGTTTTATTACTCTGCGAATGAACTCCCCTCCTTCAACTCCCTGTGGCCCTAATAACAGCAAAGTCCATTGTAACTTTTAGTAATTGGTTTTTTTTATTAAAATAAAAAGAGTACAGTATAAATTTTAGCAACCAGGCTAAGTAGGCATTAAATACCCTGGGATCCAACCACAATGCATAGCATCATTCCTTTGGGAAAAGGATTCTAAGTGTTCAATAACTACCTTACAAATAGACTTTAGGATCATAGTCCTCTTGAGACTAAGGAGCTGTACGCAATGGCAATGCCTTCCATTGACTCACCCGAGAATGGCACCAAAGGGACCTGTATTCTTCCATACATGTGTGGTGAATTCAGCTAGTCTGGGTTTGATCAAAGATTATTGCTGAGTATACAGGGAGAGCATGAGCATTAAGACCAAGGCATATACTCAGGAGAGTCAAAGGGGGAACTGGGAGGATAGAGCCACAGATGTAAGGAGCTTGAAATCTCCACGGCAAAGGTGACATTGTGAATGGCTAGAGTCGGGAGGGACCACTGTGGAAAATGAACTGACATTGCAGGCAAGAAGGCCATGAGGTAAGAAGAAAAAAATTGAAGAACCAATCATTTAAAAAAAAAAAGACAAATACAACTAAATGTGTCCCCGAAAGACTAGGTAGACTATAAGGAAGGCAAAGAGCTGCCTAAGACCTACAAATATTTTCCCACGGCTATTGAAGAGGAAGATTTAGAAGCGATGCCTAAGTATATCAGCTCATTTCTGAGTTGAACAGTCAGAGTGCACCTGCCATGGTGCAGGGTGGGCAAGGTTGGCAAGAAGAGCTAATGACGTCATCAAGCTTGCAAGTTCATATAATTCCAGCCAACCACAGACGTGAACCAGAGTAAGGTGGCGAGGCAGGACATAATGGTGGCGACACATGGAATGTTCAAAGGAATGTCAGACTTGTCTGCCTTAATCTTTCCCTGTGTATACACATCTTTTTTAGACTTGCCATTTTGGTTGTGTGGTAAGATGTATAAGAGTAGATTATATAAAGTGTGTATGTCTAATTGTCACGTTGTTTTTATTACCTAGGTAGATGGTAGCTCCTCTGATGAGTAGATATGATTCGTTGATTAAAATGATTAAAACAGGGTTTAGTTCGCATAACTTGAACTAACATGGCTGATTTTTTTGCTTGAGAAAGCTATGCATGCATTTTAATCTAAGTGAGAAAATTCATGATCAATAGGATATAAAATGTGAAACAGCTTAGTATGTTTGGTTCTCGCTGTGGGGAGTGTATCCATTCATATGTGCAGTATGATGTTTAATACAGCCGTGGGATGCCACCATTCACTTTTACATGTATCCCAGCTACAGGAGCATTGTCCTGTCTTCCCACTCTGTATTAGGGACTGCTACTGTGTGAATGTGTCCATGGAAATCCATGTGGTGAAAATTTAATTCCTGGTAATGATGTTGGAAGGCAGTACCTAACAATAGGTAATCGTGAATGGGTTAATGCTGCACAGAAGAACTTAAGGCTTGACGTTTTTCTCTCTCCCTTCCTCTCCCTCTCCTCTCTCCCTTCCTCCTCTTCTCCCTCTCCCTTCTTCCCTCCATTCCTCTCTTTCTTTCTCTCTCTCTGCTCTTCCCCCCATATTCCTTCTTCCCTGAGGTAACACAACACAGAGGCTTGTCAATCAATGCTGGCTCCTTAATCGTGGATGTTGAGCCTCTATCATCATGAGCCAATCAGTTTCTCTTTATTATAGACTTCCTAGACTACGTTATCCTGCATTTAAAGCACACAGCTTCTCCCAGGCTCTGGAGCTTACTTTGCACGTGGTTTTCTTCCATGCACTCTGCAGGCATCTATAGTGGAAGTCTTCATGGAAAGCCTCTTCCAAACACTCAACATGATAACAGCATTGCTCCTCCAGTCACTTGTGGCCTCACAGTACTGTGCTGGCTCCATCCAAGTATCTGTTATGACAAGAACGGTGGAGCTCACCACCTTGCCTTTTACTTAGTCAGCTCCTTCGCTTATAGCAAAACCACCACAGGCCCTGAGGCTACAACAGGCATTTTCTTTATGGTTCTGGGGGCTGGGAAGTCAAGATCAAGGTTAGATGCTGGTTTGCAAATGGCTTTCATCTTGCTGTGTCCTGCACATGGTGAGGAAGAGGAAGAAGAAAAAGGCAACAAGTGGAGGGGAAGGGAGGAGAGGGGAAGGGAGGGAAGGAGAAGAAATGTAAGTACACTTCCATCTATTGCATGTACTAACCACGTCACAAGCCTCCACCCTTGTGCTATGATCAGCCCCTCCAATCTCTGCTTTATAATAGGGCTTGATTTAGCAATTTGGGAGGGTTCCAGGGACACCTTTTACAGTTAAGACTTTTGCTTCCTGAGTTGTAAGATGGGAAGAGACTCTCAAAGAGTGGGTGTGAGTGCTGCTCTGTCCCAGGGCCTCTGTTGCTGTGGAAACTCCAGTACTTTTTCAGGTCTTTTCTTCTGCTTGCCTGGGAAAGGAAGGTTGTACACATCTGAGAATCATAGGTTTCCTAGGCATCTTGTCTTAGACTACTTTCCTTTCTGTGGCAGAGAACCCTGACCTAGGGGTTTATGAACAAAAGAAATGCATTTCGCTCATGGTTGTATGGGATGAGAAGTCCTAGTCTGAGGACTGCATCCAGCAAAGGTCTTTGTCTGAGTTAGGTTTCTGTGATAAAACACCATTGCCGCTGTGATAAAATACCATGACCAAAAACAACTTGAGGAGAAAAGGGATTCCTTCGGCTTATGTCACACTCCATCTCTGAAGGAAGTCAGGCCAGGACCTCAAAGCAGGGACCTGAGGCAGGCACTGAAGGAGAAGGCATGGGGAAGGGAGGGGGTGCTGCTTACCATCCTGCTCCTCATGCCTTGCTCAGCCTGATTTCTTCTAGCATTCAAGACCACCACTCCAGGGGTGGCACAGCCCACAGTGATCTGTGCCCTCTCACACCAGTGTGGTGGGGCTTGTTTTATATTGAGGTCATCTCTTTTCAAACGATTGGCTCAAGTCAAGTAATTGTGAAACTAGGCTGCCCAGTCTTCTTGTTGGGTCTTCCTAATTAGAAGACTGGAAGAGCAGGAGACAGACAAGAGTGAGCTGCTTTTAAAAAACACTCACTCTTGCAATACTTCTGTCCATTCGTTCTGGGGACAGTAACACAATGACCCGGAATAGGTCCCACCTTTCACACTGCAGTATCGGGATGAAGTTCCCAAGTGAACTCTGGGGACACATTCACACCATATCACCTTTCTGCCATTCATCTTCCCACTGCTCGTTCTTGTTTTGAAAACACCCTCCTTCTTCCAGCCCCAGAGCCCGCCTGACGATGTTCAGCAGCCAATGGAGCCTCTACCTCCAATGGTGACAGGTGGCTAGTGTCTAGTCTATCCTCATACATAGTCTAGAAACAGTCCTGTTATGAAAACTGCTCTCCCCAATTCCACTCATTTCCCAGATATCTCCCAGATATGTCTCTGTATGCTATGCCCTTGTGCAAAAGTGTGATCTCTGAGTCTCAGGAAATTTTATGCATCAGCCGTTTCCTTTTTGGGCCAAGGCATACCCATGGGGCAGCGATTGGGATGGAAGGCACTGAGCTAGACTGGTCTGCCAAAACAACAGGACCGTGTTCCATCAGTGATGTGGTCTCAGGAAAGTTTCCTATTTTGGATGAATAAAAGCCTGTCTTGTCAAACCAGGTCTCGGCAAAGTGGAAAAGCTTTTCTTCTATCCCTCTGAATGCTGAAGGCCAGGTTGTTTCCATAGATAAGCATAGATGTTGCCTGGCTGGAGAGATGGCTTCGTAGTTAAGAGCACTGGCCACTTTCCGAAAGGACCCTGGTTCAATTCCCAGCACCCATGTGGCGTCTCACAATTGTCTGTAACTCTGGTTCCAAAGGATCCAACACCCTCACATATGCAGGCAAAACACCAATGCACATAACATAAAAATAAATAAATCATTGAAAAATATAGACTCAGAATGGTAGAACTAAGGATAGAATGCCTTAAGTTCTATTTTTAATAGAAATCAGTGTAATTTGACTGAGAGCACATTGTTCTCTTAATTACTCATCTCTCAAGTCTCCCTTGGAGGTATTTATTCACTGTCTTGTGTGTCTTCCTCGATAGAAGACATTCCTCATGAATAAATAAGATGAGGACAAGAAAGGGCTTCATTCAGTGTTAACTGGATGCCAAACTCATGCTCAGTTCCTTATTTGGGTCAGGTCACTTGCTCATAACGAAAGTGCTGGCAAGTGTTCCTAGCCTCTTTTTATACATGAAGAAAGGGCAGTTGAAAGACGTGAAGTCTCTTGCCCAATGCCAAAGAGGTGGTAAGTGTAGATTTCGGACTAGAGCTAAGTTATACAGATTTTCATATAAAAGTAGGATTCTAGCTTTAGTGGGAGGGGCTGGAGCAGGCATCCTTACAAATCCTTCTGTGTCTTTGGATCTTATTGATCATGAACACTGGGCGTAGAGACAATGGAAGTAGTTTCTTACTGTCCGCACCAGTGAACTTCAGTGAAACCAGGAGAAGAAAAATGCCTGTTCATCAAACTCACTGCTTCTAAACTGTAATTTAGGTTACCATAAGGTAAATTACACGAAAACGCAGCTTCGCGGATAAAAGATCCATTGTCCGGGAAGAATAGTTTTGGTGGATTTCCATGCTTTCTGAATAAACATAAGCCAAAAGGTGCGTTCTTCTGGCTGAGCCCATGCATTCCTCCATGCACGAGCATCTTTTATTAATCACGGGAATGACTTTGTTGCTTTGCATGTAACAACAGACCCCTCCTGGTGTTTGTTTAGGTGGGCATTGGTGGCAGTGGTCTGGTTGGTATGGGCAGTTTAACTTGATTAGAGTTCCTTCATGTGAGAATGACCAGCTCATTTCTTATCTCCGTGATACGTGGAGGCAACCGCAGAATCTGAAGTGCTCAGTAGGTGTGAGGGTTAATCGTCATGTAAAGATATGTTTTGGTATCACACCCCTTCTGGGCTCTTTAAAGCTTTATCTTGTGCAAACTGAGAAATGTTAGTGTTTCTCATCTAAGTTCCAATAATGCTTTTTTTTTAAAGCATATGTGCATTGGTTGAGGTTCCTTTTAAAATAGCATTAAAAGAATGTATATGTCTATTTGTACATCACACACATGAGAGAGAGAGAGAGAGAGAGAGAGAGAGAGAGAGAGAGAGAGAGAGAGAGAGAGAGAGAGACCCATTGGGGAAGAGGTTTTTTGGCATCACTAGACTGTACACTTCAACCAGGTCAGATCACTGTGAATATCATAGGGTCTCTCACTCTGAGACTGTTTTGCCCATCAAACAGCCACAGAGGGCATTGCCAGTGACTGTACCAAGTTGAACCATGTGTTTTTCTCCATGTCCCGTCTTCTCATTTCAAGAAACTTTAAGTCCGCCTTCTGTGTATGAAACCCACAGACATCGCCCTCTTTCACTTTTTCCAGGCAACAAGGGCTGCCATCACTCAGCACTGCACGGACCTGGGAGAGTTGCTGGGCAAGGAGAATGATGTAGCCCTCATCATCGACGGCCACACCCTGAAGTACGCCCTTTCCTTTGAAGTCCGCAGAAGTTTCCTGGACCTGGCGCTCTCGTGCAAGGCGGTCATCTGCTGCAGGTGAGAACACGTAGGCTGGGCCCAGTCTGCGAGCTTGGTGTGTCTGCGCTGTGGGCTTCTGGAGGAATCGAGGCACAGGGACTCTAGGCTTCAAATTCTACATTAAAAGAAATGGACAAAGCTAAACAAAGACAGGAGTTTCTCTTTGACCGTTGATTCGTAGGTTTTTGATCAAAGCAGCAGGTGGCTTTTGCGCTTTTGTTTCTTGGCACTCCGTGGGGTGGTGGCATGTCCATTCAGGGTGGGTCTTCCCTCCCCACTTAAAGCTCCCCGAAAACACATTCACAGACACACCCAAAGACGTGCTTAATTATAACAATAAGTGTTTCTTAACCTAGTCAAACAGACAATTAGAATCCATCATTGCACCCCCCAACTGAAAGTCCTCATTGGTTCTTTATGGCATCCGAGAAGACTTTTGAGGGTGGATGTTGCTAACATTCCATTGACAACATATAACATGGAGGTCCACTTCTCTAGTAGGAGGATAAGAGGCCACCATAGGTAAAGGGCCCTTGACAGCCAGAAGAGCGACAAGCATGCTGGGAACCCGGTCTTCTGTTGTCTCTTATTGTGTCTAAGATGCGCAGTTGCTAAGTGGGTGGGACCTGTCTTCCATGGGTTTTTCAAGACTTGGAAGTTATTATCGTTCTACCTGATCCATAAGTACTGTCTGGTCCCTTTCCGCCTGCTGCTTGCATTGTTCATCAAGAAACAGCTTGTCAGTGGCTGAAGCAAACAGTGGAACCAGCCTAGTAAACTGCAGCTCAAAACCAGCACACTAACCCCTTAAAGAAGCTTTCACGGGCCAATCAAAAATGTGTCCGTCTGGGTCTCCAGACTGCGGGAATAGGCTCCCTCCTAGCTGCTGTGTACTGCTGCATACACATCCGGCTGCTGTGTACTAAGGAAAACACCGTGTCTTCTCGCTTAGGCTGCCTTCACCTGGCTTTGTGTGTCCCACAGGTGCAAACCTTAGGTTGGCACAGGAAAGAGCTCCAACTTCAGTAGGCACTGAGAGCCAATTTCACATTAAATACAGTGACCATCTCCTACACAAAAGTGTCCATCAGAAAAATCCGAAGGGGTTTCCAGCATCCCTGCTCTCAGACATTTCTTGGCCGATGTCACACCTCTGATTTAAAAATGGCAGTAACAAAAACTGAATACACACTTTATAAACAAAACGTTCAGTTGCTTCGTCTGTGTTCAGAATTGTGAGCCAAATTTCACGTGTGACTTCCCACAGAAAGTTGGGCTTATGTCATCTTCCATGTTTAAAAGATAATCATTTTGAGTCATTCTTTTCTCGAAACACAGAAGAAAAAGTTCTGTTTTTTTTTTCCTCAAAAAAATAATTTTCTGGGAAATCATTATGTATTTTCTTATCAGTATGGATTTTTGTAGATGGTTGAATGTTGCATAAGAATTATAATGTAATATAAAAATTCCCTTAAACTAAGATTTAAGTAGTGAGAAGAGGAATCTCACCCACCCCCACAGGTCCCCAGGGAGCCCAGCCACTCTCAAAGATCTCATCTCTACACTGAAAAATGTCCCTGTATTCCAAAGGCAGTAACCCCATAGAAACCCCCTCCAACCAAGCACATGGGGATGCCACTGTAGTCCCAGATACTCAGAGAACTGAGACAGGAGGATTGCTTGAGCCAAACAGATCAAGTCAGTTTGCAGAGATGTGCAAAACCCATCTCACTCTAGGGTCCTCTTTAGTGATGTCTTTGGACATTCAAGTGTGCCTGCCTCAACCGATACACGCTCAAATACCCGCTCCGTAATATTTAGCTAAATGGGAATAAATTTGTCTTTATTTATATAATTTTTGACCTTGGAAGTCTATTACATATTTTGATTAAATTATACTCAATTTTGATAATTACAGTTTGCTGTACTCCAGTATTTTCTACGCAGTTAAAAACTTAACAAGGGCCTTTGTAGTCAGCAGGATGGATGCCATTCAGTTTCCTGTCGGGATTCTTAGATGCTGCTCTATTGCTTGTTGACCCTGTAAACCTCCACCTAGAGACAACTGCAGTTGTAGGTTTGATATTTGCACTGTACATTCTGGGTGTTGTGAGAGAATTGAAGATGTGTGAGCTCTGCTCTTCCAGGTCAGGGTGTCTTAGCGTATCGGTGTTACTGCCTTGCATCTGCCTTACATCCCTGGTCTTGGGCTCCGGCCTTCAGTGAGGCTGTGGTGTCACACACTTCCCCTCGTCAGTTTCTCATTTGACTTCTAGTTCCTTTTCCCATTTGTCGTTGATGGTGTGTCCTGTTTTGCTTCCCTATTGCCTTGATGGAACAGTTGATGGAACCTGACTTGGGGAAAGGGGTTTATTGGACTTACGGTCACAGTCAATCATCAAGGGAAACCAAAGCAGAGACCCTGGAGGAACGGCGTTTAATCCCTTCCGTTTGTCATACAACCCAGGACCACCTGCCCAGGGGTCCCATGCCCTACAGTGGACTGGGCCCTCCCCATCAATCATTAATCACGTAAACGCCTAATGGACTTGCCCACATGCCAATTGGAGATAATTTCTTCAACTGAGGTTCTTTTTTTCCTGGTGACTCTAGTTTGTATCAAGTTCACAAAAACTAACTAGTACGTAATTTCTCCATCAAAATTAATTGTTGTTTTCATTGTTGTGTGTGAGAGCAAGAGAGGGGTGGGCGGTTGCTTGCACCGCAGTGCACCTGTCAAGGCTAGTGGATAAGTCCATAGAGTCTTTTCTCGCACACCTTTACCTGGATTCTGAAGCTGGATCTCAGGTTACCAGGCTTGTGCAGCAGGCAGGTGAGCCATCTTACTGACCACTGATGGCTCCTCCCCGAGGTGGTTTGCTTTTTCTATTTTTGTGACATCTCTGTCACCTCCCTATATATCCTGCCGTGTCTGCTGTATTTCTGGAAGCCTCTGGATATTTCCCAGAGCTTTGGTCACAGAGCCTGTGATGGCCTCATCTTCGTCTCTTCTCCCTACATGTGTCCCCCACATCGGTCTCAGCTTTGCAGAGAACCATCCAGAGAGCTTTACAGGGTGGGGTGTAATGGGGGGAGTGTTCTAATGCAAATGTGCCAAATGATGAAGCCATTTTATTCCTAGGAATAAACACAAAAGAATTCAAAACAGGTACTCAAGCAAAAGCTCATATACATGTATTTAAAGTAGCATTGTTCATAATAGCCAAACTGTGTATACAACTCAAATGTCCATCGGTTCAGAAGTGGAGAAGAAGAATGGGGTCTATCTGTATAATAGTATTCAGCCGTAGAAAGAAATGAGGCCCTGATACATGCTGCAATGTGAGGAACTCCAAACCTATGCCTGGCAAAGAAAGTGGATTGCAAGAGGTGGTATATGGTGCTATTCAAACCCTATGGAATATTTGTAGGGGACAAACTCATAAGCTAAGCAGCTAGAAGTGAAAAAGAGGGAAGCTGCTTCATGAGTGCAGACTTGGCTTTTGAAGTTGGTAAAATGTTCTGGATCTACATGCAGAGGATGGTTGTGTTGTGATTATGCTAAATGCTATTAGATGTTTATTCTTTAATGTGGGTAATTTTCTAAAGATTCGTATGTGTGTGGTACCTGCAGAGGGAATCTTATCTCATGGAGCTGTGGTTACGGGCAGTTGTGAGCCACTCAACATAAGTAAGAAGCCAGACTCAGGTCTTCTTGAGAACAGCAAGAGTCTTAACTATGGAGCCACCTTTCCAGCCCTGAAAGGGTGAATTTTATGTTCTGTGAATTTTTATCACAATAAAATCTGTAACTTGTGAATAAAAGAATTTACCTAATTAAATTAAATTTCACTAAGTTAAAAAGAATGAAACATAGGTCAAGTGAAAGAAAAAACCGTTCCTAGGCCATCCCCCCCCCCCCCCCCCACACACACACACAGAGGAAGCAGCCTAAACCTGAGAGCTTTACAGATTGTGATGGGCAGTCAGGACCGGGGGAGCCTTTTGTTGATATCAGTAGATACAGCTTCACACACAAGTTAGGAACCTTTTGCAAGACTGAGCCAAATACAAAGATTATGAAATTGAGGTCAGAAATTCAAGTAATTTCATCTGTCATTCCTTAACAAGCATCACGTTTGGTTTTTGGGTTTTTTTAACAAATGAGTAAATAAAAGCCTCAAAAATTGTTTTCTTGCACATGGTCTGAGATAGCAAGAAGACCCTGTGGCATGGGGAGCGATCTGACTAATGCCGGGGCCTATCTAGCTGGCTGTGCCTGTTACTTCAATCACACGTGCATAATACTGTCAGTGTTCACAGTTTCTCTAACAGTTTACCCAGTTCAGGGCTCTCCCCTTCTAGTTTCCGAGGATTTGTGGCTCTCCAGAGGGAGAATGTTGTAGAGAAAATGTGTAAGCCATTTTCATGTGTGCAAGAACGACTTCTCTGTTTTCTCTTCCCCCCTTTCCCCTTTTTCTTTGAAGCTCTTTGTTTCTTGTCAAAATGGAAATAAATTTCATAGCAGAGACTAGTGGGGGGTGGGCAGACTTTCGGCCTCCCGGGAACATGCAGAAACGTTAAGTGGCTATGTCTCATCAGGAAGAGAGTCGTGAAAGGCCCATCAGTGTCTCCCATGTGAGGAAGTTAGCAATGGCCCCTCCACAGACCCCGGCAAGAGCAGGTGACGATGGTGGTCCCTCAGCAGTGCCTAGTTAGCCAGGGTGATGGATGACTCCAAGTGTCTGGGCAGGAGATGAAGTGGAGACGAGGCCCACAGTGGGGTTCACTGTGGACGTGCGTGGCAAGGATAGCAGAGGTCGTCATTTATATTCCTGCACGTGTTTAGACTTCCGTCTCTCAGGATAAATTTAAAAGTAAACATGAAAAACCTGGTGGGAAGCCACAGAACAGAGACAGCAGTGAGTACCACAAGACGCACTGCATGTCTTTCTAGACTTTGGAGGTTTCTTTCCCTACCTAAGAATTATTTATATTTCTCATAGAAAAGAAAATTATAAAATAGAGATATACAAAACGGAAGCAGCATTCACAGAAGTGACGCTGACTATCTGTTCTCTCTTAAGAATTGGGGCTATGGGGGTGTTGTCAGAAGTTTCTGTCCTTCCTGGTCCCATAGCCATTCTGTCCCAAAGAAACACACAGAGGCTTATATTAATTATAAACTGTTTGACTTATTAGCTCAGGCTTCTTATTAGTTAATAAGAAACTCTTACAACTTAAATGAACCCACAATTCTTGTCTCTGTTTAGCCACATGACTTGATAGCTTTTCTCAGTGAGGCATTCTCATCTTGCTTCCTCTGCATCTGACTGGTGACTGTGTCTCTCTGTCTTTCCTCTTCCCAGAATTCTCTTAGTCTGGTCACCCTGCCTATACTTCCTGCCTGGCTACCTACAGATAGTGTACAAAAGCCTTATCCCACAGCAGGGGTGGGGAGTGAGGGGAGGGAGAGGGGTGGGAGGGAGAACTGTGGTTGGAAAGTAAATGAAACTTTAAAAAAAAAAAGAGTTGGTGCTATGATCTATACTCTGCCTGCAGAAAGATGTTTTCTTGAAGGGACACAGGTACAAATTGAAAGTGTGTGAAGTAGTAAATAGAAAACACGTTTGTAAGAGGCTGGATAATGAGATTGGGATGTGGGAAACACTGTACTTGCCTGCATGTTTGAGGCCCTGGGTTCAACACACATGTACACACACACCCCACTGAATAGTGTTACACACACACACACACACACACACACGTGCTTGAGCACACACGCGTACATGCACACACACGCATACATGCACACACGCACACGCACGCACCGCTGAATAGTGTTTTGTTATCGTGACCAGTGCTGTAAAGACTTTTTACAGCTATACTTTTAGGGAGGACACTTGAGAATTTCCATGAGATGATAATGAGTCCAAGAGAAGCAACCTAGAAGTGTGTCACAGACTTTGCGTCCTTCGCCGGAGGAAGTGAGGTGATTTAGAGCAAGGGAGGTGGCAGTAGCTTTGTCCTTGTTGGGGCAAACTGGGCTCTGTCTGTTTAATAGACAGGCCTCGAGTCTGAGCGCGAGTTCTATGACAAGATTGTGTGTGTGTGTGTGTGTGTGTGTGTGTGTGTGTGTGTGTGGTGTGGACATATGTATGCTATATGTGTATGCCAAACAAGATGTGTGTGTGTGTGTGTGTGTGTGTGTGTGTGTGTTTATGAACCCACCACCACACAAAAATAAAACAGTAATCTGAAAAAGGCGAGAATCACCCCCATGCTGCCGTCTTGAGCAGAAGTGCCCAGCTTTGATTAGTTTCGTCAGACCTCATCCTCACAGCCGGCTCAGCCTCCTGTTGTGTTCTGGACTCAAACCTGTCACTCACTCAGCCTGCGTCCAGAACCCTGAACATCTGGCCTAACTTTGATTATTTAGAAATGGCTTCTAGTTTGCTCTCTTCCCCCATTTAGCTTTTTACGTTAATGACTTCAGCTCAATAACAGGAAATCAGAACTCAAGGTATTTTGTGTGTGGTACCCTTCAACCTTCAAGTGACATACAGAATTATGTCAAAGCAGAGTTCAGACCCGGTAATTGGAATGGTATCACCAACCGTGTTTTCATTGGCCTGCGTGTTGGTAGGTATCCAGTCACACACTTGCAAAAATAAACCTTTGCTTTAGTGTCTCACACGGCGTGATTTCTCAGCAGTGTGTATGTCCGGTGTAAATCAGCTTCCTGGTCGGCATTTCAATCTAAGGAGCATTAGTGACTTTTCCGGGCTGTACACCGTCCTCTAGATTGTTTGTACTGTGGCTTGGTGTGGTTTCAGATTTGCTGATTACACACAGTTATGGCAGAATTCATCACTTGTCTTTTTTTCATTTAGTGCTAACACAGTGTTATTTGTAAGGTTAAGGCAATTTTCTTTGCTAGTTTTTTGTTTTGTTTTGGTTTTTGGTTCTTGGTTTTTTGAGACAGGGTTTTTCTGTAGCTCTGAATCCTGTCCTTCAACTAGCTCTTGTAGACCAGACTGGCCTTGAACACACAGAGATCCACCTGCCTCTGCCTCCTGAGTGCTGGTATTAAAGGCGCACACCACCACCACCTGGTTTCATCTTTGTTAGTTTTGATACTCTTCCGAGGCTGAGTGCTCTCAGATGGATTGTTTCTTGAACAAAAACCCTATATACTTTACCAGTGTATCTTCAGTGTAAAAATCACACCTCTTTGCATTTATTGGTCTGTACAAACATAACTCAAATATTTAAGCCGTGGGAGGAACCCGAAAAGCTTTCATCTTTGCAGTATTAATCCAAACTAGGAAAAGGAATGATTTCTAAGTAGTTATTTCTGATGCTGAAAAATAAAAATTAATATTTTAGGTCTAAGAAAATATGTTTATAAAGGAATGATTGCTTTCATATTAAATAATTCCTACAGCAAATAATTAATACCAACCCCCTACAAGAGCAACTCTTGATTAGCTAGGGATTTTAGTTCCCTTCCAACCAAATATTATAGATTTGGTGGGGTTTTGTTTTGTTGGCTGGTTTGGTTTTGTGTGTGTGTGTGTGTGTGTGTGTGTGTGTGTGTGTGTGTGTGTTTGTATGTGAGAAAGAAAGAGAAAGACAGAGACAGGAGAGACAGACAGACAGAAAGAGAGAATCTGGGGAGATTTAACCTGGGACTTTGTGCAATGGGCTGTCCCCACCCACCCTCACTCACCCAGTCCAGGAAAGTTACAAACTGTCACTGTGTTAAACTCAGAGGGAAACAAGAAACGACTTAGCATCTCAACTTGGTTGCTTATTTGTTGAACTGGGCAGAGTTATCATATAACTGACAAAAATATTGACAACTAGGGAAGATGGAAGATTGGAGAGGCTTGGGGCATACACTGAGGTAAACAGCGAAGCCCAGGGGGACACTCCAGGGGGAGCCTGACCCTTGGCGATGTGCGGTGCTGCTGGGGAAGCAGCTCTGGGAGAGTTCTCCCTGCTTGCTTTGGAAACTGTTAGGTCAGCTTCCTTTCTGTGTTGGTCAGAAACCATAACCCTCCCATGACTGTCACACCAGGGTTTCTACACAGAAGCCAGGTCAAGAAGGACAAGAGAAGCCCGAAGCCCTTTCCTGGGCAGAGTAGTCTAGAAACTTCAGTGGTATCCACTGGCTCTGCCCCGTGTCCGTGTGTGGAACCGCGTGTGGCGCTACAAGAGCAAACTGGCGCGTCCAAGCTTTTGCTGTTTTCCTGCTGCCTGGGTTCACAAGTGATGAATTTATGGCTGCCTGTCATTCCTGACAGTGCTGCTTGCCAAATGAAACAGGGCGATTCCAGGCCAAACTGTGGTGCAAAACACTGAAGTAGAAGCTCCTAATAGTGGGTAGTTTTTTCTACTACAAAAGTGAGAGAGAGAGAGAGAGAGAGAGAGAGAGAGAGAGAACAGAGCTTAATTACACATGTGGAATACATCATGAATGTGTCTGCCCCAAGTCCTGCCTTGTGAAGACGTTCATACTTCAAGAGCATTTTTGTTCATTTTGTCCATTTCTGAGAAGGTTCAGGATGGGATTCATCAATACAAAAAGTTGTCGTGTTAACTTTCGTTATGGGAAAGTTTCTCCTCACAGCGCTTTCTAGCTGAGAGAATGCAAGCCCTTCTTATATTAATTGGCCCCATGGAAGATTATGTTTTCCATTTTTTTTTGTGTGTACATCTGGCATGTTGTCTAATGTCCTGCTCATAGAATTATTGACATGCTTCCCTTTCCTGATTTCTCCAGCCACTCTGAGAACCACTAACCACTGGGCCTTCTCCATCCCAGACACTCTCACAGCTTGTGGCTTTCCTAGGATGCCCCAGAAAGTCACGTAGCGACATGAAACCTGCACCCTCCACACACTTCTTTGACTCAGCCTCTTATTTGAGATAACAAGGGAATGGTACTTAAGGGTTCCCCACATAAGTTTATTATTATTATCATCATCATAATTTAATAAATCACCTTATTGTAATGAACTCAGGAACACCACACTGCTTGACAAAAGCAACCACTAAAACACACTAAATAAATGCTCTATTTTCAGTTGACTCCCCCTAGGCCATAGCTTTCCCCAGTCGCTGTGGTAGATGAAGGAGCTAACTAAAGTGGCTACATTTTGGGAGCCTGTGCTGGGCTCGTTTTCTGATGGTAATAAAGTCTTGTCTTTGTTACTGAGGTCCTGGAGCAGCCGAGGGAGCATGTCTGCTGAATGCCTGGGTCCCCATTGTTTTCTGTTTGATCAGTTGTCTGAGTTCTGCCAGGTTTGCAGGGTCGAATCTCCTGTGGTTTGCCCCCTGTCAGGCATACAAACGAGAGAGGGGAAGACAGACAGACAGACACCCCCCTCCTCACACTTGTCCATCAAGTTCTTGACACCTGGGTCATCTGAGAAATACAGCAGGCATTTGTTCTCATTCTAAGCAAGTGTTCCTACGAGTGTCTGTCACCACTCGGACACACCAGTCATTAAGACCAAAGTGGCCCAGTGTGGAGGTAATCCCTGTACAAACACACAAGCGCCGGGCTAAATCTGTCTGTCGGCCCTTTGCTCATTCTTCCTTACTTTCGTTTGTTGTAATGGGTGGGTGGCATTTGAGGGTATTAGAATTTTAGAAATTAGTCCTGTGTTATCACAATATTTTTTCTTTTTTATAGATACTTGAACCTTATGGTTTTGTTTTCCTTTTAGAAAGTCACGATAAACACACATTTAATTAATTTTCCTGAAATAGAATATAACAACAGTAAGAGATTAAAGGCTTCTATCTAAAATGTGAACGTGTGTGTGTGTGTGTGTGTGTGTGTGTGTGTGTGTGTGTGTACCTTTGGGCCCAGCGCTTCCAACTCCCGATACTCTGCATCAAGATAACGACACCAAATTATCAAACCCAGGAATCAATGTAAAGGGGATAGAATCAGTTCGAAAGGGGAATTTTTTGAATGATGGCCATTTTTAGTTTCTTTTTAGTGGAGAGAAATAGCTATTCATCCAATACACATGTACATGTGTGCTGATAAGATTGGAATAGCTGGAGTTTACATTGGGATCACTGTTCACTGCTGCTCTGTCTGGAGACAATTCTGATGTTTCAGTTTTAGCTATGTGAGATATAACTTGGAGAGTGTAGTTGTCCCGCTGCTGTGGAATAATAGAATTAATCCCTCCTGTGTATTTTGGTACCCGGATCTCACTTCTTTCCAGTCCTCTCTGCCCTTCCAGGTCTCTAGTGACCACTATGTCTTGGTTTTCTGCCCTTGGTTTCTTTCCCTTCACGGGAACAACTCCTGTTCTATCCACAAGGCTACAAACGACTGGACTTCATCCTTTATTAAGTGGCTGGATAAACCCTCTTTCAATCCACTCGTCTGTTGGTAGGCACTGTAACTTGGCTGTTTTGAATAGCTGCCGTAGACATGGGCGTGCAGGCATCTCTACTATAACAATGTGCTGTTCTTTGGGCTTATTCATAGAGGGGATCATTTGGGAGTTCTTTTCTTTCCTTTTTTCTGGGATTTCCTAGAAAAATCTCCTAATGATTTTCATAATGAGTATACTAATTTGTATTCAAAGTTCCCCTTTCTCTGCTTTTTTACTTACTCTTTTCCTTCCTTCCTTCCTTCCTTCATTCCTTCCTCCCTTCCTCCCTTTCTTTCTTCGTTCCTTCCTTCCTTCTTTTTTGTCGTTTGTTTGGTTGAAACAGGGTCTCACTCTGTAACCTCCTTAAGGAGCCCAGGCTAACCTCAGACTTGCTATAACTGTCCTGCCTCATCTCCCAAGGACAAGGATCACAGTGTGAGCCACGTCTCCTGGCTTTAATTTCTGTTTTTATGAATGCAGGTGCTTTAGCTAGGGTCAGGCAGGCTCTCACTGCTTTGTTAATGTGCTTTGATGGTGATCAGGGTGAACTTCTGTCCTACAGTACTGTAGTTGGATTTAGTTCACTTCTGTCCTGTAGAACTGTAATTCGATTTAGTTCAGTTCTATCCTATAGAACTGTAATTCGATTTAGTTCACTTCTGTCCTATAGAACTACAATTCAGTTTAGTTCAGCAACTGTGAACATAGCAAATAATGAAATGAATTAGGATACAGATCAATCATAAGCCATGAGTTTAAAATATTTATCATTAGGAAAGGTAAAGAAATGAGCCAGATTTTCCTTTGCGTGTATGTATTTTATGTCCTTGATTTGAAAACTGCTACCAGGAATCTTCAATATGAGTCTGGGGTTTGGTGCCTGGCATCTCTAGGCTTCTCCCTCAAAAGCATCACAACATGCCTTGTCCCAATATCATACACATTTAGATCATGTAGAGAAGAAGCATAGTCTTAACCCCACCCCATGGACCTTCTTCTGTTCTGTCTTTTCTGTGAAGCACTTGAGGCTATGATGTTGATAGTGGTAATCATGATGGTGTTGATGATGATAGTGACAATTATTGTGATGATGATGATAGTGGTCGTGATGATGATGGTGATGATGAAGGTGATGGTGGTGATGATAATGATGTTGATGATGTTGGTAATGGTGGTGGTGATGATAATAATTATGATGATGATGGTGCCTCTGAGCATATGCAGAGTAAGATCCTAGAAAGCAAACTCATTACCCCAGTTTATACTCTTCAAAACTAAGACACAGAAGAGCTGTGTTTTCCCTGAGGTCCTGTCTCCATTAGCAAATGATTCCAAGTTGTCTGTCAGAGTTTGAATCTTAACTCCTCAAAGCCCATGTATTAAAGGCTTGGTCACCAGCTTGTGGCACCAGTAAGCGGTGGTGGCATCCTTAGGAGGTGGGGGCCAATGGAAGGAAGTTCGATCAAGGGGAGCATGGCCTCGAAGGGGATGTTCTGGATGCTGGCCCTCCGTGTATGCTTTGCTTCTCAGCGGCCACAAGGTAAACAGCTGTCCTCCATTGCATGAATGGGCTCCCTTCCCTCAGGGCGACACAGTAAGGCAGAGTGACTAAGGGCTCAAATGTGAGCCAAAATCTTTCCCACATGAGTTCATTAGCTCAAGCATTTCTGTCGCAGCAACAAAAAGCTAACTAACATTGAGTTCAAAATCTGGCTAAACAACTTCAAAGCTAACGAAGTTGAAGGCTTTTGAGTGCTTTAGTAGTATAATGGTTTGAAGAAGGCAACACTGTAATGGTCACGTTAGATTCTACGTGTGACGCTCTGATCATGCTTCAGATTAGCAATGATGAGGCCTTTAGGATATAGTCTAAGTCTCTGGCACACTTGTAAGTATTAAAGAAAAAACGAGAACTTCCTAGCTTTCTGGAAGATACTATGATTCATATTCAAAGTTATTAAGCAGTAAATCTTAGGGAAGTTGGTATTCAGAGGACTGAGGGACAACTAAGGTTACTCTAAGGTGGGTGTGTCAGAGCAGAGCCTGGAGAGGGGACACAGTGCCAGTGTTTGGTGTGGTCTGTTGTCACCTGCACAGGGTGGTACAATTCCCCACTAGAAGAGGATCCTTCCTGCCCTCTCTTGTGAGGAACCACAAGAATGCCTGTCCTCCAGGTGCTGCAGTGGGCTGCACCGTCTCAAGATGTTTTGTCTGGGACCATGGAGTGTCTAGGATCATGTAAGAAGTCCCTCCATGCAAGTGTCCTTTCAGGACATGGGGATGAAAGATGCTTTCTCCCATAGCTCAGTCCTTCTGGGAAGGCAACTTAGAAATGTAGAGGTGTAGCAGCAAGGTTTTAGGGTTGGCCAGACTTGGAGAATCCTCTCTGAGAAATAAGCTTACTTGCTGAGGATCACGTGCCACTAATGGCAAGGATAGACCAAGGACCTAGAGGGATCAGATTATTCGTGAGGAGGGATATGAAGGCTGGTTCTGCCCATGCTGCATCTGCAGACCACAGGCAGTGAAGACGAGCCTGATGCCAAGCCCAGGGCTCCGCAGGGCTCGGGCATTAGTAAAGTCTTCACTACTGTTTTGATCAGTTCGAGTTTCTTTAATACACTCGGCGTTTGTGTAAATAAAAGGGTTGGAAAGCAGGATTGGAGAGGATGGGGATACTGTGAGCTAGAAAGAGTAGCTTTGCATGTATTTCCTTGCAAAAGGGTCCTTTGAATTCTTGTCTTTAAAGCCCTGCCACTCCAACAAAGGGGAGTTGTCATTTGATGAGAGCGAAATAAGGAATATGCTCGTGCAAGCTGTTGTGTTTAGTTTGCTGTGCCTCATCTTCCATCAAAACCATCCTCAGATTGACTTGACACATCTTGTCTTAACATAAGTCCAGCAGACTCTTGAAAACCAGAGTCAGTAATAGTTGTTAAAAAGATTCTCACCTTTCGGCTTGGTTTATTTTGCCAGGGAGCTTCTCCCACCTGACAGCTTCTCCCTCCTCACAGCTTCTCCCTCCTCACAGTTTCTCCCTCCTCACAGCTTTTCCCACCTCAACAGCCTCTCTCACCTGACAGCCTCTCCCACTCCCACCTGACAGCTCCTCCCCACCTGACAGCTCCTCCCCATCTGACAGCTCCTCCCCACCTGACAGCTCCTCCCCACCTGACAACTTCTCCCCATCTGACAGCTTCTCCTCACCTGACAGCTCCTCCCTACCTGACAGCTTCTCTCCCCACCTGACAGCTCCTCCCCACCTGACAGCTTCTCTCCCACCTGACCGCCTCCCTACCTGATATCCCCCCAGTGAGAGCTTACCCCCAATGGAGGGTCCCCCCCAGAGCTTTTTCTTACCTGAGAGCCTCTCCCCTGACAGTCTCTCTCTCCCTGAAAGGTTCTCTGGGCCTGCATCATTCTCTCCTGCATACAGCGATCTAATTATTGATCTTCCTATCTCCACTATAGAATTTCTATCTCATTAGAGCAGGGATTTTTTTTCTCTTCTGTCCTTTGTCCTATCCCTGGCAACTAGAATGATGCCCCACTCCAGCCTTGATTGTACTGGCTGAGGCGTCATCCATCAGTGACAACCACTGACGTATGGTGAGAAGGAGGGTGGCTGCCACATGGGCAGGGAAGTCATGAATGGTGTCAGACCCGCCCTCACTCTCTCTCTTTTATATCCTTTTCTCTTCAGCATTTCTGCTCCTCCATCCTTCTCCTTCTATTCTAGGAGACTGCCATCCATTGTTAGTGGATGAATTTACATTCTACGTGATAGCTGGGTACTAGGAGAAAACAAAACATTGACCCCCCCCCAAAAATGGACAAATACTTTTTTCAAACTCACATTCTTTATTTTTTCTTATTGCCATGTCATTTCTTAATGGGACTTCGACTTCATCTGTAGCTGTTACTATGGAGTTACTCTCCAAATCAGTTTGTTTGGTTAACTACTGTGTGCATATGTGGTACTGGCTGGAGTCAGTGAGCCAGGATGGGCAGGAGGAGCAAGCTCGAGCCAACACTCAGGTCTTCAAGTTTGGGGGAAAGCGGGGCCTGATCGTCAGCAGACACAATAGGAAGCTGAAAAACCACGATCACTGAATGGCGGCGTAAGATATTTGTTTGTGATGAAAGCTTCAGTAGCTTTATTGCTATGCATATGTCATGGACCACACACACTTCACACACTTGAAGTCTGCAATCGAATCATGTTTACTCTATTAATAGACCTGTAGCTATCAGTGCCATCCATTTTAAAATATTTTAAAAAGTTAAGAGAGGGAGAGGAAAGAGGGAGAGGAGAGGAGAGGAGAGGAGAGGAGAGGAGAGGAGAGAGAGAGAGAGAGAATGATTATTTGTGTAGGAAGGCATCACAACATGACCCTTAGCAAAGAAGTCAACCACCACAACCATGCAGGGTCCCCGTGACATGAAATGCCCCAAATAGACAAGTCTATAGAGACATCAGAGATCAGCAGCTACGTAAAGCCCAGGAGCAACAGGGTTGGGGATCTGGCGTGACAAATGGGTCTAGGTTTCTTTCTGGTCGGAGGTAATGGGAAACTGTTCTAACAGGACCAGTGAGATGGCTCTGTGGGTAGAGGAGCTTGTGGCCATGCCACACGGAAGAACTGGACTTTAATGCCGGAGACTCACATGGTGGAAGGAGAGAACCAGTTCCTGCAGGGTGACCTCTGACCTCCACGTCCCAAGTGCTGGGATTACAGGCCCTTGCCACGATGGTTACAGGCCCATGCCACGATGCCCAGCTTCTTTTCACTTCCTTATGGCATCATTTGCTGTACAGAATCTTCTCATTTTGTCGAGTCTCAGTTTATTTCCCTTTTCTCTTACCGTTTTCGTCTTTGATTTTGTGCCCAATAAGTCTTCTCTGGAACCAACGTCATGACGGTTTCCTCTGTTCTCTCCCAGGAGTTTAGCTTAGAGTTTCTAGTTTAGTTCCTCCAGGTGATCATTTGCTCAGTTTCGAATCACTTTTTATGTATCATGAAGCATGAGGTTCCAGCTTAACACTTTTCCATGTGAATATCCAGTACCGTGTTGCAGATAGTGGCCTTACATTTCTGAATTATCTTAACCTGGTATACATTCATTTTTTTTCTTTTACTTTTGAGATTATAATATAATTAAATTATTTCCCCTTTCTGTCCTCCTATACTTCCCTTTCAAATTCATGGCCTCTGTTTTCATTAATTGCCATTAAATGCATTTTATGTATATGTATTTGCATATAAGTTTTTAAATCTAACCTGCTCAGCCTGTATAATGTTAGCTCATCTGTGCATGTTTGCAGGGCTGACCATTTGGTACTGGATAACCAGTTGTTGTGCCCTTTCCTGGGTAAGACTGCTTCTCCCACTCTCCTCATTCCTTAGTGTACTGCATTCCTTGTGTAGGGTTGACCTCCTCGTCTTTCCCTTTTCCACTCCAGCAAGCCTATTGTTGTTGTCTTTGTTCAGCTCATGTTGAGGCATTTGTGTTGGTAGGAATTTATGGGCTGTAGCTTCTGACATTCTAGGAGGTACAGCAAGCTCCCTACCTGGTCCTCTGGCTCTTACCATCTTCCTGCCTCCTCTTCCACCATGGTTCTAGAACTGCAGGTGTAGAGAGGGTGTTTTGCACTCCACCACTCTGCATTTTCATTAATTGCAATTTTCCATAATGGTTTCCATCAATTACAAAATAGCGTTTTCTTGATGAGGGGTGAGGACCACACTCATCTGTAGGTGTGAGGACGAATATTAACAGTGCAGTTATGGATTATACAGGATTAGCAAAGTGGTGGTTGTAGGTTCTTCAGGATCCATGACTTCATTAGCCCTAATTAATGGGCTAGATTTCCAGTACCAGACATGATTGTTCTTTTGCTCAGTTCTTAAATCCAATCAAAGAGATGTTAAGGTTTGTGTGCGCTACTGCAGCCGTAGGGTTATTGTGCCATGGTGGTCCTTGTACCATAGGCATCACAGCTGAGTGGAACTTTTGATGACTTCCTTCCTGTGGAAGCTTGCATGATGAATTCTGGTACCATGAAAGCTGGTCCCTCAGGGAAGGGACATACAAGTCAGTTCCTTCTCCAGATTCTCTGGGCACTATTTCTGAGGTGCTTGGTGTCTTCAGCAATAGAGGCTCACCTTCTACCTCTGGGGACAATCAAGGGCAATAGCAATCAACAGTCTGTTAATTTTGGAAGTCTCTTGAACAACCTGACCAACAACTCAAAAGAGGACTTTTCATGTCTGGTGTTGGGATTCTTGTTAAGTGGTCTTTGGCTCTTGTTGGAAGCATTTTTATTCCAGAAAGTCTTATTTATTTAAACAATATATGGATATCTATACACAGATGTACTTAAACTATAGCTTTGCTTAATCATATTATTTCTTGTGACTTTTTCCAAACATCCTTACTGGTATTTTGCCTTCCTCTCTCCTCCTCCTGTATTTATCTCCATTCTCCCTCCCAAATTAGAGCCCTCTCCTTTCCCATTTCCTGAAACAATGACTTATTCCTGCTATTTCTCTCTCTATGCCCCTACCTCAGCAATGGTCCCTTTTGGTTTTCTTGGTTTTCAGGATTTATACATTCACACCTGAAGATCTGGAGTTAGGAACTCTGATGAGAGAGGACAAAGATGCTTGCCTTACTGGGTCTGGGTTACCTCTCTGTCTTAGTCAGGGTCACTAGTGCTGTGAGGAAACACCATAACCAAAACACATGGTGGAGAAAAAGGTTTATTTGGCTTGCACTTCCACATCACAGCTCATCACTAAAGGAAATAGAACAGGAACTCACATTCCATGCAGAGGCCATGGAGGGGTGCTGCTTACTGGCTTGCTCGTCATGGTTTGCTCAGCCTGCTTTCAGAACAATGAGCCCAGGGATGCCATTATCCACAATGGGCTAGGCTCTCCCTCTTTAATCACTAATTAAGAAAATGCCATGCAGGCTTGCCTACAGCCCCATCTTACCGAGGCATTTTCCTAATTGAGGTTCCCTCTTCTCAGATGACTTTTGTTTGAGTCAGGTTGACATAAAAGTATCTGGCACACTCTCCAATAGGTTCTAGCTGTAAAGGAAAATGAAACCATAAACTTGGCAGGGAAATGGATGGAATAGAAAAGACCTAATTGCTATGCATTTTTAAAAGATCACTCTTAAGTGCATTGTGGGAAGGGCTTAAAGGGGGCCAGAGCAGAGGAGTATACAATTGACAACAGCCCATGTGTTGGATATTACAGGAGACTCTGGACCTCTGGTAATGAGCAAGGCAGACATAGCCAAAACCTGTGGCCAGACGCATGCTGTCATCAGAGATGTTCACTTGGTGGTATCTAACAGCTGCAACTTTGCCAGGGCGTGGCAGACTGACTGAGGACTATGCTGACATTAGGTCATGGCGGCTTGAATTAGTGGTGGCACGGAGTCACAAAAAGTGAGGTGAGGAAGGGGGAGCTGACAAGAATGGCACTAGTGGTTGTTCAGGATTTTGATAGTAAAGCTAGTTAAGTCCTGAGGACGCGCTAGGCTTTCTGCTGAGCTCTGTCCAGGCATTATTTCATGTGACACTCAGAAAGTGACCCAGACCTTCAAACTGAGGGTAGCACCTTCATTGGCCCAAACCTCTGCTTAGGGAAGCAAGTCACTCACTCTAGAGCCCGAAGCTGTAAAGCTTGATAAATACAATGGTGCCTTTTACCAGTATAATGAGTTCATTCTACATTGTTAGGTCTTTCTGAGCAGCACTGGATAAATAGCAGTTCCAATCAAATACCCAATAGGGAGGGAAAACTCAGCTAAAACAAAACCACTGTGGCCCATACCTTCAGAGCACGCACAGTGACAGCCACAAGTCCCTTCCGAGAAGTCAGCCCTAACCTGATTGCTTCTGGTATCCCTTGCTTCTAGTCTTGTAGCTCATGGCAGGCATTTGGTTCCTCAAGTTGTGGCACACACCTAATGCATAGAGGTATTATTTAAAAGTTGAAGTGAAGCCTGCTTGCTCTTGATACGTCCTTCCTCCCATGATGCATTTCTGATTGATAATACTTACAAGTCCAGGCTGAGGAGGTAAAGGAAATAGTGATTATGCATCAGTAGGCAAGGGTCGGGGGAGTGGATACAGGAAGGCTTTGCTGTGTGTGTGTGTGTGTGTGTGTGTGTGTTCTACAATTATGTCATGTGTACCCCAGGACCTGCATTCCTCGTGTGCTGGGTTTCACGGCAGAATAATGATGTTAAGAAAGTCGGGATGAGATTACCATTTTGCCATAAGGGATAGCAAATATTTCAAAACTTGGTGCTTGCATATATTCCTTGAGTTGAAACAAGTCCTGGGTTGTTAAGTTTATTAGGGAACTTCTTAATATCTCAGTGTCTGGGACATAAAAAAATATAAATAACTACTAGTAATACATGGGTTTTTACTTACTATTCCATTTTTTTTTTAATTTTGCCCTTATTTTTAGCCCTAGCATCCTGAACCTCCGGTTTGGCTGTGAGTGATGACCGATAAACAAACTGAGCGCCCATTTGCTTTTCCTCTGCCACTAAATAATTAACAATTTCTTTTTGTGTTTTCTTGGATGATTTTGTGGTGCTTTGTTCTGCTCCTGATGAACTGTTAACACTGCCCTGAAAAGCAAAACAGAGGCTGCCAAGGAGCCAGCAGGAACTGGGGAAGATCTGCCGAAGTCACCTCGTGAGACATAAAATGTGAATCCCAGGAAGGAAGCCAGGGCTTCTGTGTCTTTTTAGCCAAAAGCAACAAAGATTAAGTCACCAGGAAGTTGTTTTAAATCGAGGTTTCACGTTTTTATTTCAAAGGGAATATTTATACACACATGTTCTTTTACTGAACGACAGCAAGGCTGTCTGTTCTAATTAGCTTCTGGCATTGCTTAGAAACGGACAGACTGCCATCTGTGGCAGACAGACAGACCCTGCTGCCACAGAATGGTAGCGGGAGTGGAAGGGAATGGGCCTCTCTCTGTTCAAGTGGCAGAACATTCCTGCCTGCGTGTGGACACTCGGGACAGTTTGAGTGAGCCTTTGCCCTGTTCTCGTTTGAATTAGGACTACAGTAAAGGGTTCCTGGGTGGCTTGGGGATGTAGTGCCCCCTGGGATTTCATGGTGGACCACTGAGATCTCATCCCCCAAACCAGTACAAGAAGGAATTTGGTGCCTGGCTCCAGGCCTTCCAATTGGAATGTCTTTTCACTTTTACTTTTCAAGTCTAGCACAGCCCAAGCCTGACTCTCTGGTCAGCCTGCACACTCCCTTAGGGACTGGCCAGATGGGTCAGTTGGCTCTCAGAAGGAAAATCAGACTTCTGTTCCCTGCAGTATGATGAGCTCTCTCAATGCTTTCCTAAGGAGATTGCAGCTGCGCTTCCTCCCTGTGGACAGTTAGTGAGGAGAACGCTCAGAATTGGGGGCCCCTGTGGGCGGGCATGTGTCTTGTGTGACTATTTCCTGAGGTAAGCAAACATCTCTTCGTCCTAGACTGGGTACCAGAAACAGGTCAAGGAAACAATTCCACTCAAGGGTAACTTGGTGAGCAAAAATTCAAGTTATTACAGGAGCATGGGCAACTTCCCAGTGGCTATACCACTGAAGACAGTGGTTCTCCCTGCAATCGAACACATTCTCGGATAGTGGTAAAGTCTTGTGAGTCCCTCTTTCAGTGGCTGTCTGATCCTTGGGGACAGGAGCGACCTCATGAGCCTCCAGCTACCTCCATGATAGGTGATTAAAGAGCTGAATCTTCTGTGTTTCATGCAGTTATCCTGACTGCCAGGAGAAGAAATGGCTTCTTCTACACAAGGAGTTGGACACCAAACAGAGCCCTAAGGGGTCTCCAAGTCTCCACTCCTCATTGCCCCACCACACAGTGTCTGAGGATCAAACTCAGATCTTCATGTTTGTAAGGCAAGAGTTTTACCAACTGAATCATCCCCCAACCTGTTTCTTGCTTAGTGATGAGAGTTATGGCCTTCAGCAAGCTCTGTGCTGTGGCCTTGCTGAACTCAAACTTCATGAGCCTCCTCCTAGTAAATGCTTGCAAAACTTTGTGCCATGTCTCTGTCCCAGCCTTAAAACTGGAGGCAGAGGCCCTGGTTTTGAAAGTTCAAGCCATGTGTATACTTGAAGAAAATAACCTTGTTGAAATATAAGGCATATACCAACAGCTCAGCCATTTAGGTGTGTGGTTCAATTCTTGATAATCCCCTTCCAGATATACACACCCTCATCTCAAATCCATTCTAGAATACTTTCATCACCTCAGAAAGAAACCCTGTGGTACTTTGCAGTCTCAGCCCTAAGCAGTAACTTACCTACATTCTGGTTCTATGAGATGCAACCATTTAAGCCTCCCGTGCGAAGCAAATCCTATAGCCAGTAGTATTTTTCATGTGGCTAATTTTCTGTTAAATGTACCTAGCATATTTTATTTATCTGTTTGTAGGCTGATGGACAGTTGGATGATGATTCCCAGCTTTTCTTTCTGTGAACACCTGTGAGCCAGTTTTTGTGTGGATGACTTCTCATTTCTGCCAGGTGTATGCCTATCAGCGTATTGTGGTGCCAGACTGTTCCTGCAGCCACCATTCCCCTTCCCACTAGTGTTCAGGGTTCCCTCGGGTTGTCACCACAGCTGGTTGTTGTGTATATTATTATATGGTAATGTGCCATAGCCTGTGACTCTCAGGTTAATGGCCATCATGTTGGATGTACCCTTGGCATCTCACTGAGGAAGCCATGGATCCGAACCCCGTAGCAGTGCCTACCGCTAAGAAATGACTCTCAGTTGAGATTCTCTTTCCTCTGGGTGGCTATGGGTTGTCTCTCTCTTACTGGGGACTCTGAAACTAGGCTGTACTCTCAGAGCTCTCCCTGATGAAGGCCCATATGGGAGGTCCCCATTTCCTAAAGTGGGGTCTGCGTTGGCGAGGACAGGAACTCCATGACAGGCCTCAGCCTGGTTCCTGTTTTCACTCTGATGTGTTCATACATCCCATGTGTGTCACGTGCTTTGAGATATCTGACCTTCCTTCCCACAAGTCTCTTTGACATAGTGACTCTCTGCCATCTGGAAGAGACTTTTCCCAGATTACTACAGCACTTACTAATGTGTGGACATAATGTATTGTTTTGTGTTAGTTAGGACTGATGTTTGTACATACAGAGAATGCATGTGGTGTCAAAGCCACAATAAAACATCCTTCTTAGTCTCCGACCAAGGAACCCTACTTTACCGAGGCTGCAGATGATCTGTACGCCTCAAATCCTATCCTTCCTTTTTCTTCAGTTAGCTACTTCCATTATCTTCATTGTTTGGTAATAATAAAACATTTTATCTCTATTCCTTATTTACTTAGTGGAGTGTGTGTGCACACACATGTGCACATCCACAGAATGCATTTGGAGGGAAGGGGAAAACTCACGGAAGTCCATACTCTCCTTCCACCATGGTGGGACCCAGGAATTGAACCTGGGTCATCAGGCTTGGTAGCAAGCACCTTTACCCCTCCCTGCCCCAGGCCCCTTCTCCATATTTTTTTTATCCTATCTGCTAAAGGCATATAAATAAAATTGTATTGTTTTCTACAATTCAGCTTTTTTCACCGAAGGTTCCTGATGTTTAATCCATATTAATTGATTTAGTCGTGGTCCATTCACCTTCACTGCTGCAGAAATTCCATTGTCTGATGACTAGAACAACTTATTATTATTCTCCTGGCAATAGATATTTGGCCTGTTGCCAGACTTGGGCTTTTCCATGCAATGTGGATTACAGAAATAGTAAAAGCCTCCTTGTACAAATATTTTTCTAGTGTGTAGTGTGGGGGAGTAGAAATGCTTGGGCGTGGAGAACACACATGTTTAACTTCACGAGATGATGCAAAAATTATATCCTTGAGCGAGTGTGTAAAAGGTATTTAGTGTGAATTCTTGCCTGGGTTACTGTAAGGGTTTTTCGGATCGGGCTATGAAATGGTGTCTCCTGGGTTTCTGTCCCTCTCGTTGCTACTGAAATGACTGACTGTCTTCAGCAGTGTCACGGTGGTTTTACAGTAGTGACTCTCATTCTGCATGAATCAGACACACAAGCTTTTTTCTAGTTACCGTTTGGCCAAAACTTCTTTTCCTATCTTTTCACATTAGAATTTTCTGAATTCTTTTAAAATATCTCTTAGCTGGAGTTTGGTTGTTGTTGGAAGATCTGTGTAGCTAGAGACTTGTGTCCGCTTGTGCAAGGTCTGCGCTGATTACCAGTGTCCGGGGTAGATAATGAAGGAGAGGGGAGGGTTTGTAGCTGCGGTGCTGAGCAACTTTCTAAGACGCACCAGGATTCCCACCTCTGCGTAATCACCAATGATGGTATGGGTTTAGCTGCATCGTTAGGTTCTGTTACTTGGTACACTTGATCTTTAAGAGCTGGAGATTACTGGAGTGGGCCTATGCTACTGCCTAAGCCCTTTAAATCTGGGGGGTGGGAGGCTGTGCCTGGGAATCCAACTTGGTGTGCATGCTCAGCTTGTACAATTCTCTGGATCCTATTTCTTTTTTTTTTTTATTTTTACTTAAAAATTTCCACCTCCTTCCCTCCTCCCATTTCCCTCCCCACCCCCACCCCATCTCCTTCCCTCTCTAGTCTAAAGAGCAGCCAGGGTTCTCTACCCTGTGGGAAGTCCAAGGTCCTCCCTCCTCCATCCCAGTCTAGGAAGGTGAGCATCCAAACAGACTAGGCTCCCACAAAGCCAATACATGCAGTAGGATCAAAACCCAGTGCCATTGTCCTTGGCTTCTCAGTCAGCCCTCCTTGTCCAACACGTTCAGAGTCCGGTTTGATCACATGCTCCATCTGTCCTAGTCCAGCTTGCTTTGGTGAGCTCCCATTAGATCTCTGGATCCCATTTCTACCACAAAAGTAATCTGTCAATCAATCAAGCCACGTAGGTTTTTAAAGTGAATAGGATTTGATGGGCTGCTGTTTATTTGAAAAGGAAGAGGCTGCACACTAAGAGAAGCAGGTGGCCTCTGGGAACCTGGAGTGGTCCAGGTGACTTCTGGCACGATCATGGAGATCTTACCTCCATAGCTATGTGGATGTGAATTCTTCCACGGCAATGTAAGTTTGGAAGGTGATCCAGCTAATTCAGTCTGTGTAATGACTGGAGTTTGACACCAGGAGATCTTAAGGATAAAACCTATCCTGATGAAGTATAAAATGGGGGGTTTTAGATGTTTGCCCACTTTTTAAATGTGAAATGGTATTTCCCAGTTCTAATTCTGTATTTTTCTACTTTCTAACGAGATGACAGAAATCCTGGTGGCATCTTAGATAACTGCCCCAGCCAGGCGTGGCGGTGCACACCTTTAACCCTAGTACTCGGGAGGCAGAGGCAGGTGGCTGTCTGTGAGTTCAAAACTATCCTGGTCTACAGAAAAAGTACCAGGGCAGCCAGGGTGGTTATACAGAGCAGTCCTGTCTTGAAAAACCAAGAAATAAAGAAGAAAGAGAGAAGAAAGGAAAGAAAGAAACTTCCCTATGCCACACTGATAAACTCATTTCTTCCCTTCCCTGTTTACCCCAAACACTCACCGCCCACCTTACAATGTGTATGTAAAGTTACTGCTAAATAGATGCTGTTAGTATGTCCTATGGCGAGGGAGTTCAGTGCTGACTATCCTGTGCCTTGGAGAAGATCCTGTGACACTAAGCTGAGGAGTTTCGGAAGATGGCTAGCACAGGTGTGGAGCATCTGGGAGACAGCTCTAGCAGTAGCTGTTGAGCCCAGAGGAGCTGCGAAAACATGACCTAAGGGTTAGCTGGGCAGGCAGCTGGTGAGCACAGAGCCTGGAGCAGGACTGTCTAGTGTTGAATGGGAGCCAGGGCCAGAGGGGAAGAAACTCCTACCTCAGGGCAATGTAAGTTATCAAATCTGTGAGTTTTCATCATGGACTAACTGCTTTCTAAAAGAACAATGTGTCCCTCCCGTGCTGTTTCTCCATTTCGCAAGCTGACTTTGGCATGTGGCCCCACGGGACCTACCTCTAATCCTTGGGCTATTCTATTAGATAAGGGAGACACATAAGTGGCTATTATGTTGATGATCTCCTTCAATAGGAATATCTTGTACTGGGAACAGATTAATTAATGAAGGCATGTCTGTGTCTTTAAGGTGTCACAGGACCAATGGCACGGCTTGAGTCCTCAGTCTGGACAATAAATATGAAGGCCACATTCCTTTTGTTTTATACCAGTGTAGGATACCAACTGGCTTTCCTTGTTTCTACTTATCATAAACAAACATTACCAGGAAAAGAGTTACGTGCCACACTATGTCCTGGGTGCTAGAGCAGAAACAACACACAAAGACCACATGTTCAAGCACTCTGAAGAAACTGAGATAAAATGCTACCTACTTCATTATTATCATCTCTGAAGGTCATGGTCACCCTTAAGGAGGCTTCCTCCTCCACCAACCAGAGAGTACAGGGGAACTGAAGTAGCCTTGTCACTGCAAGGCTTCTTCAATCTTCCAGTTAACCGTTCTGCATTCTACCTCCTGTAGAATGGTCACGTATCTGGGAAGTCTTGCCAGAAGTCATAGCTCAACAGTGAGAATGGGCCTAGAGGTTCTCCACAAACTCTGAGATCAGGGTTAGGAATGGTGACGTTGGCCACAGTGATGTGTAAGTCTTCTTCAGACCTTTGGTTCAGTTTGTTCTGCCCAGGCCTTCTGAAGTGAGTGTTCCCAGAACTGAGAGAAAGCATACCATACAGAGACTGTTCTTGCCCCTCAGCAGGATACAAGCACCGTGGGGAAGAGAATAGGAGCCATCTTGGAGATACGGTCACTTATTCTTTGGGCATGAAGTTGTCTTTCTGATTAAGTTGGCCAGGTCACCAAGAATGACACTCACAAAGTCACTTGGGAAGCCAGTGACTGCCTTTATCAGATACCATCACCATCAATGCCACGTTGCGATAGCTGGCCTTAGCCTTGGCAGATTATGGATGTGGAGGGGACATATCCTGCAGTGGACTGGATGCTGAGCTGGCAGGTGACAGGATGCTGGGATGGTGGCAGGTAGGGCTGAGAAGCCGAGATTCCCCGTGCCCCTGTTCCTGGAGCTTCAGCTCCATTGCTCGGTTAATGCTGGATGCTGCTTCCTGTGTGGCTTCTTCTTTGTCTCCTTATCATGGACTTCAACTTTGTTTTGTGTCAGACATCCCCCTGAGAACAATTCCTTGTACATTCTCAGTTCTGTCCCTGTAAACTACTTTGTTGTTTCTGGTGTTCAGCCATGACCCCCATATTGACATTGAGAAGGACTTATCCATGAGGAAATACACATAAATACACGAATGGTAAGATGGCGAGAACCAGACAGGTTGGGAGAGCACTTGTAGATCAGCTTGGTAGTATTAAATCATACACTCAAAAGGACCACAGAAGTTCAGTCTGGTGACCTTATGGTTAGACATGAGGTACCGTGTGATAACAAGAAAACCAGCATGTATTGAGCATTTGTATTGGGCCACACCCTACACTAGCCATTTTATTCATGCTTTTTATCCCATTCATGTGGTTTTCGAAAACCAAACTTCAGAAAAGGTGAGTGGCCTCACCGGCTAACACGTGCCTGTCACGTGGTACCTTTCCACATGCGGCCTTGCCGATAGGCTGAGCAGGAAATGAAGAATATTATTTTGCATTTGTCCCTCTCAAATGTGTCAGCAGCGTGCACTTTAAAGAAGCGCTTTGGTGAGTTCTTTTGTCGGATAAATCATTTTCTTATTGTTGTGAAATGGATGGTGTTGTCTTGGTCTTATGTAGGGACTGGGAGGAGTCTCTATAGTGAGAGGGTAGGAGGAGTGGGGGACCCTGAGGTGAGATGGTGGATGGGACTGGGGGCACTTCCGTGAGAGGCACAGGGTACTTTGATAAGATGATAGGAAAGGCCTCGGAGTCACAGCAGGTGTTGCTGTTGCTAACTTTGTAAGTCATGTGGCAGGGTAAAAGGGAAGGACAGGAGAGGGTAGAGATGTGAAGGTGTTATGTCCCTCCACCCAGCGACCCTCATTTCGGTCCATTTCAAATGGTATTCTCTGAAGGTTCTGAGACCTCCAGGGGCAGAATCCATTTCCCTGTTTTCAGCTTCCAGAGGATGCTAAATTCTAAAGCTGTTTCAGTTCATATATTCCTTCCTCCCTCTTTACAACCTACCAGTCCAGCAACCCCTGCATCTCTTCCTCAGGTACAGTCTTTAGTGGTAAAACCCCATCTATGCACACTTAAGATTACATTTATTGTTCACCCGGAACATCTCAGATCATCTCCCCTTCTCGAGATCCAGAATTATAGACGAAAATTTCCATTTTGACATTTAAGGTAAAACTGACAGTTTCCAGGGATTAGGATATACACATGCTTGGGGCTGTTGCTCAGCCCACCATGGCTGGCTTGAAAGTGGTCCTTCTCCTTGGAGCTCATGGACACGTGGTAGAATGGATAAACCAGGAGACTTGACAAGTGCTTAGGCTTGACCCTGTGTAACACACTTTTTTCCACGCTGCTAATAAATGATACTTAGAGCCGGGCAGTGGTGGCATGCGCCTTTAATCCCAGCACTTGGGAGGCAGAGACAGGCATATCTCGGTGAGTTTGAGGCCATCCTGGCTTACAGAGAGAGTTCCAGGACAGGATCCAAAGCTACAGAGAAACCCTGTCTCAAAAAACGAACAAAACAATGTTATTTAGTATATCAAAAGAAATCTGTGCCTCTGTTGGTGTTTTTTAAAACACAATAAAAGATTATACCCCACAAAAAGCTGTAGGCAACCAGAGAGATGAATGTGGCATTGCCACGCTTGTGCTCCCTCCTCTCAAAGCCAAAGGAGCCCCACATGGCAGATCCATATTGCAGTTCTAGAAAGCAAATTTCGAAGCCTTTGAACAGCGTGATGCCCTCCCGCCTGCCCATGAGAACCTGTGTCCCCGAGGCTGAGAAGTGCTCAAGTCAGGCCTCACCCAAATAAACTTCCCCAGGGGGAAGGTTTCCAACCCAAGCAGCAGATCAGCAATAAAACACAAACTCGAAGTGTCCTTCAGCAACAAAAACACATGGAATGTTTTTCTATATAATATTTCACATTCAATGTAATTGTAGATTAACTTTTATAGAGAAAATATTTATTCAGGCCAGATCTGCTTAAATCCTTTCATTTCCTCCAGCATGACGAGCCCCTGGGAATATAGTTCCCTTTGTAATTTCCTACCCACCTTCCCCAGTTATGGACAGGACGTTAACTCTGCAAAACCTCCACATGGGAAACTGCCCCAGACGGAAGTCTTTAACTGGCCAGAACCCTGGCTTTGGGGAGGAAGCCCTGGCCTGGGCCAGGCATTGCTTACAAGCCAGAGTCACAGGACCTGGCTCACCTGCCTGACTGCTCTGTGCCTCCGAGTTCTCAGAGCTCAGGGGGGCAGCAAGCAGGATCAAGGCACCTGCAAGGTTCCTTCCTGCACAGAATGCCGGGCTCATCTTTCAAAGAACCACATCCCATGTCCCATCTAGTTAAAACACAAGCCTGTTTTTATAATCTCTATCACATGTCAAAAACTCAGAATAAATTTAACAATGCCCACATTCCCAGTGTGAAGCTCCGACGGGAAAACTGATAAAGCTTGGAAGTAAACCACACCTGGCTTTGGATCCTGTCTCCAACGTTTACCAGCTGTTGAGGAAGTGACTGGGGCTGCATTTGCCGTGGGTGCCCCGGGAAAGTATGGAAGTGTAGGGAGTGTAATATATAGCCAGTAAAAGCCTTTAAAAGTGGAGGTGAGAGCAGGAGCGGTGTCTTGTCCACTTTTTGTCTGCGCTAAGCCCCTATCTTCAGTCAATCCAGGAAGGAAGTTTGCATCGTGTTTTCCGGATGGTGGGTGGTGCGCGATCCACGAGATGTTAGCGCATCTCTGGTTTAAGAGAGATTAGTGTTCTAGGCAGTAGCACTCTCTGTCTCGCTAGCAGATATTCACGGTGGTCCCTGAAAGACCCCAGTGGTGGGCAGTCTTTCAGGCTGAGGAGACCCTCCCAAGGAGCAGCGAGTCACTCTTCGGATGCAAATAGCAAGAGGCTTTATTTAGTACACAGGTACCTGGGGCGACTTAGTCTCTCGGAAGACAAGCGCGCCTGCAGACTGGGGGAAGGTCTTTTTATAGGAAAGAGGGCAGCAGAAGCAGATTACAGAAGCAAATGCATCGTTAGTGGTCAGTTGGAATGGGGCAAGGGGCACAGGTGGTTTTTCCTCTCCCAGCACAGATGTATGGGAACAGATATCCTGTTAATTGATGTCCTGTCCTAATCTATGGATATAAAGATCCTGTTTTGCAGCCAGGGACCCTGACCTTACTCTGCACTTACAGTCGTTCGTCAAAAGCTTTGTGAAATGACGTTACAGCAGATAAGCTGGGATCTTTCATAGGGGGAGTTGTCTCTTCTGTGAATTACTGATATTCTAAGTTGGGCACATGTGCTGACTATAGGCATCCTGTTTCCCTAAGCAAACGGGATGTTCTCATTAGAGCAGGCCAGCTGCGGGTTCCTTATCGCTTGGGGCCAGATGGCTGACCGGCTGACCGCAGATATCTCGCCTGGCTTCTCCGCCCTTGTTCTCAAGTCGAACTTCCCTGCTCTAATTACTTGCGTTGCTCCAAAGTTTAAGCCTTGCAAAATGGCGTTACTGCTGCTTAGTGAGTGGGGGTCTTTCAGTCCCCTGGACATCTCACACTGAGAAGTGTCCCCATCACACAGCTGCAAGGGCGGACAGGATAAGCCTAGATCCTCCACAGAGGGCTGCATCTGTAAGTGTGGGCTTCTGGGCAGACATCCTGCTGAGTGCCTGGTGGGAACCAGGGAGTCGAGATGCATAAGGGGGCGTGGCATGTGAACTGGGAGGCTATTCACACTGATTCCGTGGGGGGTGGGTGACGGGGGGGGGGGGGGGGGTTGCAGATCACTTCCTTTCAGGTGCTAGAAGATGGAGGGTCTTTCACAAAACATGAGTTCACCATGTTTCACTAGTCAGATATCCACCCCCCCCCTTCTGTGTAGGGTTTTCCTTGGTGTCGGGGTTCTTTTCCGTGACTTTGCCTTAAATTCCTCACCCTGTGTTCTAACTGTCTTCTTTCTGCTCTGGGATGGCAAATGAAGCCCTACAACCCAGAATCACAGAGTGCCTTGCTCTGGTTTCAGAGCCATTATCTCACCCTTCTTCTGCTCCTCCACTCTGAATGCCCTTGGGGCTTCCAGGCCCCGTGGCAGGGCCTTTTGCCTGTTGTTTCATTTGACCCTAATTAGTGTCCTTCATGGCTGGCCTTGATGACCCCATTTAACTGGGCTTCAAAGAAACTGGGTCATTTATGCCTTTTGTCCCTTTTAGGAATTGTTTAGTCAGAACCTGGGTCTGAAACCAATAATGACACCAATTATTTAAACTCTGGTGACTTTTTTTTTTTTTGTCCTTCTTTGTGTCAAAATTATTAAATAATGGTGTAGTGATGCTCCCATCCCCAGGCTTTCATGGGGTCAGTCCTGCTCGGCACCTATTGGCATGTTTGTTTAATTTTGGTTTCCCCTTTCTTAAGGTGGAAGGAGAAGCCAGAAAGGGACATAAAACAGAACATCCGTCCCCAGTTTGGCTTCTCCTGCGTTCTAGGACTTTATAAGCCGCAGTCAAGGGAGATGATTTGGAAGCTGTGGTGCAGAGTTTCCATGCCCAAATAATAATAAACAATATATGATTGGCTTGTTCTCTAGAAGCCTTACTATGCTAACGTGCATCCAGCCGGCAGAGACGGAAGTGGCCACCCCTCTGGTGGAAATGCCTAGAAAGCAATGCAGATGGAGATGGGAGGTAGGTAGAGATTGGCAGCTCCGCCTGTGCGAATGAGGATGTGCAACCGGTCCACCAAGGCCCCCTGTTTTTCCTCCTGGTATTTCAAAGGTAGTAAACACGTGACCTGAAGGAAGCCTCGGGCGTTGCTGCTCCAGCCTTCTTAGTGTTGATAGCCACAAGTGGGGCGACACGAGCCACCCACAGGTCATGCTTGGCACTTTTTCCTCCTCAGGGTTGAGCATCTTTATTTGATCTCTATTCTTTTCTCATGTTTAACTCACACCCCTCACAGAAGCGCCAGTGTGGAATTCCTGCCTTGTTACCTAACAGCTCACTATGCAAAAGGTGGATGTTGAGTTCTTGGGCCGCATGGGCCTGTTTGTTGTTTTCAAGAGGGAATTCAGATAAGGATTCAAACCACAGTAACTCAATGTGGCTCTTGTGCCAGCAGCCTCCTCATTTTCTTCACAAACCACTGTGACCAGAAGGCTATATATTTAGGATAAATGCTTTCTACTCTTGGCTTTTCTATCTTCTGGATATGACGGGTTGAGTCTGCGAGTGCTGATATAAACGTCTTGGGCCACCCAGGTGCTGCTGTAATCAAATGGACAGAGTGTAGAATGGAAAACCGTCTTCGGCTTAAAAAATAAACTCGAGGGAGCCAGGCTTGATGCTGCGTGTCTGTAATCCCAACACTTAAGAGCCTGGGGCAGGCTGAGGCTAGGCTACATAGTGAAACCTTGTTTCAAAAGCCCAAGGGCAGAAAGTATACTTTCCTAACCTGTACAAGGCCCTGGATTCCACCCCACCCCCCAGCACCAGCAAAGCAAAACAAAACACCAGATTAGATCACAGAATTCAAATACTAAATGCATGCGCATGCACACACATGTGCGTGCATGCACACAAACACTAATGCACATGTGCATGAGTTGCAGATGAAACTGATGTTAATATATGACAGTTAGATCAAGGAACACATTATCATAGTATGTGGCGATGGGCTTGTTCACTTTACTTAAACAGGAGTCCACTAAGGGCTTGTGAATGTTCATATGTTTATTTCAGCCACATTTCGGGTTATAAAGTGTTTATTTAGACTCACGATGGCAGCAGTTGGTTTGATGATAGCGTGAAATCCAGGAGTATCTACCATTGGTCGCATGCACAGTGTGGTGTCGCTCAGAACTCTGGTGTCCCTGGTGGTCTGTGAGTGAAATGAGAGCATGCCTGCTCCAGAGGGATGCTGGAAGGGAAGGGAAGGCTCTGACTATAGATGTGAGGGAGAGTGCAGTTCAGGAGCTGCTGCCTTGTCTATGAACCACTGTTGCCCTCTCACCAGACTTCTGCTTGAGCAATTTCTGAGAAAACAAGCAAGCAAGCCAACAAACAAAAACAAAAACCAAACAAGCAAAAACAAAAACCAAGCAAGGAAACAAACAAAAACAAAAACAAAACAAACAAACAAGCAAAATGCCAACCTTTTTTTTTTAATCAAAGCACAGGAGACTGAGCTTTCCCTGCCTTATCACTGTGTTCTCCTAAAGGAGGCCATAGTCTCCCCCAAAGCTCTGCATGGAAGCAGAGATCACAGTGATCTTCTCCTGACTGTTAAAGCGACAGCACAGGATGTATGTGTTCTTTAGCTGGTGTTTGAAGACAACACCTAAATTTCAATGCTTAGAGAAATAAATGAAATACATAAACTAATATTTATGAGGGTAGAGAGGGTAGACAGGGTAGAGAGGGTAGACAGGGTAGACATGGTAGAGAGGGTAGAGAGGGTAGACAGGGTAGACAGGGTAGAGAGGGTAGACAGGGTAGAGAGGGTAGACAGGGTAGACAGGGTAAACATAAACTACCTAAACTAATATTTAGTTTATTGTCAAGAATGTTAACTGATATAAATGAATCATTTCTGTGGGCCTACATTTTACTTGCAATGTTTTGGTCCCGTTGTGTCCTCTGTAAGGGATTCAGTCCCTAAGCTGATGAGGCGCAGCACACTCCCTGATGACAGGGTGGACTGTCAGCCAGCTTGAAAATGGGTAAAACTTTCACACTCACCTTAAAAGCATAGTTTCTCCCAGCGAAATAACTGGCCTATTGCTTTAAAAGGAAGCGTGGTCTCCCACCTTGGTGTTATTTTGTCTCGCGGGTGTGAACAAACCTAGAAAGCATAAACATTTGGAAGTTATTGACAACGTTTAAAACTCCCACCCAAAATGGAGGACAGTTGTGGCTGGCTGGAGTTTCTGTTTCATATCAAGGGTGCCATTTCCCCCACACATAAATAAGTCAAATGTGTGTGATCTAAGAACAGCGCACAGTCATGTAACAACGCTCCGTGCCTGTATGATAGCTGAAGAAAGTCATGTGTGTGAAAACCATTAGCGCCCACGAAGGGAGCAATCTGAATGACGGCAGGTGTCCCAGTGAGCAGAGAAGCCATTGAGAGCATAATGAAGAAGCCCAAGCCAGAGCTTTGGGCATGAGGAGACAGCCCCTCCCCTAGATGTTTGTAGAATTGGGAAGCAACGAAGGGAATAGAAGTCCCCAGCAGTGTCACCTTTCCTAGGTAGCCACTCTCGTTTTGTTATGGACACTTGGCAAATATCAGTGAGCTTGTTCCTATATGTACCCTTATTTGGTCATGGGCGGCCGAGAGGAGACTGGGACCCCATCCGTAGCCCCGTGTTACCTGCTTCCCACGAGGAAGCTTAGCCTTTAGCTTCTGTCAACTTGGTAGTCACATCTCTCCATTCCGTTCCCTTTAAACGTAGTCCGCCCTCTCACACCCTCGATTTTAATAGTTTTTCCAATGACTTGGTAGATGGCAGCTGAAAGGACGGGATCACATGATCTATTTTATATGGAGGCCTGGATAAGGAATAAAATCAGTCACCATCAGAAGAGGCATCTTGGTATTTTAGCTCATTCCTCCAAAGCGCTGCCCAGGACTTCCCATGCTGTCCAAGGACCTCTTGGGAAGAAAACTGTAAGCCACACACTAGGTTCTGCGCCTTCGCCTTCTGGTGTTAGCGTCACGTTCCCTTCACCTAACTTCAGAAAGCACCTGCGCCTTAGCCTCACTCCTTTCGGTTTGTCTTCATTGGTAGAAGGGAATAGTGATTGCCCATTTTGTAAAATCACCTTTTCCCAATATAAAGACAAAAATCAAATTACCCTTCTGCTTTCTCTTTGTGTTCAGATTCTTCTCCATCCTTTTCTTTCACCACGAGAAATTCACTAGGCACAGCACAGG
The DNA here is from genome assembly GCF_018167655.1 of Microtus oregoni. Taxonomy (NCBI): domain Eukaryota; kingdom Metazoa; phylum Chordata; class Mammalia; order Rodentia; family Cricetidae; genus Microtus; species Microtus oregoni. The sequence goes on from NW_024543219.1 coordinate 1,443,739, forward strand.
TGCCTGGCTTGTGGTTAGCTTTAGGCCATTTTGATTGTATAAAATTCAGTGTTAATTGCTGCTGCTTGAAGGAAGCACTACCTTTCTCTTTCTCCCCCATTGCCTTCTCCACGTTCTACCCAATCTCTATCCTGTTGAGGACACCAGCCATGTGTTCCTTTGAGAACTGGCCCCCTCCTGGTATCCCCAGGAAGATCATCTGTAAGGCAAAATTGTTCCTTCTTCAGTTTCTCTGCACTTGAGGTGAGCAGTGAACTGAAGCTAGAACACTCAGGAGTGTGGGTTTGTGTCTCCTGCACTGGTGTCTAGAGAGCTCTGTGTGGTTTACACGTCGTTTGTGTGTTAGTGTACATTGAGTGTCCTCTGTACTTCATCACTTCCAATGTACAAAGACTACCCTCTGGGAGCTCATGAGCTAGTGGAAGAGACAGGTTGTAGCCCAGTCATGATTCACGATGATGGCTTCTGACAGAGAGAAAGAGAGACCCATGCTCACAGAATGGACTGGGGATTTAGTCTACCTGACGGTCAGGACACATTTAAGAAAAGGCGGTTAATGTGGGCCCAAGCCCAGCACCTAAAATTATCACTCAGTTATCAGCTCCAGGTCCCCATTTTGAAGATGAGCGCTAGCCTTCAATTTTAGGAATCCCAGTGCAGCTGACTCTTACTGGCTAGTGATATTATCTAATGCCAAGGAACGCGCCATCGTGGATATAGATGGGGAGCTGGTGGCCGTGTCCTAGAAGACCCTGATGAACAGGTAAGTGTTGGGGGATTTATGTTGGGAATATAACTGATGAAGGAGGTGGGTGGATCCCACGGGTGCAAGAGAAAAGGCTGGAAAGGCAGAGTCGTGGGGTATTGGGGAGCCTTACAAGGTCAGACAGCCTCAGACTTGGCAGATGTGTGGTAAGGATGAGAGAAGGCCGAGCCTAGCATAGAGCTGCTGTTCCTGGGTGAGATTCCTATGTAACTCAAAATGTGACATGAGGGAAGGTGTCTGTGACAGGAGGCCAGCAAGACTGCCTGGAGGCACAAGGTCAAGTGTGACTTCGGAGGCATGTCTGCACCAAGAGCCGGCACGCTTTTTCTACAGTGGGCTGGTTAATAGGTATTTGGGGCTTTCTGTCTGTGCCGCCACGTTTCCCTTCTCACTGTACAGAAGTAGCCATGGGCGTGTTATGTACCAGTCTGGGTTCCAATAAAACGTGATGAAGTTATTTATAAAAGTGAGCGGTGGGCTGGATTTGACCATGCGGACAACTGCTGCAAGGCAGGCCACGGATTATCACAGAGTGGTTGAGCAAATGGCCCGTGAGTGTGTAAACACAGAACGGGGGCTGGGGGCTCCAGCTGTTGTGAAGTAAGCAAAGGGAGATCAGATCAGTGTGGGAGTTCAGTGCGACGTGTGACTGCACCTCTTTCGGGTTCGCTTGGCAGACAGGAGGGGAGTTTTAGGGGTGTGCCAGGAGCAGTAGTTTGAAGAGCAACTACAGGGCAAGGACGTAAAGACAGAAATCTAGGTAATGTTTCATGCATGTTGTCCTTCAGAGTCCACAAGTTCCCTGCAAGGAGGAAGGCAGGGATGTCGTTCACTGTTCGAATAGTGGGAAATAGACTCTTGCGAGTGTAAATTATTCAGGTGTTCACTGAAACTCATGCTCCTGTGTTTACACCTTATGCTTGAGGCGTTATTGTTGCTTTGCTGTGCTAGTTATAGCTTGATGGCTTTTTTTTTTTTTTTTACAACTTCAAGGTGTCTTCAGAGAGAGTCGCGGGCTGGGTTTCAATCCTGAGATTCCAGGGTTTCTCACAAGCAAACACTGATTGAAAATCCCGGTCCATAATGCTATCTACCTCCTGTTTTGTTTGGCTATGCGGTCTCCGCCTTTCCCTTCTTTTTTTCCCCCTTCTTCTGCCAGTATTTGCCGAAGTTTAATCTTTAAGAAGGTTATAGGGCTCAGGAATTTTGTTACATCCTGTACTCTCATTCTGAGGTCTACCGCTGTGGCTTGGGCACGTGAACTCAGCCCGGTAGCAGATGATAAAAGTATGTGGTGATGGGCGGGGGCTGGGGGGAGCGAGTGTGGGGTGGGGGAGTGCAGAGGAGGAAGTAGGAAAGGATTTGTGGTGAAGGGGCCTGGATATGAAGGGCCCACAGATGTGTCTGCGTACCCTAAACACTTCAGTTTGCATCTGGCTTGCTTTGGCTAACAGCTTCTCGATTTACATATGGTGGAACTGCGGGCGAAATGGTTGGGATCGGGGCACATGCCACCTGGATCCTCGCCAGAGTTTGTTTCCGTCTGGCAACTTTCTGGATGTCCTACAAGATTCCTACTTGTTTGTTCCTTCTAATGAGGTGGCAAGATAAGTCTGCATCTGTCCCAGCTGTGGCCCCAGGCGATCCGACTATGGCTTTGCTTTGGAAAGAGGAATGTGAGCACAGGAAACTCTCCGAGTCTGAAGGCAGTGTTGGAAAGCAGGGTCACTCTTGCTCGGCAGAAGGAAACTCTTTCTACCTTGTTGAGAAGAAGGGGAGATTGGGAAGCACCCGGATATTGTGAAATTAGTGACAGCAAGGGCTCTTTTCTCTTGAACGGCTGCAGGAGGCAGGAGAGTGGCCACACACATTGGAGGAAGGAAGAAATCTGTTTAGCTTGAGTGTCTGCATGATTCCCGTGTGACCTCATCACGTCACGTATGTTGGAGCACCAGCCTACAGCGACACAGACTCCAAGTCGTTGCTCACCCAATCCATCCAGCCCCTTTATTGTGAATGACGCTTAAAGATCTTAGGCTCCTGCCTATAAAGAAAAAAGAGGTTCTTTTTTATTACGAGCTAGTCATATCAGAGAATAGCATATAATAAAAACAGCTAAGGTCATCAGATATACTGGAACAAAAGCGGTGTGGATCAGAAGGGGTTAAAGCCCGAGCCTGTGAGTTTTTGCTTGACTAAGTCAGTGGGGAGGACTTGAGCACCGCACTAATACAGTATAGGTTGGGGTATTTTGTTTTCCTTTTTCAACAGCAAAATTCCAGTCTACTGTATTAGACGATGGATTCAGCTTGGCTTGAAGATGAGTCACAGATGGAGAGCAGCGGAAAGGCAGCGGACAAAATGGAGCATCAAAGGCAGTGAGCACTTGCGGCTTGAAGCCGTGGGGTTTGCGTATTGCATCTCACTTTATTAAAGCAGGAATAAACGTCACGTTGATGAGGTTGGCAGATGATCCTGGATCACAGGGGAGATGTCAAGAATCTGTGAGGGTGGAAATATTATAATTATACCTTAAGGAGATCAAAATATAGGAAACATACAGGAAATAACAAAATGAGGTATGGCTTGGGAAATGCATGCGGACACAGCTGTAGGGAATAATGTACAATGCAGATTCTGGGTGAGCAGAAGACAGGCACACCCAAATGTTCACAGAGACACTGAGGGATAGTCATTGAACTGCAAAACACTGGGATGAGCTGACCAGCAGGGACCACCCAGGCTGTACCCCCATCAGGGAAGGGTGATTGTGCAGAAAGCCAATAATGTTTCCTTCAAGTCCTGCGAATTTATTGTTTAAGAGACATCCAGTTATGGGCAGAAAGTGACACAATCAGGAGACTGGAATAGAACAAGAGGAATGATGATCGGAGCTGAGATGGTCATTCTGGGGTCGGTTCTTATGGCGGACATGACTTAAATGTAGGCAGCAGTCTTGCATAAAAAACAACATCAACAAAAAAGACACTGGGCTTCAGTATCTTTCTGCATAATAACTGGTTGTTGATGAGTATGAGAGCCAGAAGCATCCCCCAGGTACCCAAAATACATACAAACACACACTCAAACATGGTTTTGCTTGTTAAAATTAGATGATTAGGAAACTATCATTCTTCAATAACAACATGGCTTCACAAAACGAGGGCATGCCATCATGCTATTTTAGAGAGGGTGATATATTCAGAAGTTAGGAGAATTGAGTTGTGGTGTTTGAGTTTGACAAGGCTCCTGGTGCCTGAGTCAAGTCCCTGATGCCAGAGGACCGGCAACCCCTCATCTTGTGTGCCTCGTCATCAGAAACTCGTCGAACCTCCAGACTGTTATTGATAGAAACCCCCAACCTTACCTTCAGGTGCACACGCAAGTCGTGAGCTGTTCTGTATAGGCAGCGTGCACTGTTGATAGCTCCAGAGTCGATGTGTCTAACACGGATGACGACGCATCTCTTTGGCCAAGTGGAAGTGTTAGAAGTGGTTAGAAACAAAGGCTATATGAGTCTCGAAATGTTTTTTGTTTGTCTGTTTGTTTGCTTTGCCCTACTCACCATCATCAAAGCGACACCTACTGACACTCTTTTTCATTTTCAGAACAGGGTTGTATGCTATGCTGTGTGGTTCACAAACGTATCTGACTTAATCTCTTCTTTTATCTTTTGGGCTCACTTGGTTTAAGGAAACATGTTGGCACTCAACAGGGATCTTACTTAGATCAGCTAGAAGACGCTGAACTAGGCATGAGTCTGAGATGTCCCTGGTAAGGCCGACATCCTTTGGTCCCCTGGATGTGGAACATGGGACAGAATGTAGTGCGAACAACAGGTCTTCCTGCTAAGCTGAGTTGTAGTGTGGGAGGTGGGAGCTCATTCAAGGAGCGAAAGCTACAGTAGTCCCCCATCCGAAGCTTTGCTCTCTCTACCTCAGTCAATGTAGTTCAGTACAGTAGGGCCCAACCACACTCACAGAACTTTATTATATTATATTACTATAGTTAGCTATTTCCATTATTATCTGAGAGAAGACATTGCCTAATTTATAAATTAAGGTTTATCATCAGTATGCATGTGTGATATTTAGTCTTCTTTGTCTGCTTGGTTAGATTTAGAGTCACCTAGGAGACACACCTCTAGCCATGTCTGTCCAGGGTGTTTTCAGGTAGTTTTGACTGAAGAGAGAAGACCGTTTCTGGATGTGGGTGGCATCACCCAATGGACTGGGGTCCAGAACTGAATGGAAAGGGAGAAAGGAGAAAGTAAGTTACCATCAGCTTTTGCCTGCTTTCTGATTATGTGATATGACTCTCTGCCTCATGTTCCCACCGCCATGCCTCCAACTGTGATTGACTTTATCCCCTCAAACGGAGTCATAATGAACCCTTTCTCTCTTTAGATACCTTTGGTCAGGTGTTTTGTCACAGTGGTACCAACGGTGACTAATAGAGTATGTGTAGGGGAGCGGATGCCATGAGTGCCCCTCCCCTGACCACGGTGTTACCTACCCTGGAAATACATCAGTGGAAAGTAAAGGGTGCTTTACTAACATAACCAGCTGAGCATCCTAGCCTGGTTGTCCTCCCTTAGTTGTGCTCAGAACATTCCATAGTCTATGATTAGGCAAAACCATCAGCACAAAGCTGGCTTTATAATAAGTGTGTAATATCTCACACCAGTTATTGAATTCTGTACTGAGAAGGAAAAAAGAAAAAACCAGAATGGTTGTATGTGTGTGTTTCCTCACCATTGTAAAGGTGAACAATAGTGAGTAGGGAACTCGTGTGTGTGTGTGTGTGTGTGTGTGTGTGATTGGGGATTGTAAGTTTAAATGTAAGTGTAAAATGGGTTATAATCCCCTCCTGTTTGGGGGGGGGGTGAGATTTTAGCCCTTAATGCTCTATAATATGACTTTATTTGGGAGTAGAATCACTTGTAGAATTAAGATAGGTTGTTAGGATGGCGCTAATCCAATAGGACTGTGTCTTCTAAGAAGGGAAATTTAGACACAGGTACACAGATGGAATTCCCTGTGAAAATAATGGCAGAAACCTGAGGGGCCATCCTCTAAGGAATACCAAGGACTGCCAACAAGCCCTGGAGAGCAAACAGGGGAGGTCTGGAGGAAAAGGCTCTCACCGGCTAGGGAAGGAACCCACCATGCCAATACCTCAGACTGCAGCAATGGGAAGCTCATCATGTTGAAGCCGCCCAGTTTATGGCGCTGTTATAGAAGCCCAAGAACCCATTAAAGTGGGGGAGATGGTCCCGCACAGGCTGTTCTAGAATTCTAGCAAGTGATGGGCCACATGCTCGACGGTGAGGAAGGAGGTACTGAGAACCGTTCCCAGTGTGGGTGGCCGCAGAAGTCTGGGAGCTGAACTGAGCTTTCACGGGAGGAATTTGGCAGTTGCATTTTTCATCTGTAATGGGAGACGGTGCACCAGCTTCTGGCAGATGTGGGGTAGGAAAAGTATAAAGAAATAGTAGACAGATGGGCGTGAGGTATGGAGCGACGCTGTGAAGGGGGTGATCCGTTCTGGCGCTCTTGACAGGCTGCCCGCTTCCCTCTACTTCACCTGCAGCTTAGTTGTCCTAACCCTTGGCAAGAACACTGATTAGTTGTGAAAACTTATATTGATAAGTGAGGTAAAGGCCCTCCAAGGAGCACACATGCTATTGGTTAGCCGTTGATTTATTCGTTGACGGGCTGTCCTTGGAAAGAGCAGTTTGGGTTACCAGGAAAGCCGGAGGATGGATGGAAGTTAATCCTGTGGCTGCACCTGTTACTTAGGAGAGATGAAGCCAGCGCCGCCCTTCGGTGTAAAACGGACATCTGAAATCAGTCATCTGACTGCATGGATGTGCTGTAGTCCTTTTCTTACATCTACCAATGTGGACCTTGATCTTGTAAGACAGAGAACATGTCCTGAATGTGAATTGTCTTAGGCAGCTGCCTGGATCCTCTTCGCTTCTCTGCTCCCCAGTCAACAGCAGTGCAGTAAATTTTGCTTAGTGATGAAACTATAGATAGAATGTTCTTTCCTTCATCCCCTTCTTTTTATCACTAGTAAAATAAAATGTCACCACTTTGCCCAAGGACTTGCTTGCCTCTCTTTCCCCTGCACACGTGCCACTCTGCGGGGGGATGGTTCTGGCTGCACGCATGTATGTTTGGGGGCCAGAGATGCTTCCTAAAGGTGGGGAAGTGTCTGTTTTGCCCAGGTCACCTTCCTTAGTCCTTCTAAAGAACATGGATCAGGGGAGGGGAGGGTGTAATATTTACAGGTAGGGTTCCATATTTTGAATCATGACATACTACAATGATATTAATAATTAGAAGTGATAACGGGATGATAATAGCTTAGGCATCAAAATGGTAATATTGATCCTAGCTACATTAAGTCCTTACATGATAATTCAGTAGAATTCTCAAAATTAAAGCAGTGTGGATGGCTGGGAGAGTATATTAGTAAGAGATCACATCCTTCCTGTGTGGGGGGTCCTCTTGTTCAATCCTTGATGCTGCAAAACCAAACAAAAGTCACCATGGTGATAGTAACCTGCCTCAAATAAATATTTGTAATAATAATAATAATAATAGTAAAATCCCATTACAAGTTGTGCTTTGATCTTAGGGAGAAAGTGATTTGCCTCTGCCAGCCACACACATTTTGTTTTCAGGGACTTGCCCCACAGTCATCCTGCAGATAGCAAAGGGGAAATGAGCATTGTTGGAGAAAATTGCAGCATTTTGCGGTTGCATTGTGTGGTGGAGGGGAGGCTGCAGGAGAGCAGTAGATGGAGACCTCGCTGTTCTGGTTTGCCTGGGAATTTGAGCTGTAAAGGAGCGTGCAGGTGGTGAATGCTTTGCCTGCCAGGTGCTTCCCTGACACTAATCTGAGGGGCCACGTGCACTATGCCACAAGCCAGTCAGCACTGATGAGAACTGGCATGCTCATCAGTAGAGGATCTGTCTAGAAGTAAAAGTCAACTAATAGTCAACTTAGCTTCCCTACCCTGTTTTCGTTCCCCAGACCGTTATGACATCATTGTAAGATCATTGCATGGGGCTCTTGAGTGATTCGGTTTGTTTGGTCTATGTTTGCCTATGCTCTGGGTGAACGGTCCGCTTGGTGACCAAGCATGGCATCCATCCTCTGGTAGCTGGGGTGTGCGGGAGTATTTTTGTGAAGAATAAATATAAATTCAACCAAGATATAATTGGTACAAACAAAAAGATAATTCTTGGAGTAAATAATTTTGTGAATGACCCTGACACTAGTTTCCAATGCTAACAGAATATTGGTTGTTTTTTCTCCAAGCAAGAGTACTTTAAAGCAAGCAAGCAAATAAAAGTACCTAAATATTTTGCAATCTTTTCTATGAATACAGTATGGCTGCTGGTGGTGGTTTTCAAAGAAGAATTTTAGTGAGAAAGTATAAGGCCTGCTTTCCCCAGGCCTGACAGAGCGCTAAGCTGAGTCTAAGGACCCTGAGATCTACCTTTTTATATGTTCCTGTGGGTTCTGCCTAACTCAGGATGCTGTCAGGACTGGCTTCTTATCCTCTACAGTGAGCTGTTGTCAAAGTGCTCTTCAGCACCTAAAAGATACCCCGTCAAAAATGCTTTTCAGACAACTGAGAACTAAGTAGAATGGCATGTATGATGAAGATGCTAGGTCAAATCCCAGTGCTTTGTATGCCAATCAGGAGATAGATAGATAGATAGATAGATAGATAGATAGATAGATAGATAGATAGATGGAGATAGATAGATAGATAATAGATATAGGTAGATAGATTAGATAGATAGATAGATAGATAGATAGATAGATAGATAGATAGACAGACATTAGCCTATAAATGAAAAGATGCTTTTCAGAAAGGATTCCTAAGCACATACTATTCATATTTGTACTTTCCGGTTGGGATTGGCATTCTCAATGGCATTTCTAGTGAACTGATAACACAACCAGTTCAAGACCAAAGAATGCAAAAGCAAGCAAACATTCCAGCAACAAGAAGGGAGACTTGGTGATGATTTCTAGACTGTCACTGGCTTTGGACGATGACATGGCTGTGAAGTGGGATGTGGGATGATTGTGTAAAGGTTTCCTGTCGGTGCTCAGCTCGGGACATGAGGAGGAAGTCCGGCATTTGGGTAAATGAAGTCTTTTAGACAGAAGCTGAGCAAAGACTTTGAGCTTGAATTTGTACTCTTGGTCCTTCGATGCAGGCAATGATCTTTCTGTAGAAAAATCTTTCAAGTAACTTTGTACAGTATCTCATAGATTGTATATTATTTTCTGTATAACTTTGTATACTTGTGCAAGTATTTATGAGATTGCACTGTAGTTAGAAAAGAAAATGCAGCTGTAGTTGAGACTGTTATGTTCTCTCACATGGACAAGTATTATTTATGCCATCCTGATCCCATCCTTACTAAAGCCGAGCATCTAACAGTGCTCGCTGGAAATTGGAAGGAAAGTCTGTCAGATACTGGGCTGCGTAGTCAGGTAGCAAGAAAGCTGATTGTACAGCTGGGGTCCAAGTCCTTGCTGAATAATCCATAGATGTTTCTCAACTTTAACTTAACAGTGTAGACACAGCTCCAGCTTTTTGGACTGTATGTTCAAAATACCACTGTGACTAAATTGTTGCCGATGAAACCATCTTAGCTGTATCTCAGAGCATTTCAGGGACCACAGGGAGCCATTGCTGAGTTCCGGCCTCCTCTGGAGCCTGAGAATCCTTCCTCCCCGTGTTTCCTGCTCTCACCCAAGAGTTTTTAAATTGTTTTTTAAGAGGGATGGTGTCATTATCTTTGAGAGATTTAGAATAGCGAATATCTTTTCTTCTGTATGCTTAAATGAAACGCAGATTAAAGCGGGAATCGGCATAAACAGTGGGGCTATGTATAAGACACCAGGGAGGAGTCATGCAGGCAGGATGCATTCCAGGCAGAGAGAATGTGCTGCAAATAGTTCAACAGAGACTTCATGAACATTATCTTCCCCCACCTGTAGTTTCACCCTGCCTGGCCCAGTTGCCCATGGTCAACTGTGCTGCAAAACATTCCACGGGAAGCTTCATAAACTGTCACCGTTTAGCCCATTCGGCCCTGAAGCCCACGGTCGCAGGACCATAATGCCTGCTCTCAAGCCCACGGTCGCAGGACCATAATGCCTGCTCTCAAGCCCACGGTCACAGGACCATAATGCCTACTCTTAAGCCCATGGTCGCAGGACCATAATGCCTGCTCTCAAGTCACCCTTAGTTGCTCAGTAACGACCCACAGTGTGAGATCAGCCATGTCGCATCCAGAGAAAAGCTTGTGAAGTGTTTCCCTGGAGTGGAAAGGTGAAAGCCCTCGACCTGGTGAGAAAAGAAAGCTTCTATGTTGAACTTGCCGAAATCCGCGCTAAGAGACTCTGCTCTCCATGAAACCGTGAAGGACAAAAATAGAAAAGGTTGCCAGTTGTGACGTCCCGTCTCAGACTGTGAAAGTTAGGGCTACAGCACATGGCGAGTATGAACTGGTGTGTGCCTGCCTGCCCGTGTGCGTGCTTACGTGCGTGTGTGCGTGCTTATGTGAGTGCATGCGTGCATACGTGTGTGTGTGTGTGTCTGTATGTATGTGTGTGTGTGTGTTAATATCACTGACTTCCATACACACTGTGAGGGTGGTGAAACCCATTTGTTGCAGAATGTAGGGCGGAATTTAATCTGCTAAAGTGTGTAGATATACATTACCAATATTTGTTCATCTCAGAAATCTTGTAAACTATTCATCTCCGTCTCCAGTTCACAGCCTAGGGTACAGTAGTATTGGGCTGCCCAAGAAATGCTGGTACATTCTTTAAATAGTGTACGATGAACTTGTGTGGTGTTCACACCTGCAATCCTGGTATTTAGGAGGTGGACACAGGAGATTGGCAAGGTGGATAATGAGTGTTGATGTCAAATGATATTTGCAATCATAAAATTAAATTACCTGAAAACTGGTCCTCAGAAAAGGAAATGACCCAATTTGGACTTTGGAGTATGATGACAGTTTCCTCTGACTTCATTAAGACCTTTCTCTACAAACACGGAAGTTAGCTTCGCCGCAGAGATTCTTTCGATGTCTAGAACCTAACTCAGCTGGTCATCCATTAAAGTCTGTGAGAGGTAAATACTTCCTCATATGATTTTAATTCCCTTCGACTGTGGCATTACTGTAGTGTTTAAAGCCCAATGTGGAAAAGGAAATCAGTGAGTAAGCAATTCCTCTGCATGGCTACATTTCTTTTCAACACTGGGGGGCGGAGCCTGGAGCCTCACACAGGCATGCTAAATGCTCTACCCCTGAGTGGTAGCCCCGCCTTGTTTCACAGCAGTGTATGAGTGGCCCTAACATGATAAGTGAGCTCTACTTGCTTGTGTTAGAGAAAGGTTTCTCTCCTGGGCTGCAGAGGTGACACAATGGTGGAGGGCTTGCTGCCCACACATGAGGACCTGAGTTCTAATCTTCTGCTCCCAGGTAGAAGCTGGGCACAGCACCAGGGAGGCAGAGTGAGGATCCCGGGATCACTGCCCAGCCAGGCCAGCTCAGTCAGCAAACTCTAGGTTGAGTTGGGGATCCTAGCTCAAAAAATACAGTACAGAGTGATAGAGGAAAATGCCCAGCCTTGGTAGGAGTGTACTATATAAGCAAATTTATTTTATTTATTATAAAATTTAAAAATAGAAAAAAAAACTATGGTAGAAAATTTTTTGATGAAAAGAGATTTTTTTTTTTTCTGTGAAACTTCTTGTTGGAAACATTCCAGCAAAGCAACCAGAGTTCTGTCTGCCTCATGTTTTAAATGTTTCTTAGAACTGTTTGGAGTGACCTGATTTTCCCCATGACATCTATCTGAAGTTTTTTTAAAGCTTACTGGAACTTTTTAAAAACATTATGTAAACTCTTTGGTTGAGCCACTGAACGAAATGCTATAACCCCATAAGCATGAGACAACATAGAGTGTTTGTTACTTTTCCATTGGCCCCACCCAGCTTTCACTGTTGGCACTCCAGGAGAAGGCAGCGGCCACTTGTGTAATTGTGTCTTGTGGAACATAGTTTCTTTCTTGTGCTTTTGGTATTGGTAAATTAACCAAAAGAAGTCCCCACTTGCGGCCCCGGCTGGGGAATCAGCAGAAGGCTGTGGTTGCTTGGGTGCAGCAGTGACCGGCTCAGATGGCACAAGGCATCTGTTTGTATTAGCACTTATTCTCGCCTGGCTCGTGGCATTTTCTCTTTTTCTTCTTCATATGTTTGGGGTGTAGTGGGGAGCCACTCCCACCGTCACCACCACTTATATATACTTTTGGCATTTCATCAACCATATGCAGAGGCTGAAACAAATGAACATTGTCCTAAGCTTTGAAAGCGACGGTATGTTTGGTAGCCGGAGGACGGTGACGTTGTAACAGCAGTAGACACACTGCCGTTAAGAGTAGCTTGCCATCGTGATGTGATGGGGGCCTTAGCACTTACTGTTTTTCCTTCCTCTTAGAACTGGTTGACATTTTTATTAGGATAAGGGCTGGGCGCACGGAGATGCTGAAGGAGACAGCTTTACAGCTTTCCCAGGTAAATAGTGACTGTCTCTGACTGGTCCTTTCCCTTTCCAGGAGGTCTTAGGACTTAGAGCAAAACGGTGAGGAGGTGGGGCCAAAGGAGAGCCTGCAAGTTGTAGCCTGGGAGCTAGGGAGGTGACCAGAAGGAGGTTTGGTCGACAGAAAAGGCAGGACTGGGGCAAGTGCTAGAGGAAGAGGCAGTGGGGAGTGGGGTGTGCCAGAGGGGGTGTGTTTAGAGGAGAAAGTGGGAGGATCCCCTGGAGGGGCTGCCTCCTGAACCAGGCTTGCCTGGGAGGTCACAAAGGATTTTCTGAGGGAGCTAAGCTTCTTAGGAGCAGAGGGAGGCCTTGGAGGTAGCTGGGCAGCACATGGCAGTGAACCTACACTCCTGAACGTTTTCTATTAAAAAGCACAGGCAGAATATTCTTGTCATCGAATGGCTTAGTCAGCTGTCACACATTTCCTTTGTTTCTGATAGTTAACATCTATGTTTACTTCAGAGAGAGCATTTGCATGTAGATGAACCCTGACTTAGTATTTCATGTGTAGAGACGTGTCACTGTGTTAGTGGGTATCGGCTCCTCGGCATCCCTCTAGAGCCCAGAACGGAGACTTTGGTGATGCTACTGCTTGGGTGGTGGTGTCAAGTGGTGGAATCCGCGTGTCCAGTGGTTTGTGGCTGGGATGTAGTAGACTGTTTCATAAGGGCTCTCTGGAGCACATATTGCACTTTTCATCAAACACGACTGGGTAACGTTCCAGTTAAACACAGATGCTTCTGAGCCTGCAATGGCTCACACCTCAATAAGCACACAATAAGTTGAACACATGGGCAATGCATTTAATATGTGGAATCTACTGCACACCACATCTGGACCCAGATTACCTTGAACATGTTCAGAACACTTTGTTAGCCAGAAATGGAGCAAAATTATCCAGCCCAAGGCTTATTTTATAACAAGAGTGTTGGCTATCTCATGGAATTTATTAATATTATAGTGAATATGGAAAAAATAGATGTGTGTGTGTGTGTGTGCTTTCACACCATCAAAAAGTCAAGCAGGGGCTGGAGAGATGCCTCAGCAGGTGAAAGCATGGGCTGCTCTTCCAAAGGACACGGGTTCAATTCCCAGCACCCACATGGTGGTTGACTACCTTCTGTAAGTAACTCCAGGTCTGGGATATCTAGTGTCCTCTTCTGGCCTCCATGGGTTCTGCACACATATGGTGCACAGACACAAAATAGATAATAATAAAAGTGAAACCTTGGTCTGAGATTGTAGGTCAGTCATGGGATGCTTGTCTGGAATGCACACAGCCACACTGAAAAACTGTAAGAAATTTTAAGTTCAGGACCTAGGCAGTCAATCACGCGATCATGGGGTCAATTCTGTGATCTATCCAACTCTTAATCATAAGATGGGCTTTGCCCTAGGTGGTTTTGCCTGACTGTATAGGCAAATAGACATGCTCCTAGCCCTATTTTATGAGGTGGGTCAGGCTACACTGGTGTGATGAGCAGGTTAGGAATGGTTAGGATATTTTTTAGCTCATGGTGGGTTTACCAGGCTTCCACAAATAATGGAAAAGAATCTGAAGAAAAAATAAACAAACAAAAAACAAAACAAACAAAAAGCCCACAACTGTGAGGACTGACCAGAGTCAAATTTGGAGGTCCAAAATGTGACGTCCTCCCCTGGAACAGCCCTCCGGTGGAAAAGGGTGTTTGTCTGCAATTCCCGATCGGCGACCTGCTTAGATAGATAGCCTAAGCCAGCCCCCCTCAGCCTCTCCTGTCACCTCCACATCAGCTGTCCTCACCCCAATGCTGTCATCCCCTCCCAGTCTAGTCCCCGAGGTCAGGTGACTTCAGTTCCATGCCAGACATGTCATGTGTTTTCAGAAATCAGTGCATTCAGGTCGCAGAGACGTAGGCTTGGGAGCCTGGGGTTTTTACTGCATCGCTGCATTCCTGAGCAATGACTTTGTGCCCAGCTACATGGGCACAAAGGAGCCAAAGGTTTTGTGAGGCATACTCCTGGGTTGATAAACTCTTCTACTATATTCTCCAAGCACCTTTGGGATCATGGCTAGTACCGCCATTTTCTGCATACAAAGACCCCCCCACCCCCTTTCCTGGGAAAGCAGCTTTCTGTGTAAATAGGACTCAACTTGCTTGGTGGGTTTTCTCTGCTGTGAGGGTAAATTTTCACTGTCAGCATGATTCCATTTAGGATTCCTTAGAGGTACAGCTCCAGGCATGTCTGTAAGGATACTTCCAGAGAAGTTTAACTGAGGAAGTTTAACCTTAGATGTGAGGGAGGCATATCATGGATTGCCATCATGGACTGAATAAAAAGGGGAAACTGAGGAAGCTAGCCTGGCACACCAGCATCCATCTTCCTTTGGAGCCTGTGTGTGGATGCAGTATGGCCAGCTACCTCTGTTCCTACTGCCACAGCCAGAGCCCCTCTGATCACCATGCCTTCTCCGCCATAATAGGCTTTACTCTCAACTGTGGTTCAAAACAAGGTTCATGACTTGGTTTTTTTTTTGAGCAAGCATTTTGTATAGTTCCAGTCTGTTTATGTTCTGCCAAAAGTGTCGCTGGTACCAAACTTCTTTGGATGGGGCTTGGCCAGTACCTCTGTCCTTGATTTCAGAACGAGCTTCCTGAGTTTTTCTAACTTGTTTTCCCCTGTATCACCTCCCTCAACTGTGTCCCTAGCTGGGCTGTGCATAGCGGCAGCCTGATACAGGGCAGGAGCACCATGTCAACGGATGCTGTATCCACCACTTCACTCGGCAGCACCAGCAACAACACAGGGTCCGCTCTGATGGGGGAACTGGGCCCTCCCTCTGTGTCTTCAAGCTTGCTTGGCAAGAGAAGGGACAAGCCTAGAAAGGGCGGAGACACTGTGAAATAAAGGTGAAAATGGCAAGCGACGTCATATCCCAGACGGCTATGCAAAAGAGAGGTGACAAACCTGGAAATCAGAAGCCCACCGGAAAGTGTGGCCTCTCATGGGTACAATCCTCTGATAGTCTAGCTTGGTGGCTTATTGCTGTTATTTCAACATGCTAGAGACTGTGGCAGGAGAATTGCCATAAATTAGAGGCCATCCTGGGCCACATAGGAAGATCCAGGTCAGCCTGAGCTGCGTTGTGAGAATCTGTTTTAAAAAATAAAAGGAAAAGCAAAAAGAAGTCGCTTGTAGCTCATTTGCAGTGGAACTCGGGGTTGGCCAGACGCTCTGGGCAGTGTGGTTCCTGGCTTTGCTCCCTGCCATACACACAGAGCTCTCTCTGCTGTGCAGAGTGGAGCTGGTGCAGCTGTAATGGGGTCAGTCTCTGTGCTGGGGCAGACCACGGCATGGCCCCAGCTCTGTACCAGGGACGGACACAGGACCCACCTGCAGGGAGGTGAATGGAGGGGTGGGCGCTTCTCTGGCATCATCTCTGGAAACTGGCAGCCCATGGGAGTCTTGTGGTAAAGCCCCAGATTATGCCGAGGGTCTCCTTATTCTTGTGCTTAGGGTGAGCTCAAAAGATGAAAACCACCCGCCACAAAACTGAGGCAGAAGTAACTCCCCAGAGTGAGGGGAGAGTCCATTTCCTTTCCTACCACACCATCTGGGAGAAGTAGGGGTGGGCTCCCTCCTCATGACGGTTGAAGCGCATTAAGCCAACATTCCTGTGCATTTTTCTCTTTCCTTTACTCAAGGACTCAAAATGAAAGACTCCCCTGGCAGAGCCACAAATCTGCGTGACTTGTCCAGCAGTCATGGATTGCTGCCATGGATCTGCTCGCCCCAGGGAAGGCCTGGCACTCGCCTCTCCATTTCGGTCAGCCTGAAAGTCTATTAGTTTTAATAAT
Organism: Microtus oregoni; assembly: GCF_018167655.1. Taxonomy (NCBI): domain Eukaryota; kingdom Metazoa; phylum Chordata; class Mammalia; order Rodentia; family Cricetidae; genus Microtus; species Microtus oregoni. Next base: position 1,459,995 of record NW_024543219.1, read on the forward strand.
CGGATTTCATTAGGTCACCCAGTGGAGTGGACAGCTGTGCTCTACGCTTGTTAACCATCTAGTGCTATTTTACACAGTTGGGCTTCCTTGCGTATATGTTTGCCTGTGTACATCTATGTGATGGGGGCATATGTACATGCAGGGTGTATGCACTGTGTGCACATGGCGGTCAGAGCACAGTCTCCTACCACCTGGCACTGTCCACTGTGTTGTTTGAGACAGGGTCTCTCACTGATCTGGAACCTGCAAATCAGAGTAGGCCAGCTGCCCAGTGAGCCCCGGGGATCTGCCTGTCTGTGTCTCCCCAGCTAGGCTTACAGGTGCACACCACCATGTCCGTTTGTTTTAACTCGAATCCTGGGGATTGGATTCAGGCCGTTGGCTTGTGAGGCAAGCACACTTTACCTTCCATCTCCCCTGTCCTCTGAGGGCTGAAAATTGTTTCCTGTAACGTCTACCATGCTCTCCTAGAGAGCAGACTAGAGCCTTCCCCTCGTATACCTGCATCACCACTGCCTCTTTGGCCAGCTAGGGGGTGTTCTTGGTTTTGTTGTAATGGCATTGTTGAGAGTAAGGGGGAAACCTGTTTCAGCACTGAAGAGAAGAGAATCCCCCTGTGGTGGGTGACATCATAGAGGTGATGCCTGCGGTGCGGCTGCAGGTTTCCCGTTTTTCTAATTTACTCTAGCAGACAGCTGGTGTGGGTTTAGGGCATGAGGACAGATTGATCTGATTGTCCCATTCTGTCATTCAAGAAAAACCATGATATTACAGTCTGCAGAGGTGAGCTGATTCCATGTACTTCTCAACTTTATGGGGGGACAAAGCTACCTCAGGGAGAATGGCCAAAGCCTTTCCTCCATCCGCCCTAAAAATTCCCTGCTCCAAACTTGTGGGTTTCCTTATAACACATGCTTGTTGCTGTGCTGTGGTTGCTGCTGCACAGGGAACTGAAGAGAGAGCACACTGTGAGAGTGTGGGCAGCCAAAACTCCGAGCCCCAGGTCTTCTCCTGAGACCTGTTCTGGCTTCGTCATCTCCAGGGTATGCAAGGACAGCAAGCTGGCCTTCCTCAGGAAATGTTTGGCACCAGACTGATATCAGGTTTTAGAATTTTTCAGATTTTGGCATATTTATGATAAAATCTCTCGATAGTTGGACCCAACTCTAACCCTGAAATTTGTTCATTTTGCACACACCTCATTTACATAGCCAGACGGTAAAGTTACAGAGTACTTTTAATAGTTTTGTGAATGAAACCTTGTTGTGCGGAAGTTTTTACTAGTGGCATCGTGTTGGCACTCAGAAGGTTTTGCCTATGAGATTTCTAGTTTTCGAACTTAGTGATGATTAACTTGTACTGTATCTTATAAAATTTTCTATAAAATTCCGCAAGGAAATTATCTGTAATGGGACTTAAAGGGAAGGGGAAAAATCCAAGCGGGAACATGTCAGCCAAGATTCCTCTCCTAGTTCTTATCCATCTCCATTCTGAAGACCTTGAGAGGCTCCCAGGCCGGGTGCCCAGCAGGAGAGAGCCCTTACTCTAAGACTATCTGGGAGCCTGCGGGGGCCCTCAACAGAGATAGTGGGTGGTGCTGGGTCTCATGGGCAGTAGAGGTGCTTAACCTAGCAGTGAGGTAAGATCCAGGGAGGTGTTTGTCTACTGTTAGCAGTGGTTAGGTCTTTGTAACTGTCTTGTAAGACAGATGGCAATGCTGGTGGCGCCATGTTATAAGAACTGGAGGAGTAGCAAAGTTATTGGCTTTGGGTGGCGTTGGGATAGACATTCTTCTGTTGTCCTCTGCGCCCTGCACTCAGCTGTGCCCTAGTTGCCCAGCAGAAGGGCACAAAATCTTCTGGATATTTCCACAGAAGCTAAGATCATCCCAGCTGAAGCAGACCCTGGAAGCCAGCTGCCTTCAGATCTAGAATAGGTACGTGACCTTGGACACACAGAGTCACCCTTTCCAAGCTGGGTGTTTTTTTTTTTTTAACCTGTAAAATGGAGAGAATGATAGATGTGCTGTGGTGAGGATTGGATCAGCCGGAGTGTGGAAAACACTCCACTCCCTCCCCTGCCCAGGAAACAGGATACACAGGTTGGCATTTTCAGCCTCCTTCCGGAGTAGCGTTTTATGACCCCTTGGTTCTACTCTTTCCTTGGAGGTACATATCACAGCTGATGGGGGCAGTGAGGATGCCCTTGCTGCTCTCCACAGGGAGGAAAACAGAACACCAAGGCAGAAGTAGATCCAGATAGGGAGAGGCCAGGTCCCCTTCATGGCCTGTCAGGATTTTGCCCTCTTAATGCTGTCATCCCCTACATCCCCTGGTCATTTGCCACACATTGCAATTTGAGAAATATGGTTATTAGCATCTTAGTTCACTCTGAAAAGTCTGGCTTCCAGGTGGAATTGAAACTTGGAATCTGAGATTGTCATCAACTCAAAGTCTTTATCTTTCACATTCTTTTACCAAAACCGCAAAACTGTCAGTCCTTATATTAATGTGATGACCGTAGCTTTGAACATAAAACAAATGGCTATAATTGAGAGGAAAGAGAAGAAGATATATTTGAAATATGTAAGGCCATTACAAAAAGAAGCTGTAATTCAGCAAAATTTGTTAACTATTTTATTTGTGCTAAGGGATCTGAAAAGCAGGTCACTGACACCAAGTAGCTCATGGCCAATGGAGGAATAGCCCAGCTACCTTTCTTTTTTTGGATTTTTTTTTTTTTTTTGGTTTTTCGAGTCAGGGTTTCTCTGTGGTTTTGGAGCCTGTCCTGGAACTAGCTCTTGTAGACCAGGCTGGTCTCGAACTCCCAGAGATCCGCCTGCCTCTGCCTCCCGAGTGCTGGGATTAAAGGCGTGCGCCACCACCGCCCGGCTTTTTTTGGATTTTTTGAGACAGGGTTTCTCCGTAGCTTTTGGTTCCTGTCCTGGAACTAGCTCTTGTAGTCCATGCTGGCCTCGAACTCACAGAGATCCACCTGCCCCTGCCTCCCAAGTGCTGGGATTAAAGGCGTGCGCTACCACCGCCTGGCCCCCAGCTACCCTTCTAATCAGACGTTGTTCCATTATGATGTTAAGAATCAGGAGACAAATTGCCCATTAAACTGCAGAAGTGCATGCCAGCTGCTGCTGTGATTGGCATGTCGGGTACTTGTTGCCATGACAAAACACCTGACAAGACCCAGCTTGACGAAGAAACGGTTCATTTCGGCTCCCAGTTGCACAGGAAAGCGCATGATCGCAGGGAAGGCATGGAGGCAGGAGGAAGACAAAGTTGGTTTCATTGTGTCCACAGTCAGAAATCGGGGAGCAGTCATGGTGGTACCCAGCTGGCATAAAAAAATAAATCCTTGTTCAGTCTGGGACCTCGGCCCATGGAAGGATGCCTCCCGTGTTTCTGGTTTCCACTTCTGCTTACCCAGTCTAGAAAATCCTACACATTTGTGCCCAGAAATCTGCCTCCAAGTTGTGCCTAGATCCTCTCGGGTTGACTTTCAACGCAAACCGCCACCATCAGTGGGGCTTCTTTCCCCTGGGTGTGCAGTGCCTTGCAACCATTTCTACTGAGCATCCAGACCTTCCCGTCATGAATCTTAAATCCCATCTACCACCTCTGTGTCTCTGCACCATCAACCTGACGCTTTTCCATCTGTTTTTCTCTGTCGTTCTTTTGGGGATGTACTAGGTGTGTATATTCTGTAGGTATCACTTCCATGCTGGTTTGGAATAAGAGAATGCCACCAGCTTTGTTTGTTTTTGACAGTTTGACTGAAATGGTCACGGAGCAGGAAAACATCCTCTTGCCCTGCTATTGAGATCAAGGATTAGTAAATGGTTAAATATGGGCTTAGATCTTAGAAGGTGTGTGTGCTGCTTGTAAGGAAGAACTTGGTGAAACCCCTATTCCCACTCCACCGAATCCCACTCTGAAAAAGATAAAAAAGACAGGAAACAAAATCAGGAGAAAAATCCTCTGACCCGCAGATGGCCTCCAACTGAGGCACATGCATGGCATTGGCCCTGGCTGTTCCTTTGGCTCTGGGGTCTCTCAGTTGCTTCGTTTAGATGGAACAACAAGATGAGGCAGGCTGACCCCCTGTTTTTCAGAACTCAAGCCATCATGGTGGGCATTTGCCAGACTGGCAGTCAGGTGACTTTTGGCCCCTGGCACAGGTGGTGGCAGAAGGGAAAGTCTAACTGAAGCCAATCAAAGCCTCTCCTCACAATTGTTAATTTTCAGTGCTGCCTGAGCTCATGCGGCTTGGTCCTGTAGGGACCGCGAGTAACTCCAGCGCTTCTCAGCTTTCCTTGGCTCTGTTTCTTCTTCCCACCTCCCCCACAGCGGAGGTCAGATCACTGTTGGAAAACAAGAGTGAAGTCGCAGTGGGGACAGTCTATGCGTGTCAACTTCGAGGAAGGTAGACACTCCTGAGAGGGTCGCGGGCCTTCATGAAGCACCTCCAGGAAGCAGAGTATCAAATTAATGCTTTTTGTGCTAAAAACATTAAGGTATTTAAATGTGTTGTTCTAATCCCCGTTCCAGGCTGGGAACAGGGGGATCTAATGTCTTTTACTTAAATCCCAGCCTTCCTTTCTTTTCAGCCTCACTGAGGAAGAGGCGGCCTGTAGCCAGTTACTTTCAGTGATTGTTAAACCACGTGCAGGTCAAAATGGGCACTACACTCCGTTTCCACCTCAAGTGAGGTCACCCAGATCTTAGAAAATTCCACACTGTTTCCTGGACCACTTAGGTGTTCAGACACAAGGTTCTGTTCAGATGATGAGAACATCACAATAATTGTTCTGTACTGATAAAGTTGCCATTGATACAAGTACGAATGTGGGTATATTCTGAACCAGCAAACAGCTCTGTGCTTCATAGTGGCCCTTTCTCAGTGGCAGGGTAAGCTGATCTCAGGCAGGAGGGCAGCCTCTCCTTTTCTCACAGCCCCTTTCTGAATCTCAGCTGCTGAAGCAGCTTTTACAACCTTAGTCAGGATCAAGTTATAGAGATTTGCTCAGCTAATAAAGAGTATCAAGTTGCCATGACTACTCACAGCAGTAGGACGATGTGTGGTGCCTAGAAGAGAAGGCTTACAAGGGTCAGAGCAGCTGCCAGTGGCACAGTCACTGATATCAGTCAGGTGATAGATAGATAGATAGATAGATAGATAGATAGATAGATGATGGATGATAGGTAGATAGATGATAGATATATAGATAAAAGATAGATAGATAGATAGATAGATAGATAGATGATGGATGATAGGTAGATATATGATAGATATATAGATAAAAGATAGATAGATAGATGGTAGATAGATGATAGATAGATAGATAGATAGATAGATAGATAGATAGATAGATGTAGTCATAAGGAGCGGTGGGGCTGCGTCCCCAGCACCCCAGCTGCCTGCTCGGCTAGCTTATGCCCCGAAATAACAACACACAAACTGTATTCATTTAAACACTGCTTGGCCCATTCTCTTCTAGGCTAATTCTCACATATTAATTTAGCCCATTTCTAGTCATCTGTGTGTAGCACCCCAAGGTGTGCTTACCGGGGAGATTCTAGCCTAGTCCATCCTGGGTCGGAGCTTCATCCCAGGAGCGGGGCATGGCATCTCTCTCAGGCGTCTGCTCCCGAGAGCAGAGCGGTCGAGACTGAGCTCACTTCCTCTTCCTCCCAGCATTCTGTTCTGTTTACTCCTCCTACCCTACCTATGTCCTAACCAATAAAATGGGCCAAGGCAGTTCCTTTATTAGCCAATGACCTTCCTCCATCAGATAGATAGATAGATAGATAGATAGATAGATAGATAGATGATAGGTAGATAGATAGATAGATAGATAGATAGATAGATAGATAGATAGATAGATGATAGACAGAAGATGGATGATGTAGGTAGGTAGGTAGATGATAGACAGACAGACAGACAGACAGAATCTCTAAACCAGTTGTTAGGGGCTTTCTCCATTTAAGTCTAGATTTTAAAAGAACCGTTTGTAGTGTTGAACTAGTTGACTAGCTGTAGATGCGACAGAATAGCTTTGGGTTACTAGAGTGGCTAGTCTTACATCCTTATGTTCCAAGAGTTATGAGTAAGAAGCTCAGTGCTAGGGCACCTTCCCTCTTGTTTTCCTGGAACCGCAAGAGAAGGACAGATAAAATGCATCAATCTATAGCTCTGGGTAGGTGATTCAGAGTGAGAGCTCAATGTACCAGGACGGTTTACAGAAGAACCAAGACTATGTCTTGTGGGTGATGTGTGCACTGGCAGAACAAACTGCATGAGTAAAGATTCTATATTGACAATGACTTTAATGCGCCTTGAAAGTACACACTGCCACAGCAACATAGCTATACAAGAATGTTTTTGAAGCTCACACCCCCTTTTCTGTGAAGTACAAGCCAGAGTTCAAATCTTGATTTTAAAATTTTGGGTATGCCAGACATGATGATACCTGCCTGTCACCCCAGGACTTGGAGAGATAAGACAGGAGAATTGAGAGTTTGGGGCCTACCCTGGGATACACACACACACACACACACACACACACACACGTGCACACACATACACACACACACATATTTTGCTATCCTGGGCTACCTTCCTTCCTGTCTCAAAGTGGAGAACATATGGCAATGGTCTATCCTGGAAGATGGAAACATTGTATCTTAGTGATTTTGTTAATTAATACTTATACTTTATTGTTAATAAGCTTCAGGGCTTAAATGATGTCATAGGAATAGTAAGCTCCTGCAATTTAAATTTAATATAGGTGTGAAATTCCCAAAGTTACTGGCTAGTTACGCTACCAAGACAGAAGTCAGTTGCTCACACTGCTGCCTGCTCTCCATGACTTTCTTGCAGACTCTTGGTGCTTTGACCATAGCAGCCTCTGCTGCAGAACCTTGTGACTGATAGGGAAGAAACAGAGAGAATGCTATCAGATGTTTTCTGGTCTACAGTGCACAAAGGTGCCTGGACCACACCAGGGATCATGTCATATTTTGCCAGGTTTTATTACAAATATAGATAGAGGTTCATCATTGCATTTAATCCACAAGTTAAATGCTTATCCTACCAGAGACTGCTGAATAGTTCTTAATAGTGCCAGGGTCCTTGTGAGGCATGCCAGATGGCAGGAGAAGGTGATTCTAGGCAAATACTGACGTACATTTTCCAATGCTGCCAAACGACCATGTGAGAAGTCCTGATGCCCAGAGAGCAAGTATCTACAAAGCCCATCGAGTGCTTGTGCAAGATGATATCCAGGGGCTAATGGTTGGCCTCTAACAATCAAAGCATTGTGATCTGCAGAAGCAAGGTGGAAGAAAAGACCAGGTTCACATGTTAGCCCTTCCCAGGAGAGCCTTGGTGAGGCCAGAGATCGCTGCTGCCCATTTGTCAATGGGAGCTGTCAGAAGAAGTCTGGAATGTTTTCAAGGACCCTAACAGGAAATAAAATCGGGACCACCAGCATGTTGGTCAGGAAGTTTGCAAACAGGGTCTGTCCCCAGAGCACGGTAAAATGACGTATTTTTATCTGCTTTCTGTGAACTATCATTCATGGAAAATAGGATTTCACGGAGGTGTCCAGACAATCTTGAATTCTTTGCTTGTCTCCGTGGTCTCTCATGGTTGTCTGACAACTGCATGGTCCCGGGTCTGCTGCTTGTGTGGGACTCTGAGGCAGCTTTTTGCCTTGCTTTGTAGTTAGAGCTAGAGGTGAACTGCATTTGGGGAACAGGATCTAAATCTCAACGTTATTCATGGAATCTCTGCTGTATGACACAGTTTGGTGTTAGGAGTCTGGTGGGGAGTGGGGGTGGTGGAGAAGCAATCTTCACTGCTTTGAAGGCACCATGTGAAAGAGGTGTGCATGTATGTGGGGGGTCATGAAACAACAAAGGGGGCTGTGAGAGGCGAGACCCAGCTCTTGATTGCTGCATAGCGTGGAGGTGCTTTCTTCAGGACGCCTTATGAGAGGGCTTCTACAAATTAGGTATGTGTGTGTGTGTATGCTTAAAATAAGATAACTTTAAATTATATGAACTATTGTGTGGATATATGTATATACACAAGTGTGTCACGTGTATATGTAGAGATCACAGGACAACTGGAGGAAGTTGGATCTCTTCTTCTACCATGTGGGACCCAGAGGTCAAACTTGGGTCACTGGACTTGGCTGCAAGTCCCTTTCCCCCACTGAACCATCTCAAGACCGAGATACGAGACTTTCATGGGGCTGGAGAGATGACTTCATGATTGAGAGCCCTTGCAAAGGACCCAGGGTCAGTTCCCAGCACTCTCGTGGCAGCTTCACGGTTGTTTGTAGACCCCGTTACAGAGAATCTAATGCCCTCTTCCCACCTCTCCAGGCACTGCATGCCTGTGACACATTTACGTACATGCAGATACTACACTCATATGCATTAAGTAAAAATAAATAAATCTGGAAAGAAACTGTAACCTTGGAAGATAAGTGGCAGCTAGAAGGAACGTGTCATAGTCTTTTATTTAAATGCTTCTCTACTCAGAGAAAAATCCCCAACGTGGAATAGTTTCCACTACAGGAAAGTGAACACTTTTTCAAGTGAAATCTGATACGTTGGCAGTGTGTTGCTCAGTCCTTCTGGGTTTTAGACTTCATATAGATAGTCTTCCACAGCATTGCACAGGAAAGAGGAGGGTAAATATTATCTCTCTCATTCTGACGCCCCCCACTTCCATCTTCTGTGACAGATTCACACCTGTAGACTATCTTAAATGAAATACCAGCCTAAATTGAGGCTACGTCTTGATTTTGAAGAAGACTCTGTAAGGTCTGTAAGAACTAAATGAGGTTCAATGATTTTGCAGAACTATTATTTATTGTTGTTGTTGTTATTATTATTATTTATCTGACCTTTTCTGTGTACCTGTGGTATCATTTAAGTGTGGCTAGGAAACACGGGAACCAGGAAGTACTTTCATCACCCCGACACAAACCACCTCGGCCCATCGCAGGCTCTCTGTGACTTCTCCGTTGCCGCACCAGTGTCCTGACACAAAGCAGCTGAAGGAAGAAAGGGTTGATCTGGCTCCTGTTTCCAGAGGGGATCCAGCGGGAAAGGTGTGGCAGCAGGAACAGAAAGCATACTGATTATACTTCAAAGACACACAGGAAGTAGCGGAGAACAGGAAGTGGGACCACAGGTTCTAAAACTCAAAGGCTGGCCAAGTGCCGTACTTCCTAAGGGTTCTCTAGCCTGCACAAAGAGTGCCACCAGCCAGGGACCAAGGGCTTGAATCCATGAGCCTATGGGGGACATTTCTCATCCAAACCACAGCACAGGCCCTTCCCTGGCTTTCCGAATGAGGGTCTGCCAATGACTTTGTTCCTTGTTTTGGTTGCTTGAAAAATCACTGATCTGGCACAGTGACCTGAAAACCTCTTGTACGTTGTCTCGTTAATCGTTTGGGATCAGCTAGTGAAAGGTGTCAGTGAGTCTGGTTTGTCGGCTGGTGTCAGTGATCTGCCTGGCATTCTCTTGGATGTTTCTGAAAGGAATCTTTTTCAACCCCTCCAGCTCGTGGGAACGCTGTACTCCAATCCATAATCTAGACCCAGCCCCGTCTGAAAGGGACTTGCTAAGCTCACTTATACCACTCTGAAAGATAGCTCAGGTACACTAATGTATGACGTCACTTCTGTGGAAGCATCCACCCTTGGTTTTACTTATGCATTATGTTCTCAGTAACTTGAGAAAACGAGCTTTAAAAAGTCGAGACACAGAAAATGAGATGCTGTGGGGGCACTGAGCCCTTCTCTCAAGAGGGAGTTTTTCATTTGTAAATCGATTGCATTCTCTATATACGTAGATTACCTCTTCAGTTGATGGAACTTTTCGCGTTTGCGTTTTTCATTCATAACGCACCAAAATTGGTTACAGAAGTGTGCCAAGCTCCTTGCTCAGTTCAGATGTGGTCTGGGGCTTTACTTTATGGGGTGAACACATTATATGCTGGGAATGCTTATTAAGTATGGTGCGTGGTTCCAGGTCCCGAATTAAGATGAGGAAAGAGCTGTGTTCTGCTCCGTGGCAACTTGGCATCCTCAAGGGCTCCGCGCGGCTGAAGTGTAGCGGTGCCCCGTCGGCTCTGTAGAAATTGGCCGTTTGACATCTGTTTTGAACCCTGAGCGAGGGCTCGGCTTACATTTTCTCAAGGTCTTACAGTGTAAGAGCGTAATAAAGTCTTGATGAGAATTTCATGCGCCTCCAATGCCAGGGTAGCACTTGTTTTATACGCCTCTGGCTTTTGCTAGCTGGAAAGAGACAGCTGTTGGATATTCATGGGGTATACTGCCAGCCATTGCTGTAGGCTTAACCGAGTGACTTCAGAGCCAAATCTCAGAGCCAGACCGAACAAACCTGGTGACTTGCAGCTCGCTCCTGTTGGTCACTTTAGCCTGCTTTCTGTTACAATAAGGGAAGCTATTTGGGATGAAAGGGGCTTTGTATTGTTGTTTTGTTTTGTTGGTTTTGGAGGGTTGGAGGCTCTCACTCCATCATCGATCATCCTTGTTGTCTGTTGCTCACGGAAACAGAACACCATGGCAGGGAGTACATGACCAAAGATGTTTACCTCAAGGCTAGGAAGTAGAAAAGGAAAGATGAGGAGCTTGGTCCCACAACATCATGCTCGTCATAAGTGAGAGACCTCCCACTAGGGTCCATCTTTTTGTTAATTAAAAAAAAATCTTTAAGATTATTTTGTTTTTTGTGTATGAGTGTTTTGCCTGGGTGTATGTCTATGTTCTGTGTGTGTGCCTGGCCCTTACAGAAGTCAGAACAGGGCATTAGATCTTCTGTAACTGGACTTACGGATGGTTGTAGACATAATATAGATGCTGGGTATCAACCTCAGTGCTCTTAACCGCTGAGCAATCTCTCCAGTCACAATCCCCATCTTTTAAAGGCTCCACCACTCTCAATACGTGGGGACTAAGCCTTTAACATGTGGGCTTCTGTAGGACATGTTAAAAACCAAACTATAACACCCAACAGAAAACGAACAACCTTCAGCTCAAACGACATCCTTGCACTATTTAGCTCCATCCTTATTTCATGTCCACAGTTCTCTTAGCTCCTCCTTCAATGTGCAGTGGCCACCCTCCAAGTGATGTCCCCTCTCTCTACACCAACCAGCCCACTCTCAGTTGGGTGACATATAAACCCAGGAAGCTGCAGCGCCACATCTGCCCAGGGTGCCCTTGATCTTGGGGGTCAAGGACAACTGTACCAAGTGGTGCAGTTCTTAAGGAGCAGGTCTTAGGGCTGGAGAGATGGGTCCCGGTTAAGAGCACTCACCCAGGTTTAATTTCCAGCACCCACATGGCAACTCACAACTGTCTATTACTCCAGGATCTAAAATTATCACACAGGTATACATTCACCAACATAAAATGCCAATATCCACAAAATAAAAATAAATAAATTACTTAAAAGCAAAAATGCAGGTCTAATGTATACACAGCCCACGTGTGAGTACAGCCACTGTGTCCTTCCCTCTGGAGATAACTGGGGGCTTCCTTGTAAATTCCCCAAATCAAATGTCAGTTTACCAATTCAGGATGAAAAAGAACTCAGGCCTGAGATGCTTGTGGCACTTTTCATGCCCCTGAATCATCCTGGCTTACACTGTGGCGTAACAGTTTATTAACCAACATTGCTGCCCACGGGGTCCTTAGATCATAGACGGCCTCTTCCCAGAGTGCGGAGGGATCTTGGCATCTGTCCATCCTCCCAGGAAAGGGCTACTTTTGTCTTCCCATACTGGGCTGTGCTCCTGCCCCTCCAGTAGCAGAAGACCTCAGGCCTGGGACCATCCAGACTCAGCCTCTTGCCCTGGCTGCCTGGTAAACACATCGTCATCTCTGGGTAGAGAGAGAGAAAATCTTCTTTCCTGTCACTCTGGTTTCTCCTTGCCCTTTCTTGTGCCCTGCCCATTTTCTTTCTTTCCTGTGAATTCTCTGGAATTTTCCTTACAGTTCCAGCTCTGTACAGGATGCCTAGTAAAATACAGGGGTAAAGGGGGGAGGCTCTTCCGGTGTTCTGGTTTATTTGGGAGATATTTTCACTTCTGGTAGCTAGATTACCTGTGTTTGGTCTTGGGCAATGCCCATAGCCCCCAGAGGGTTTGCTTGCCACTTACTCCACACAGCCTTGAATGGCAAACGGGCTGCTTTAGAGATAAGATTGCATCCGTGGATCTGGCAAACACTCGAAAGCCACAAACCCCTGTTTTCTCAAAGCTTCTTCCCATGTGAGCGGAAAATGTACACACTGGATTTGGAGGTTGTCTGGTGTCCCCCTCTGAACGCAGCCCGTGTGCCGCAGCTGTCCCCTCAGGAAGGGTGCCTCCTGTCCTCACTCCTCCCTCTTCTCTCTTCTCTCACAGAGTGTCCCCTCTGCAGAAGTCTGAGATTGTGGATGTTGTGAAGAAGCGGGTGAAAGCCATCACCCTGGCCATCGGGGACGGTGCCAATGACGTGGGAATGATCCAGACAGCCCACGTAGGGGTCGGGATCAGCGGGAACGAGGGCATGCAGGCCACCAACAACTCAGATTACGCCATTGCACAGGTCAGCCACCCCCCCCTTCCTGTCACAGTGATGGCAGCTGGGCACAGGAGCTCAGCCCAAGGGCTCTGCCCACTTTAGGAGGTTACGGTCTAGATTAACAGCAGGTACCAGTTGATGTCTCTGTTGTTTGAGTGTTGAACAGAGTGTTGGGTTTCCTTGGGCCAGAGGTGGGACTGGCTCATGGAGCTGTCATTTCAAAGATGTGCCTTTCCTGGGAGTCAGGACCCTAGGCCTCTTGAGCTCGACTCCTGTTCCTGCTGATGTGTGTGTGTGTGTGTGTGTGTGTGTGTGTGTGTATGTGTGTATGTGTTTGTATGTGTGTGCGCGGGCATGCCTGTGTGCATGTGTGCATGCGTGCGTGTGTGTGCATGTGTGTGTGCATGTGTGTGCATGTGCGTTTGTATGCATCCCCCACTGAAGAACAGCTGTTCTCAGAGTGCCTTTCTCTGCTGGACTCTCACTCAAGGACCTCCCTTCTTCTTGAAGGGCTGGCATGCTCAGGCCGAGTGGTTCAGGCCAGGACAAAGCAGTTACTTACAGATATCCCTCCCCCCTTGGCAGTCACGCCTGTGAACCACCTAAGACCCCTGCTGTGAGGTTACCTGAGAGGGCAGGAGCCAGGTGACTCATGGTCAGTAGCAAGCAGCCTCCTGCAGTCAGGCTGAGTTCGGTCCATTCCTCTCTAAACTGAGTGTCGCCAGCGTGTTTCTGATCGGCTCTGTGGTCGTGGACACTGATCTGGTTCCTAGTTTCCTCAAGTGTGCCCCGAGAATCCAAGAAACGTCTAACTCTTCATGCTAGTCAGAAGAGTCTTCCCTCCTGTGGAAGATCTGGGCTATCTGGCCCGACGGATCATCCAGATGTGTAGTCCCAGGGAATACTGGCATGTTCTCCAGTTACCCAGTTGTGGGGTCATGTGCCTAAATGCCTGTATTTGCTGAAGTACCAGCCATACACCCCCAATTCCTTGGACAGCCTTTTGAAGAACATGCCAACCCTAACTGCGTGGTTACTAGGAGCAGTGGCTTTGTCACCTTTTCAGCTACAATGCATAGAAAACCCTTCTTCCAAGCCCCAGGGCTCGTGGTCTGGTCCTCTGCTCCTTTGGGGGGGGGGGGGGCGTCCCTGAAGGAAGCTCTGTTTGTTTGCCTCTCAGGTTTCCTTCTGGTTTGAGGTTCGGCAAAGACAGCAAGAAATTACCCAGACCACATGGCTTTGAAAACGGCCTAAGTCAGTTTTCTTTTTTTGTGCACGTCAAACCCCTGAGCTGATTCCTGAAGTAGGCAGAAGGAATTCTGATTTTACCGGTGAGAAATCTGCAGGTCCTATGCACCCAACAACTGGCCTCAGGTCTGAGCATAGGCCCAACATCAGAGAACAGCAGACCCCTGTGAACTCGGGAGCTGCCACACACACCTGCTCCTTTACTTTGCCGAATCAACTGCGCAGAGGCCCGTGGGACCCACGCTTCCTGTCTGCTGTCAGCAACTGTGGATGTTATATACCCCAGCATTATTAAATACTTGAGTTATAACATCATGGGGCTGGAAGGGAACTTAAGAGGTTTCCTAGGAGTTACAGGCAAATATTTGTCTGCTTTTCTCTTTAGGATGTCTAGGGAGCAGGGATTCCTTACTGAAGCTGCACATGGGTAGGATGTGGAAGGCGAAGCAACTGCTTTTATGAAAAGGAAGCATCTGAGAGGGGTGGGACAGAGCCTTCTGCGTCCGCTTGGGGGTTTTCTTTGCCCTCCAGGGTAGTAGCCATCGCTCTGAAAGGAACCTAAGGCAGCCGCTGATATCCATGCCTGAATCTCCCTGTTCATTGTCCTGCAGAGGCATGCTGTCATCTCAGGGCTGAGTCTGTGCCAAGCACTGGACTCTAAACTGCCTCTTCCTTAATTACCATGCCAGAAACACCATCAGTGGGGTGAGTTCCTCTGCCCCATTGAAGTGATAATTGTGCCTGGTTGAAGTTAACACCATGTTCTTTATTATTTTGATATGGGTAGTTGCTTTTTTTTTAAAAATTTGTTTTTTTGAAAAAAGCACCCATAAGGAAAAGAAAAGATACCAAGGCAGTCTTATAGTGGCCAGAGCCCTGGTTCCAAGCCCTTGCTGTACCTTACGCTTGCACGCACAGCAGCTGCTGGCCAGGTGACTGGCCACTGCTGGCCTCCTAAACTAGGCAGAGGGACTGTACGGTATAGTGCGCGTCCACAGCCCTCGGTTCCCAGTCTGCCAGAGAACATCCCATCTGCCCCTGCTTTTGTCTCTCTTGTCTGACTCTGGGGTGACAGCTGCTTTACACTACATGCCCCTGGAATAGTGTGGCTTTGTCTCGGACGACAAGAGCCCTTAAATCACTCGTATCCAGAGCTAATCAGTTGCTCCTGCTTGCACAGGTGGGTGCTCTGAGTGGAAGATAAAGAAGGACTATACCACGGATGTAGAGGGGGAGACAGTGTGTGTGTGTGTGTGTGTGTGTGTGTGTGTTACATTTGTATGTCTGTATGTCTCTATATCTATGTGTCCCTGGGTAAGTCTGTCCCTGTGTCTCTGTGGGGTATGGGAAGTGTAATTGCTTTTAGCTGACAAGCTGACAGAACGCTGTCCTCAAGTGCATACCCTTTCTTGAGTAAAACCTTCACTGGGTGAGTGTCCCTCCTCCTGTGGTCACCATAAAATGTGTGACCTGATCGTGTGGAACTGTCCCATTCCCATTTGCCTTTCTTACAGCTCACACTGTCACCTTCCTTGCCTAATTAAGTCCCTGAAAGGCATTTAGCTCAAAGAATTCCAAAACAGTCCTAGTGAGAAGCCAGAAGCTTGTTTGGGGACAACAATAATTAGTCAGTTGAAGAGATTTTTTTTCTTTTCCTTCTCAGCTGCTCTGAAAGCTCCACCTGGGTGGGGGGGGGGCAGGTTTTGTTTCTTTGTTTGTTTTGTTGGTTACCTAAGGTTCTGGTCTCCTCCCCTTCCCTGTCTGTTTTCTGCTCATGAAGACAGCCTATGTCCTTTATTCCTCCATGGCAGGCTTCTCTGAACTTTGTCACTGTCCCTTTACAGTTTTCCTACCTGGAGAAGCTGCTTTTAGTTCATGGAGCCTGGAGCTACAACCGGGTGACCAAGTGCATCCTCTACTGCTTCTACAAGAATGTGGTCCTCTACATCATCGAGGTAAGGACATCCCTTCCCTCAAAGAGGCAGGCTCTGCAGAGGGCATCTTTAGACAGTAAGCCATCTTTCTTTCCCTTCTTTTTTTGACATTAAATCCAAATTTAAAGGTACTCTTGAGTCTTACTAAGATCCGTGTCATGCAGCTTTCTTTAAACTGTACCATGAGACTTGTAATAAGGAACCAGGGCTAGTGCGGCCTTTCTTCCTCGTCCAGCCATGCATTCTTCCCAAGCTCCCCCTCCCTGCCCTGATCCTGGGATCCTTTTCCTTGGCCCTAACTTGTGTCAGTGGTGGCAGAGAATACTTGCTAAGGCAAGCATTCCACTTGCTAAGGCAGAATGAGACCAGTGTGGTCAGTGCCAGGAAATAGAGATGCCCATCTTTCTAGGTGGCTCTGAGACATTTCCAGGCAACCTGTCCTGTGTTTTTCTTTCCTTGAATGAACGGGCACAAATGGGGCATGATTCCCTGCTGTGTTTGTCATGGCATCTGCTGTTTCCTGAACATGTCCTCACTGCCCCTGCGATTTTTGGATGCTAAGACTCATGTGGCAAAGGTGAGAATGGGGCCGGGGGACGTCTAGTAGGAAGCTGATAAGGTCATTTAAAATCTTACGCTCAGTTCATGTTCTATTGTCCTCGTCTTGTTTAGTGCTGTGATAAAATGCTGACCGAAAGCAGCTTGGGGATAAAAGGATTGGCTTAGCTTAGTTGTGGTCCATCACCAAGGGAAGTCAGGGAAGGAACTGAAAGTAGAACCCTGGAGGCAGGAACTGAGGCAGAAGACGTTAAAGAGGGCTGCTTGCTGCCTTGCTCCCCATGGCTTGCTCTGTTTGTTTTCTTACACACCTCAAGACTGCCTGCCCATGGGTGACATCACCCACAGTGAGCTGGGCCCTCCCTCATCCCTCATCAGTCAAGAAAATGCCCCCACAGACTTGCCCATAGGCCAATCTGATGGAAGCCTTTTTCTCAGCTGAGGTCCCCTTTCCAAGATGACTACAGTCAACTTAGGTCAAGTTGGCAAAAGCTAACTAACCAACACAGGTCTACAATTTTCCAAGATGCTAATTCATGTATTGCTATGTGGAGGGCAAGGTCCCAGAGTCAAGGAGGCTCTTTAAGTTTGCTGCTTGGTACTGGTCTCTTGGGTTTTCCCTCCTGAGGACAGCTCATTTTAAAAGTGTGTCTGTGAGGCTATCTTGACTCATCAGATTGTCAAATGCATTTGGAAGAGAGGGGAACTGGGGATAGGGGTCTATGTTGGGGGTAGGGGTTAAGTTAAAGCTTGGCTGCTGTCAATAAGACCATAAACATGTTTTAGCCAGACAGGGTGGTTCATGTCTGTAATACCAGCATTTGGTAGGTAGACAGGAGGATGGGGCTTTCATGGTCAGCCTCGGCTATTCAATGAGTTCCAGATCAGCTTGGGCTACAGGATGAGGAGGAAGAAGCGGTAGAGGAGGTAGAAGGGATGGAAGTCCATCTTAGAGCAATAGAAATCAATGTTGCCTCTATTTTAATATCTCATTTTATTATGGTATAATTTTTCAACTCTTAGCAAAAATACTAGTGAAGGAAGAAACTGGCTTTTCCCGGTGCTGTCTCCTAAAGTCCCCAGGTCGAGCTTGTTAATGTAACAGTGACCAATTACTACTTTATCAGCATGCTAACTCCTTCCTAATGAAGCCTTCAGGTCACATGGACAGGTTAATGTTTCTTGTCGGGGAACCACACCAGGACAGGGGGTTTCTGAAGCTGTGTAGTTGTTTATACTGCATGGCTCCCCAGCCGAAGGCATCAGTGGGACAGAAGCAGTCTGTGCCTCCGTGATCAAGCCCACCTGGAAACAGCATTTTGCTGGCTTACATAAAGGCAATTTCTTTGCTGCTCTGTGTACCCATAGTGTGGCTGCCTCAGCATAGAGGATGGCTGCTCTAATTGACCCAGTAGCTCCTTTTATGCTGGGAGCACCCTGATCATTAAAAGAATCTTACAAGTGATTGGAAGAGACCTGACTAACATCCTGCAGCCTGTCCTCTTCCCTACCCTGAGTCCTCTGTGTCAAAGGCCCTGCCTGCTTACAGTGAACAGCAAGTATATGCAGAGCAGGACCTGGGGACGTTTGCAGGTGTGATTACTATTTGGTTCAGGGTAGGGAGGTTCAAATCCATGTAGATGTTTATGTTGCATGTTTTGTCATCATTATCTTCCCCCGTTCTCATTTTTACTGCCCCCCTTTGGAATTTGGAAATGTCTGTCCCTCTCCTGCAGGGACAGCTTTTTTTTTCTTTCTTTCTTTCTTTCATTCATTTTTTTTTTTTTTTGCACGCATGATAGAAGTCACTCCTTAGTGTCACTCGGGGTCACAGATAATAGCATGGGCAGAATAAAGGGAGCTGGGATCCTACACACCACCCCAAGTTTCCCAGGACTCTGTCCCTGTAGCTGTTGGCTTTATACAGCTTCTTTATAATCTGGTTTTCTTCACCATCAGCAGATGGCTGATGAGCTAGGCTTCTTATCAAGACATTCTACATGGGGCTCCAAGCCTTCCGCTTCCCAGAGCAGCGCTCAGGGCCCTCCTAGTCACTTAACACCTACTATCTTACTTCTGTCTCCTTTTTTTTTTTTCAAGCGGGCTGCAGCTTAGTAGAGCACCCTTTTAGTCTGTCTGCAAAGAGCTGCTTGGAACGCCCCCCCCCCCCCCCCCGACGGCGCTGAGTGAGTGCCTCAAATGACTAGGCTAAGAATTGCTAAATGGTCTGCTGCGAAAGGCTCTTCCACACACTCCCCAGAAAACTTTTAGGAATGTAAAACCCTCGCAATTCTGTGTCTCCATTTCTGGTTAGAATTTGTGGGAGGTTCTAATTTGGAAACCAAGAGAACAAAGCCCTTGACTGATTCATGGTCAGAGTGTCCACTTAGACACTGCCAATGCCCTGGAACCAGCATGTTTTTCCAGAAGGGCCTTCGGAGTGGGAAGGTACTGCTCACATGCTATTTTAGTGGGTCTTGAGCTGCAGGATCCAAGATTGCTACAGAAAGACGTGCTCATTTGCAAAAAAATAAAATAAAATACTGAAGATAAGGCTATATTTAATGATTTAAGTGAGAACAAACTAAGCATGCTAGTTACGTGTCTTAAGGGTTTCCTTGTGGCTCACAGAGGCACCTGTGCAGTAGTAATATGTACTCATCTCAAACGCCCTCCAATATATGTAACTACCAGACATTTTAAAGTATAGTCTAAAGGCAATGTGGGTAGCATGCATATGCGCACCCACTCTGTGGCCTACCTTATTTTTTGAGGACTATTGTCTAGATTTCCAGTAAAAATTGGGACATGACGGGTCCTTCCTGTTTGGTGTACTAGTCCATAAAAGTGGGGTTCCTGTATAAGGGAAATATGCATTATTCTGGATGCTGTATGGAATGCATACTGGAAGTCTCCACTACTTACATGCTATCTGCTCTTGCCTGTTTCTCTACAGTCACACATAGATTTTTTTTTATACTTTAGTGTTTTTAATTAAGCTATATGTTTTCCCTACTCTCCTTTCTTTCTCCCCTCTCCCCTTTCACCCTCCCCCCTGCCTCACACGCTCCCAGGTTGCTCAGGAGATCTTGTCTTTTTCTCCTTCCTAGGCAGATTCATGTATGTCTCTCCTAGGGTCTTCTTTGTTGTCTAGGTTCTCTGGCAGGCTGGTTATTCTTTGCTTTATGTCTAAAAGCCACTTATGAGTGAGTATACATTATATGTGTCTTTCTTAGTCTGGGTTATCTCAGTATTTTTTTCTAGTTCCTTCCATTTGCCTGCATATTTAAAGATGTCATTATTTTTTACTGCTGTGTAGTACTCCATTGTGTAAACGTACCACATTTTCTTTATCCATTCTTCAGTTGAGGAGCATCTAGGTTGTTTCCTGGTTCTGGCTATTACAAATAATGCCTCTGTGAACATGATTGAGCAAATGTCCTTGTGGTATGACTGAGAATCCTTTGGGTATATGCCCAAAAGTGGTATTGCTGGATTTTGAGGTAGATTGATTCCTAATTTTCTGAGAAACCACCACACTTATTTCCAAAGTGACTGTACCAGTTTGCACTCTCACCAGCAATGGAGGAGTGTTTTTTCTCTCTATTCTACAGACTCTCCAGCATAAGTTGCCATTCATGTTTTTTATCTTGGCCATTCTGACATGTGTAAGGGAATCTCAGAGTTGTTTTGATTCATATTTCTCTGATGACTAAGGATGTTGAGCATTTCCTTAGGTGTCTTTTTAGTAATTTTAGATTCCTTTGTTGAGAGTTCTCTGTTTAGGTCTGTACCCCATTTTTTATTGGATTATTTGTTCCTTTAATGACCAATTTCTTGAGTTCTTTGTATATTTTGGAGATCAGCCCTCTGTCTGATGTGGGGTTGGTGAAGATCTTTTCCCATTCCATTCTGTAGGCTGCCATTTTGTCTTGTTGACCATGTTCTTTGCTTTACAGAAGGTTCTTAGTTTCAGAAGGTCCCATTTATTAATTGTTTCTTTCAGTGTCTGTGCTACTGGGGTTCTATTTAGGAAGTGGTCTCCTGTGCTAGTGTGTTCAAGGCTTCCTCCCACTTTCTCTTCCCGTAGACCCTGGAAATGCACCCTTGAGAAACATTGCCCTCCTCTTCACATAGACTCTGGGTATGATCCCCTACAGTCTGTTCAGTCCCTTCTGTATTGATTGAGCATTTGTGTTGTCGTCTTCAGTTTCAGAAGCTTTGTAGAATAGCAGTGTTCCTGCTCCTGAGGTCACAGATATTCCAAAATGGTGTTGGTCTAGTTAGTCTATTTCATCACACTGCCTTGAATAGACCATGACCTTAATGTGGGGACTTCTGTCTGCATAGCAGATCCACTGTTGCTGACAGATCTACTAAGCACTCAATTGAATGCACCACATAAAATTTATTGAGGTGAAGTGGCTATTGTTCAAGAAATTTGAAATAAGAACAAAAGGTGGCCCTTGTGACTTCCCCGAGGCTCCTGTAGCAGGCAACACTAAGAACAGATCATAGCCATCCCCTCCGTTCCTTCGAGAGCACCTCATTCTAGTACTTTGACCCCTGATGGTTGCACTTTCTCAGCTGTCTCTTTGGAAGCTGGAATGGCAAACACATGACCAGTTCCAGCGGCTGGCAGGGAGGCTGGGGAAGAGACGCTCAGAAGCACTGGCTGTGAGCTGCCAGGTACCCGGGATGCCAGTGAGCTCTCTCCATTTGCCTGCCCCCGTGTGAGCCTGTTCCTCATTGGCTTCATTTCCGATGACACCACCTTCCTCTGTTTTCAGTCAGTGCTGTTGGAGTATAACTAAGATACTGCAAGATGTGCCCTTTTTAGTGTACAGCTCCATTAATTAAAACTGAATTTTTTATTAGAAAAAAATCCATTTTTGTCTGCCTCCCACAAATAGTAAGAATGTCACAAAGAACTTTGGAGAAGAACGGGGTGGTGGCTGTGCAGTGATGTGAATGTCCGGAGCGGTGCACTTTAAGAGAGTTTGTGTTAGATCTACTTTAGCACAATTGAAATAAAGGCTAGGAGGGGGAAAGGGTTTCAACACTTTGCCCCCTTAGCCACATTGAGGGAGATGCAGTATAAAGGCAGATGGTATGGAATTTTACATGGAGTTGTGTTTTGCGTTAAACCAGTAACATGCTAAGTTTTGTAGCAGCCACCAGATGGGCTGTCCTGCAAACATTAAACTGGCTAAGGCCTGGGAGATTGCAGCTCCGTGCAGATGGGCTTCCTGGAGCCAGCAGGAGAAGAGCATCCCTGTGCCGCTGCACTGGCTTCCAGAGTTGGAACGAAACAGTAAAGATCAGGAGAGATGGCTGGCCAAGATACGTGAGCGTCTGAGGAGTGTGAGCTAATAACAGGGCAGGACTTTTGTTGCTTTAAGAAGCTGAAAATCCCTTCCTGTGTTTGCAACAGGCAAATTCTGTGGTTAAAGTGATTCCAGAAGAGTTGCCTATCAATATGCAGGGCAGACAGCGAGCCGAGAGTTTAAATGGCTTTTATAATGTTAAGCCCGGATCAGAGCTCATGATCCTGATGCAGCTATCTTCTTGTGTGATTTGTAAAAAAGCCAGAGACAGAGTTTCTGGAAACAAACAAACAAACAAACAAAAAACAAAAAACAAAAAAAACTCTTTGATTTTGATAATACGAAGAATTTGCCTTAACTGCAAAAATTAGGGATAAAGAAGCTAGGGAAGCATGCGTGTAAATGTTTTTGAAATCCTGGTGTGTCATCTGTGCGGTATGTCTCAAGGGGGGCTATTGGTTACCCAGTTGTTCAGTTTTCTAAATCACACACAGCTTGACTGACCACCAGCCGCATTTGAAGCTGAGCCCGTGGGAAAAATAGTTTGGGGACAGAATTTTTTAAAAAGTCAGTACCCACTAGATTTAAGTAGATTAATAGAATCATTACTTGCATATAGTTGATATTTCAGGAGATAATGGCACTGGCTCTTTGTAAGCTCTGATGTCTCTTAGGAAGGGTGTACCACATTGTCTCAGAGAAGACATTGGTCTGGATGTAGAGAGCATCGGTGATGGTGGCTGTTATAGTTATTATAGGGATCTGAAGTGCCAGCTTACTTGAGGCAATGCCTAGCAGACATTTGGGGCTTGGGAGTGGGGCATTAAACTGCTACAGGATATGGGGCTCTAAGCCTTGCATTTATCATGAAGGTCTGAAAATACCACCAGTGGGTGAAAGAGAGGTTAGTGGGCATACATGAGCCTGAACTAGCAGAATTTGGCTGATGGCCAGTGACGATCTACC
Organism: Microtus oregoni; assembly: GCF_018167655.1. Taxonomy (NCBI): domain Eukaryota; kingdom Metazoa; phylum Chordata; class Mammalia; order Rodentia; family Cricetidae; genus Microtus; species Microtus oregoni. The sequence goes on from NW_024543219.1 coordinate 1,482,653, forward strand.
TTGCCTGACAAGCTGAAAACAAGCAGATAAACAACAAGCTCCCTCCCCCTCTTCTTACCCCCCTCAGCATTCCAGAGCAGAAGGAGAGGCTTAGCAATGTCTCAACTTCTGCGCTTCTCATTTAAAAAGTAAAACGACTTGCAATTATGTACACATTGCCGTTTCTAATCCAAAACGTCTTGGGATATGAGTGCTTTGGATTGTTTAACTTAAGAAGAAAAGTATTTATATGATATACATAATATATATCCTTTAGTATTTATGATATATATACTATATATCCTGTAGTACTTATATGATATATGCTATATATGCTATATATTATATATAATATGTACCCTTTACTATTTATATGATATGTATATACTATATATCCTTTAGTTGTGTGGCAGTACTGAGTAGAAGACTTTGGGGTAAGTTTTGCTTCGAATGTTAGCATCTGGGGAGACGCCTCAGTTGTTAAGAGCACTTGCTGTCTTGCAGAGGACCCCGATTTGATTCTCAGCACCTTCATGGCAGCTCACAAGCAGCTGTAACTCCAGTTTCGGGACATTCAGTGCCCTCTTCTGGCCTATGCAGGCACTAGGCACACACATGGTATGCATGTATGCATGCAGGGGAAAAACATATACATGAAAAATAAATCTAAAACCAATTCCTGTTGGCACCTATAGAGAATAGCTGTCTAAAACCAATGCCACAAAAGAATTCATCCAAACCAGGCCTGTTGATTCAGGCTTTGTAATTGCAGCTACTTAAGAGACTAAGGCAGGAGGATTACAAATTCCTGGTGGAGGTACACTGTGGGTTTAATGAGACCTTGTTTTAAAATTAAGAAATTAAAAAAAAGAAATTAAGAATATAGTTCAGTAGTAGTGTGCCTATCCAGGATGCACTAAGCTGCTAGGGCCCCACCTACCACACCCTCACACAATCCATCCAGTGACCCAGTCTCTTGCAAACAGAACATAGCTCAATAACCCTCAGATGTGTGTAGGGATAGGGACATGGCTCAGTAGGTGAGGTAGCTTCCTGCACAAGTCTGATGACCTGAGATCTTTTGTGTCCACCTAAAACCATGATGTGGTGGCACACATCTGTAATCTCCATGCAGGGCATGGATCCCGGGGCTTGCTGGCTAGACAGTCTCGCTGAAACGATGAGCCCTGGGTTCAGTAAGAGATCTTGTTTCCACAAAAGAAGGTGGTGAGTGATTAAAGATACTCGGCATTGACCTCTGACCTTCACGTGTACAATGTATGAGTGATACTACATGTGCACACAACGTGTACACAGACAAACAGGCACGTGTGTGTGTGTACATCTGCACACACACACACACACACACACACACACACGGTGTTCTGTTTTTAACACAAGAAATGTCACTGTGTCAAAAGACAAAATTCCTGAGAGCTGAGCTCTCTTGTGAGCCGTGCGCCTACCCTGGCAGTGGTGACTTGATGTTTCTTGATATGTTTTGGTGTGAATGGGCAGCTGTGAGCTTAATGTACGCATGGTAGCCATCCAGAGGCACAGAAGACAGCCTCCCGTTGGCGTTTCCACCAGAGATGTGACCCCATGACAGGTATAGACCATGCATTCTCTACAGAAGCCCTGTACCCAGTGAATGCTAAGATTAGGGGACACAGGATAAACTCTACCATGTTCCCATCTGTGATTGGCAGGTGAGTATAGCCTACTGTCCTATGGACCATGTATCCAGGACACTACATACACAGGCTTGCATTCCAGTTCATTGAGCCCATGAGTACCTGGGTGGTTCCAAAAACCATTCGGAGGGGTTCCCTATGGGGCAAAGAGGAAACTACCATGAAATAGAAGTTTTCTGAAGTTTACTTTTTTGACCTCATTCTTCAAGTAGATGCTCTAGGCCCAAGATCTGTGATGTTGGAGGAGAATGGGGATGCAGGTGAGGGGTCCTGCAGTCGCATACAATGAGTTAGCTGCTGGCTGGTCAGAGCAAGCAGTGCTTGTTCCAAGAAGTGGTGCTTCACAGCGGTCATGGGTGTTGGAGCTGTCGGGTCCCGGGGTGAAATAGGTTAAGATAGATGGATGGGAAGGAGCCATGCGGAGCAATGACTGGGCAAGGGGAGAGGCCTAGGTCAGTGTGCCAATAGAGGCCAGCACCTGTCTTCCCCATCTACACTCAGCATTCATTCCAGCTCAGATAGATGGCAACGTTAGCGGAGGCCTGGGGGGTGGTGTGTATTTCAGTCAGAAGATGGCTGTGGATGTCGTTAGCCGTGTGCTGGGAATGTTCTCTGAGAGCCAGTGGCTTGCTGCGAGTGCAGAGAGCCGGGAGTTTATTAGCACAATGTGGAGAGGGAGCAGGGGCAGGCGGGAGGCAGGCCCAGCCCAGAGAAACAGCCGTCCAGGCGTCCTCAGGGATTCCTCCGCAAGATTCCCAGTCGCTTTGAACTTTATAAAAATAGACTCTTACTGCCTTTTACATGTGACAGTGTGAACTTTTTTTAATGATGTTTTTGCAGCTGTTTTATCTAAGGGGATCATTATAAATACCCAGCATTAAAAAAAACATATTTAGACATTGATGGGTTTAAAATTGAGAATTTGAAACTCTATAAAATGCTTAAATTTCCTTGGAATAATAATTTTTTTTTTAAGTCTGAAAACATAGCTGAGTAGAGGACCTGCCGGACTATGGGACCTTGAGAGGTCGTCGTGGTTCCAAAGCCCCACTCGGTGCCCACTTCTTCCCTGACTGGCACTGGGGAGAAACAAAACTGTGCGCCAGCTATGTGGGATGGCGTGCTCCATTTCCAAGCGAAAGCCTCGAGAATTTCTACTCTCTCCCCTTCCTGTTGCACTGCTTGATTTTATGTTAGAAATCGGCTGTGACTTCTCAGAGAACAGGATCAATTTCCTAACTCTTTTTTCCTGACTAAACAGGTTGACGGCACTCAGTAGAGACAGTCACGTGAGGGCCTGCTAGTTTATTATTGCTGCTCTATGTTTTCAGCTATGGGGGATTCCTAAGAGGGCTGTGGCACATGGCTCACCTTTTGATGAAATGGCTTTCTGATTTAACCTAAACCTTCCGTAGCAACATTTTCTTACAGAAGCCTGTACCCCCTGAGAACCCAGAGTGAATATTAGCATCTGTCAAGCATTGTCTTTTTGGAGAAGAATGAATCATTTTAATTGTTCATCTTGAGCGCATTCCTGCCCTTTCCTAATTTTTATCTTGCCTAAAATTCTCAGGTTTGGATCTTTGTGAAATTGACTTTAGCAATGGTCTTTTTTTTTTCTTCCTAGTGTTTTTTTGGTTTTTTGTTTTTGTTTTTTGCTATTAATAGTTCTTTTGTATTATTCTTCTTTATGGCCTCTCTCTCTCTCTCTCTCTCTCTCTCTCTCTCTCTCTTTTCTTTTGGCCACTAGAGCAGTGGTTCTCAACCTTGCTAATGCTGCAACCCTTTAATAAAGTTCCTCATGTTGTGGAGATCCCGACCATAAACTTATTTTCCTTGCTACTTCATAACTGTAATTTTGCTACTGTTACAAATCATAATATAAAAATGTGATATGCAGATGGTCTTAGGTAACCAAAGGGGTCATGACCTACAGGTAGAGAACCACTGCACTAGCGACATACCTAAAATTTTCACTGTTTTATTTTTAAAGCTGGTTCTGCTGGACTGGGAAGATGACCTGATCTTTACAGTTCTTACCAAGCCATTGTAAAGACCCGAGCCTGGGCCCTTGGTGCACACCTCATAGAGCCGGCTGTGGTGTCCTTTGCCTGTAATCCCGATACTGAGGAGCTAGAGATACGAGGGTCCCTGGAGCACGCTGTCATGTTAGCTGAGTCCGTGAGCTCAGCATCCATGGGAGCTGTCTCAGAGAATAATTGAGGAAAACACTTATTCACACTGCCCTCCACACATGTGAACACACATGCACACACACACACACATGTGTACACCACATGAACACATACACACTCCAAAATTAACTCTGGTAGAGTCTGAACACAGATTTATTGATCATGCCAGCCTCTCCGTCTTGGCTCCTATGTCCCTGAGAGGCTCAATTCTGAGCAGGTGGATTTCATTGGTATTTGGTTAGGAATGACAGAACGTCCAAGCTCAAGAATGGACACTGTGTAATAGGTAGTAGGAAAGCTATGGCCCAGAAAGAATGTGTTCTGTGGCAGGAGCAGACAATCACGGCACGAGACCATACGAATGGCTGGTGTCTAGAATACCGTCACTGAGTGGGAACCCATCACCAGCATTCGACAGTTGAGCACTGGCTTGTGGAGAGTCCCCAAGCAGGGTGTGTGCTCCTCTGCTCCTCTCTTGCTATTGGTTGTCACCCCAACTAGGAAGGGAGATGTTCCAAATGTTGGAAGCCTGTTTCTGAAGCCCACTTAGGTACACAAGTTCAGTCTAACCGTTTGTGCTAGCACACTTGTTTTCTTAGTCCTAGTGGTGGGTTTTGCCGCCTTTCCTCTTAGTTCAAATGGCTTCCGTTACATGGGTCATGTCGGGAAGCTCACCTCTCTAGTGTCTCTTCTTCCAGTGTTACATTATATCTTCTGTATTCTGACCATCACCTTAGCAGCTGGACTGCTTTCTGACTGATGTCCTAGGCTGCTGGGTTGCCTTCCGCTCCTCCAGTCTCAAGTCCTCAGCCAAGCGCCCTTAAAGCAGAGCCACGCAGAGGAGGGATGTACGGGATTTCGTGTCCGGCTCTTCCAGCCAACGCGGGGGGAAGGGAGTGATGAAGGGGGTGTGGAGTGTAGTACAGACTCATTCTATTAAATGCCATTTATGCCTCCAGCATCTGCCAGTAAAATATCGATTAAAATATTGGCCTCTCTTTAGTCCGGGGATTATAGGATGAAGTTTATTGCCGCGCTGTGAACAAGCCGCATGTTGTTGTGGTAATCTTTTCGTCAGCCCCTTGCCAATTTGAAAGTCGCTTTTTCATAACATGAGCTATTAACTAGAAGCCTTTACTCCTCATTAGCCTCACCACAGAGGTTTCTTTAATTCTTTCGAAGGTGTTTATAAGTACAGTATAGCCCCTTTTAAATAACGTATCATTTACTTGCACTAAATGAACCCTTTTCGGTGCCCGGTTCTCTGAGCCTTACCAGATACACTCGTACAGTCAGGTACAGAATGGCCCACTGCTTCAGAGATTTCCCAGGTGTCTTTGCTGCCATGGCTCAGCCCTGCACCAGACCCTAGAGGCCACTGGTGTGTGCTCTGCCTTGGTTGGAGTGTCATGTGAATGGGATGTACATGCATGGCTCCTTCCGCCTGGTTTAATGCACTGGAGATTCCCCCTTGCTGCTGTGAGCTTCGGGAGTTAATTCTTCGTTCCCATCATTGTTAAGTAGTGTTCAGTGCTTGTACCACAGTTCATATCATCTACTGAAGGACATTCGGGCCTCTTCCAACTTTCTGCAGTTATGAGTAACTCCTGCAGTTTTACATCTTAGCATCAACTGGTTTTCATTTCACTTGGTAGATAGCGAATAATGGGCTTGCTGTGTGATTTTCCCGTTGATGGGTACTTTGTGAACTCATCTGCCATCTGCCTATCCTCTTTGCTGAAGTGTCTGTCCACATCCTTCCCAGTACTGCAGATCTTTACATAGTGTATTTGCTCAGTGAGCAAGTTCAGAGTCCTCCCCGCCCCCTCCCTCAAGAGCAGTCTGCTATATAATGGATTTTCCCATTTTACCTTACCAACGAATTTGCTCTACAAACCCAATTTGCATGTCTAGGCAAATTCCTACCCTCCCTCCAATTTCCAACAACTGCCTAGTTGGATATCAAACTGAAGAAAATTTCATTTCATTTTCATATCAAGCAGTAAAGAACATGGTTCCCATTCCCATCTGGCTTGTCGGAGTTCCATGAGGAAGAGGTCAAGAAACACTTTTACCCAAAGGCCTCTGGGTCCATATTACAGAGGATCTGACCTGGGGCTGCCCTAGCTTCACTTGTCCATGGCTGGAAAGTTCTACTGATAGTTGCCTAGCCCCTGCCCCGAGACCTGGAAGCCCAGAACCAAGGCATTACAGGACACCGGGGAACACCATAGTTTAAAGGAAGGGTTTGAGGAAAGTTTGGGGAGAATAGCATTGCATGATGAAGGTGGCAGAAGGTGCCATGGTACCCAGCCCATGTTTCCCCTTCCTACAGAGAAGAAGTGGCAGGAGCCATGGGCTTGGCTTCTCCGTAGATCACACTATCTTGGCACTTTCGCTGGTCACCGTGTGACATTCTGTAGTCAGGACCTTGGGACACTGAGATTCCAGCTCCAGGCTTGCAAACTTGGACCCAGCCCCAACACCACCTCATCCTTAGTAAATGATGGTCATAGATATTCACACATTAAAACATTGGAGAGGATAAAGTGTAATATCACGAAAACCCATGGCAAAGGTCACGTAGTAAACCCGTAGAGTGAACAGGAGCGTCATTTTTAGAGACACGGTGTAAGCAGGCACAACTATAATATTACTGAGAACTTGTGGCTACTCTGATCTAGGTACTCCTACACCATGTTCAAAATTCTGTACCCCAAAACAGTGATATAGTCTGCTGGAAACCTGGAGGAGGAGGCAAGTCTCCCCTCATTACGATACATTCTAACCCTATGTTAACTATACATTCTAACCATATGTTACTATACATTCTAACCCTATGCCGTCACCATGGCAAATAAACATGGCCACCTCTGCTAGATTAAGCTGCCCTGCTTCACGTCTGTGTTGCTAATAGCCAAGACAGTAACCAACACTGGAATTTCCAGTGGTCCCCTGTCCAAAACCAAGAAATCATTTTTCTCACACATCTGTGTCCTTGCCTTTGCACTGGCCCAGGAATAGTTTACAGATGTGGTCATCAGTCTAGAATCAGGCACCTCATCCTTTCTGAGCTCCCTCAGGAGCAGGTAGATGAAAGGAGGAAGCTGATGGGCTTGGCACCTTGCACCTTCAGCCCGTCACACGGTCCCCAGCAGTCCTGTCTATCTGGATGTCACCATGAAGGAATGCACTTGAAAGTGATTCCACTGTTCTCAGAATGTGACTTGGGATGGTTTCTTTCAAAGCCAAAGCATCTCCTGGGGGCCCAAACCCCTTCTCCAGGAAACACTGAGTCAAGATGCCTGCCGGAAAGCAGACGACAAGACCACCAGCTGTGGGGAACTACTGATGAACTGAAGATATGCTTTCTACCTCTCTGAGGTTCTGGTAGTAATTAAACTACTAATAACCCGACTTCCAGATGGGCAAATTGCTGTGTTATTCTGCATTTCTGACCAGGGCTAACCTATGGCTGATGATGGAGTTCTGTCTTGTAAGTTCACAGTAAGTTAAAAAAATATCATTAGAAGCACATGCAATCTACCTAAGCAACAAGCCACAATACCGCTTGGCAGCACAACACACTGTAGAATACTCGTTGCTCACTCCAGATGCTTATGGGCATAACTAGGACCTGTGGTCATCATAGCTGCCCGACAGAAGATACCAGATCACTCAGCAACAGTCTGGGCAAAGAACAACACTCAAAATTCAACATAAGCCCTAGCAAATGCCTGAAGCAGTATAAGAAAACTGAGACATTGTGCATCAAGCCATCCCAAATCTAGAACATTCGTATAGGTTTAATGGGTCAGAAGTTTGTCAGCCACATTGTCTCATCATTGTTGCTCTTAAATCCTTGAGTGTGCACACACACAGACCTCACCTGCTCTGTAGCACCCACGCATAAGAGCAAGAAAGTGTGTGTATCGAGTAACTAGTGTGTAATAGGAAGATGTAAAGCCGACTTTACAGACTCACGGTGCTGGTTTTGGGGATAAGTGAATTTCAGTTTTATGAAGCTCAGGTGTATTTTGTATGTGGTGACTTTTTGGTGGGGGGAACTTGTAAGGGAAATCTACTCCCAAGGGTAACTTAGCCATAATCAGTTTGCAAAGACAAAGAGAAGAAGAAGAGGAGGAGGAGGAGGAGGAAGAGGAAGAAGAAAAAGAGGAGGAGGAGGAAAGGAGGAGGAGGAGAAGATTTCTTCTTGTGCTCACTGACATGCTAAGACCTAAACCTAGCAGGCCCATTGCCAAAGGGTTTTCTCGCCTTTGTCTGCATCCATGACCAAAGCTGATGAACTCAATTTGAGGAAGCAGAAAGGGAAATTAAACAATAAGCCCTCATCTCCAAGTTGTAAAAGCTGCGATTCAAAAGCCTTGCATGAAGAACGCGTTCATTCCAGACACCACTGGTGGGGCAGGTGTCTTTGCTGCATAACTGAAGTTAAAGACCCAGATTTTTCACCCCAAATTATTCAAATAGCGGAACAGTGCTGTGTGCCACACACACCCAGCAAAGCATGCTCACCCCCAGAGAGGACACTGTCAGTGGGGTGTACCACGTTCGTCAAGGCCCAGGTCAAGTGCCTCAGCTTTGCTAGTGTCCACACAGCCTCTCCTGCCTGTGACCTCCGCTTCTCTGACCTCTGTCCACCCAGTGTGGTGAAACACACCACTTCTGTAAAGCATTTCCAAAGTGGTTTCTAATCCTTCTAACTAGACCATAAACTCCCTAGACTGCCAGAACTGAATCTTCTCCTTATCTCATTAATTGGCCCCAAACAATTTGGAAGTGGCAATTAGGAAGTCATATGCACTCAGCCAGCCTCTCTTTTAATCTGTCTCACCACTCACTGGCCTCTTTGGAGGTCCTTGGGATGATTCGTCACCCCTCCTTTTAGCCAGACTTTGCTGTGCCCTGTAGCAGACACCTCGGATTCTTCCTGGACCCACCCATCTCTGGGAATAGCTGACCTCAGGCATTAATGGCATCTGCCTCTGTGACTTCAATTTTGAGTTAACATTTGACACGGTCCCAATTGCCTAAGAATGTGTGGCTCTGTGGCTCTTTCCAGTGACTCTCATGAGAGAATGTCCTGATCGGCCTGTTTAATTGCTCCGGCAAAGGCCTGCTTAGCTGCCTCGTTACTGCCCCCCCTCCCCGCAAAGACTGCAGAGAATTCGTTGGTTTGGTTTTTGAGACAGTGTCTTATGTACCCCATCCGAGGCTGGCTTTAGCTCTTCCCCCACCTCCCAAGTGGCAGGGTCACAGTGGGGTACCACTATGTCCTGTTTATGAAGTACTAGGAATGACACTCATGCCTTGTGCATGGTACCCAAGCACTGTACCAACTGGGCTATATTACCAGAGCGCCCCCTTTCCTACTGTGAGTTGTCTGCATTTTCTATATATCTACATGTATGTATGTAACCATATGCGGGGATACACATACAAATAAGCCCAACACACCTTTAAGCTTTGAGGGGGGGCAGGGAAACATAGCATTCTTCCTTTCTGAATCTTCCCCGGGAAATTTTTGTTGGTTATAAAAGAAAATGTTTGTGCTGACCATGAATGAGGCAACAGTGGGTACGAGTCCTTTGGCATCTATCGGTCTGGGGTGAAGGCCACTGGAGTTTCTGCTGTCCCTAGTGTATTCACGATGCCATTGTCTGATGCAGAACAGGTCTTTCAGTCAATCATTCTTCCTGGGAATGTTAAAGGACCGCTCTGGTCCAGGCTGGAAGGAGGGCCCCGGACTGTGCCCTCTGCCTGCCACAGACTTGCAGAGTGTCCGGTGAGGTCAACAGTGTGTTTAACCTACACTGCCGGATCTTACCTGGTTTCCTCTAGAAAACGCTGCTGCGGTGTTGGATAAAGTGACAGAAGTAAAACCTCCATAAATCATGGAGCATAATCATGTCAGTGACTCTGAGAACTGCCAGGAACAAAAGGGAAAGAAGGGAGGGAGGGAGGGAGGAGAAAGGAAGAAAAGAAGGAAGGAAAGAAGAAAGGAAGGAAGGAAGGAGGGAAGGAAGGAAGGAAGGAAGGAAGGAAGGAAGGAAGAAAACTCCCCAGGAGATGGCGGGACACACACACACATGACTGAGACAGGACACACACAAACAGCCCCCCTTAAGTGTCAGCTGCCAGCCATGAGAGAGAGGCAACCTCTAGGATGCAGCCCTAGCCCTACAACTGATACTGAATTAATTCAATCCCTGGTGAGACAGACTTTGTCATTGTTTAAGCCACTTTAGGGGAAGTGAGTTAAGAAACCCTTCCAGGCTTCCCCTCCCCTTTCCCTCTATCTCCCTCAGCTCTCTTTCTTTTCCCTTGTCCCCTCCCCTTCCCTTCCCTCCCCTCCCTTTCTTTCCTCTCCCCTCTGCTCCCTTCTCCACCTCTCTCTCTCTCTCTCTCTCTCTCTCTCTCTCTCTCTCTCACACACACACACACACGTAAAATTTCTATAATGAATAGCAAGTTCTCAGTTCACCACATCCTTCTGCATCTTTTGTAGTTAGACCTATCCCTGGCTGGGTTTTCATTCAAGCAACAGGGCTGTGATCACAGGATTGCTTCAATACTTTCTGAACACGGAGAACATTAGAAAAACTCAACACTTACCCTCCTGCAAAACAATGAGATCCTGGAGAAGTCCGGGAAGTGCTTTCCATTGTGTGTATGACTAGTCACAGGAGATTGTCTCCAATCCCATCGTCTCATTCTGGGAAGGCAGATGGTTGAAGACTGTCGGGAAGAGAGCTTCTTTTGTACCATTGAGCCACCCACAGGTTCATGTTCCTCGTTACCTTTGACCTGCAAAGATAGGATCACTAAAATGCTCGTGTGTTGTGTATATTTTCTTTACCTTCCACCGTGACTGTTACAGCAACCCGCAAGCCACGCTCCTGCATATAAGCGCCTCCATGCCACACTTGGCAGATCTAGTTCGATTCTCTTCCGTATCCACCCAGTGACAGCTGAAGGGCCTCTCTGGTGTGACAGATTGTCAGCAGACTGACAAAGATTGCTTTAGATGCAGAGTTTTAGTGGGAATGGATGATTTTAGTAAGCTTTTCCAGAAATACAACAAGAATAATTGTTATTCCATGTTATTCGATCTGTCAAATTTACAGGACTTTTTTTTCCCCTTTTAGGGTTAAGGTCAATCTAGTTAGTATCTATTAACAAATGTCTTAAATAAAAGTTGTCAAGATTATTCAGAAGTATTCTGGTATTTAGAAGATAGCTGTGGAAAAAACAGTTAAAAAAATTTACCTCCACCTCCTTTACCTAAGAGATAACAATTAACTTAAAAGAGTCTCAATTTTTTTTCTGGTGCCTTCTTTTCAGGGAGAGGGATTTCCCTCTCTTTTTATTGTTTTTCTTTTTTAAGCTATACATTTTTCCCACTTCCCTTCCTTCCTTACCTCTCCACTTTCACCCTCCTACTGCCCCCCATGCTCCAAATTTACTCAGGAGACCTTGTCTTTTTCTCCTTCCTAAGTGGATTCATGTATGTCTCTCTTAGGGTCCTTTTTGTTGTTTAGGTTTTCTGGGGTTGTGGACTGTAGGCTGGTTATCCTTTGCTTTATTGTCTAATATTCACTTATGAATGAGTACATATTATATTTGTCTTTCTGGATCTGGGTTAACTGATTCTGTATTTTTTTTTTTTAGTTCCTTCCATTTGCCTGCAGATTTCAAGATGTCATTAATTTTTTTTTACCACTAAGTAGTACTCCCTTGTGTAAATGTACCACATTTTCCTTACCCATTCTTAGGTTGAGGGGCATGTAGGTTGTTTCCAGGTTCTGGCTATTACAAATAAAGCTGCTATGAACATGGTTGAGCACATGTCCTTGTGGTATGATTGAGAACCCTTTAGATATATGCCCCAAAGTGGTATTGCTGGATCTTAAGGTAGATTGATTCTTAATTTTCTGAGAAACCGTCATACTTATTTCCAAAGTGGCTTTGCACTCCCACCAGCAATGGAGGAGTGTTCCACTTACCCCACAACCTCTCCAGCATAAGTTGTCATCAGTGTTTTTGATCCTGTCCATTCTTACAGGTGTAAGATGGAATCTCAGGGTTGTTTTGATTTGCATTTCTCTGATGGCTAAGGATGTTGAGCATTTCCTTAAGTGTCTTTCAACAATTTGAGATTCCTCTGTTGAGAACTCTCTGTTTAGATTTGTACCCCATTTTTATTGGATTATTTTTTCTTTTGATGTTTAGTTTCCTGAGTTCTTTGTATATTTTGGATATCAGCCCTCTGTCCAGTGTAGGTTTGGTGAAGATCTTTTTTCATTCTGTAGGCTGCTGTTTTGTTGACCATGTCCTTTGCTTTGCAGGAGCTCCTCAGTTTTAGGAGGTCCCATTTATTAATTGTTTCTGTCAGTGTCTGTGCTACTGGAGTTATATATTAGGAAGTGGTTTCCTGTGCCAATGGGCTCAAGGCTACTTACCACTTTCTGTTTTATGAAGTTCGGTGTGGTTGGTTTTATGTTGAGGTCTTTGATACATTTGGACTTGAATTTTGTACATGGCAAAAGATATGGATCTGTTTTCATTCCTCTGCATGTTGACATCCAGTTATACCGGCACCATTAATTGAAGATGCTTTCTTTCTTTTTTTTTTCTGTTTTATAGTTTTAGCTTCTTCGTCAAAAATCAGGTATTCATAAGTGTGTCAATTGATATCTGGGTCTTCAATTTGATTCCATTTGTCTTCCTGTCTTTTTTATGCAAATATCAATGTTGTTTTCAGTACTGTAGCTCTATAGTAGATTTTGAAGTCAGGGATTGTGATACCTCCAAAAGTTTCTTTATTATGCAGGATTGTTTTGGCTATCCTGAGTTTTTTTGTTTTTTCATATGAAATTGAGCATTGTTCTTTCAAGGTCTGCAAAGAATTGTGTTGGGATTTTGATGGGTATTGCATTGAATGCTTTTGGTAAGACTGACATTTTTACTGTGTTAATCCTACCTATCCAAGAATATGGAAGATCTTTCCATTTTCTGATATCTTCTTCAATTTCTTTCTTTAAAGACTTAAAGTTCTTGTCATATAGGTCTTTCACTTGTTTGATTAGAGTTAGTCCAGGATATTTTATGTTATTTGTGGCTTTTGTAAAGGGTAATGTTTCTCTGACTTCTTTTTCAGCCCATTTATCTTCTGTATATAGGAGGCCTGATTTGTTGTTGTTGTTGTTGTTAATCTTGTATCCTGCAATATTACTAAAGATGTTGATTAGTTGTAGGAGTTCCCTGAGAAAATTTTTGGGGTCACTTATGTATACTATCATATAATCAGCAAACAGTGAAGGTTTGATTTCTTTTCCAATTTTACTCCTTGATCCCCTTTTGTTTTATTGCTCTAGCCAAGTACTATATTGATAGATATGGGGAGAGTGGACAGACTTATTTTGTTCCTGATTTCACTGGGATCACTTTGAACTTCTCTCCGTCTAGTTTGATGTGGGCTATTGGTTTGCTGTATTGCCTTTATTATGTTTAGGTATGTTCCTTGTATCCATGTACTCTCCAAGACCTTTATCATGAAGGGGTGTTGAATTTTCTTGAAGGCTTTTTCAACATCTAATGACATGATCTTTTTTTTTCTTTCAGTTTGTTTATATGGTGAATTACATTGATAGATTTTCATATGTTGAACCATCCCTGAGTCTCTGGGGTGAAGCCTACTTGATCATGGTGGATGATTTTTCTGATGTGTTCTTGGATTCAGTTTACCAGAATTTTTTTTTTTTTGAGTATTTTTTCATCAATGTTCATGAGGGAGGTTAGTTTGTAATTCTCTTTCTTAGTTGTGTCTTTGTGTGGTTTGGGTATCAGGGTATTTGTAACCTCATAAAAAGAGTTTGGCAATGTCCCTTCTGTTTCTATTTTGTGAAACAACTTGAGGAGTATTGATATTAGTTCTTCTTTGAAATTCCAGACGAATTCTGCACTGAAACCATTTGGCCCTGGACTTTTTTTGGTTGGAAGACTTTTGATGACTGTTTCTATTTCCTTGGTAGTTATAGGCCTATTTAATTTGCTTATCTGATCTTGATTTAATTTTGGTATGTGGTACTTATCCAGAAAATTGTCCATTTCCTTTAAGCTTTCCAATTTTGTGGAGTACAGGTTTTTGAAGTATGACCTGATGATTCTCTGGATTTCCTCCATGTCTGTTGTTTTGTCTCCCTTTTTATTCCTGATTTTGTTAATTTGGATATTCTCTCTCTGCCTTTTGGTTAGTTTGGATAAAGGTTTGTCTATTTTTATTTTCTCTAAGAACCAACTCAATGATTCTTTATAGTCTTTCTTTTTTTCTATTTTGTTGATTTCTGTTCTCAATTTGATTATTTCCTGTTGTCCAATTCTCCTGGGTGAGTTTGCTTCTTTTTGTTCTTGAACTTTCAAGTGCTGTCTTATTTTGCTATTGTGGGATTCCCCGTCTTCTTTATGTAGGTACTTAGTGCTAAGAACTTTCTTCTTAGCACTGCTTTCATTGTGTTGCATAAGTTCGGGTATATTATATGGTCATTTTTATTGAATTTTAGGAATTCTTTAATTTATTTTTTTCCTTGATCCATTGGTGATTCAGTTGAGCACGGTTCTATTTCCGTGCGTCTGTAGGCTTTCTGCAATAGGTGTTGTTGTTGAATTCTAACTTTAAACCATGGTGATCCAATAAGAAATGGGGTTATTCCAGTTTTTTTCATATCTGATGAGATTTGCTTTTGTTACTGAGTATGTGGTCAATTTAAGAGAAGGATCCATGAGAAGGTATATTCTTTTGTGTTTGAGTGAAATGTGCTATGGATGTCTTTTAAGCCCATTTGAGTCATAGCATCTGTTAATTCCTTTATTTTTCACTTAAATTTCTGTCTGGCAGACATATCCAGTGGTAAGAGTGGGGTGTGGAAATCTCCCACGATTAGTGTGTGGGGATTGATGTGTGATTTAAGCTTTAGTAATGTTTCTAAATTTCTTTTACAAATAGGGGTGCCCTTGTATTTGAGGCATAGATGTTCAGAATTGAGACTTCATCTTGATGGTTTTTTCCTGTGACGAATATGAAATGAACTTCTTCATCTCTTTTGACTAATTTTAGTTTGAAGTCTATTTTGTTAGATATTGGGATAGCTACACCAGCTTGTTTCTTAGGTCCATTTGATTGGAAAATCTTTTCTCGACCCTTTACTCTGAAGTAATGTCTGTCTTTGTAGTTGAGGTGTATTTCTTGTATGCAGCAGAAGGATGGATTTTGTTTTTGTATCCATTCTGTTAGCCTGTGTCTTTTTATAGGCGAATTGAGCCCAGTGATATTAAGGTGTATTCATGACCAGTGACTGATAACTCCTGTTACTTTTGTTTTTGCTGTTGGTAGTGGTAGTGTGTGTGTGTGTGTGTGTGTATGTGTGTGTGTTTCTTTTTGGGATTTGCTGTTATGGGTTTATCTATTGCCTGTTTTATTGTGGGTGTAGGTAACTTCCTTGGATTGCAGTTTTCGTTCTAGTACATTCTATAGTGGTAGATTTGTGGATAAATATTGATTAAATCTGGTTTTGTCATAGAATATCTTGTTTTCTCTGACTATGTTTGATTGAAAAATTTGCTGGATATAACAACAACAATAACAACAACAACAACAACAATAATAATAATAAAGCAGGGCTGGCATATATGGTCTCTTAGTATGTGCATAATACCTGACCAGGACCTTCTGGCTTTCATTGTTTCCACTGAAAAGTCAGCTGTAATCCTGATAGGTCTGCCTTTATGCTATTTGGCATTTTTCCATTGTAGCTCTTAATATTATTTCTTTATTCATATGTTTAGTGTTTTGATTAGTATGTGACAAAGGGACTTTTTTGGTCCAGTCTATTTGGTGTTCTGTAAGCTTCTTGTGTTTTCATAGGCATGTCCTTCTTTAGATTGGTAAAGTTTTCTTCTATGATTTGTTGAAGATATTTTCTGTGCCTTTGAGTTGGACTTCTTTTCCTTCTTCAATTCCTATTATTCTTAGATTTGGTCTTTTCATGGTGTCCCAGATCTCCTGGATATTTTGTGTTAAGAATTTGTTGGACTTAACATTTTCTTTGACTGATGAATCTATTTCCTCTATTGTATCTTCAACTCCTGAGATTCTCTCTTCCATCTCTTGTATTTTGTTGTTTATGCTTGCTTCTGTGGTTCCTGATAGTTTACCTAGATTTTCTGTTTCCAGATTTCCCTTGGTTTGTGTTTTCTTTATTGCCCCTTTTTCAGTTTTCAAGTCTTGAACCATTTCTTTCACATGTTTGATTTTTTTTTCTTGATTTTCTTTAAGGGATTTGTTAATTTCTTCCATTTTTTTTGTTTGTCTTTCCTCAACTTCTTTAAGGGAATTTCTCATTTTCTCTTTATGGTCCTCAGTCATCTTCATAAGTTATTTTTAAGGTCATTTTCTTCTGTTTCATTTGCATTGGGATGTTCAGTTCTTGCTGTTGTAGAACCACTAGTTTCTGGTGGTGCTGTATTGTTCTTTATGTTATTGAGTGTATTCTTACCCTGTGTCTACCCATCTCTTCCTCCAATCCGAACAGGTGGAGCCTGTTTTTCAGGGGGGTCGTCATCCAGTTGGTGTAGTTGGTGACTGTGGGTGCATTGAACACTCCTTCAGGTGTGAGCAGGGCAGAGCATTCAGTGATCATCCCTCTGGGTGCCTACAGGCTCGAGGCTGAGAGTGTCACTCCTCCAGGTCCATGCATGGTTGAGGCTAAGGCTCCAGTGGTCAGATAATTTCTGGAGCCCACTGCTGTTGCCGTGGCCCACTATGCTGCTGAGGCTTTCTCCTGGTGGTCTCTAGTGCCTTCTTATGTTTTATTAGACAACTAATCAGTACCTTTAAATGAAGGACTGGTTATAACTTGGCAGATGGAGAAAATATTTCTTTACATTTATTTGTTAGATTTCAAGCTAAAAATCTAAAGTTTATAGGACAGTATTTCCCTAATGTGTTTATTTTTTAAAACTGTGTGTGTAGGCTCACACCTGTAATCTGTGCACTTGGAAGGCTGAGGCAAGAGTTCCAGAACCTTTCTGAGCTTTCCCACACCCCTCCCATGATCTCTTTGTCACTTCTGGCTTCTTAAGAATATTTCATCATGACTAGGGAGTAAATTGAGGCTATGATCTGGCTACTGCTAAAACCATTCAGTACCATAGACCATTGAGTATGAGGTTGCATCTTATACCTCTGACTACAGGGACTGTCCCCTGTGGGTCCTCTAAGGATGGATGACCCTCTGGAAAGGACATCTGGGCACTGATGAGCAATCCCTTCCCAGAGTATGAAATTAGCCCAGACCCAGCCTGGAAGGGCTGTTTCCATACCTGAGAATGGGCCCGACCTCTCTAGGAACTGTCTGGGAATGTGTCCACTCCCCCACAGTGACCCCAAAGGATGCTCCTTCAGAGTCATCCAGATCACCTCTCTGTGTAGAAACAGCCTTTCCTGCTGCTGATGGCCTTCGCCTGATTCCTCTTAAGCTGCTGAAGTATAAGGAGCAGATCTTAAAGAATGTGGAACCAAAGGAGAAAAATCACCATGGAATAAATGAAGATGGCAAATCCTTCAATGGCAGGGAGCCTGTGCTGTAGTCCTTGGCAAAGCTGTCCCAGATAGATCCAGACTTCCCGAAAGGATGAGGGTCCCTGGTGGCCTCAGAGGACTGAACAGAGCCCTCAGGGTACCAAAACATCTGTCCCCTGGCCCAACAATCCAAGCTTTCAGATGGGAGCCTCTCTCTGCTGAGTAGGGGGAAGCAGAAAGCCTGAGGACATCTGGCAATCTTGGAATGATAGTTTACACAGAATAGCAGAATGAAAGGAATAGGGAAATAAAACCATGAAAACAGAAGTAGAGAAACAAGACTTTGCTCATAGTCTCTTTTTCTGCCCCCGAAACCACACCCATGCCAAGCTGTGCAATCAGTCTTTCTGCTGTCAGATCTTTTCTTTAGCCAAAGCAAGGTCTGGACCACAAATATTTATTTCTCACTTTATTTGCGGGTACTAGGCCCCTATGTTTACTTAAAAATAAGATTAATAAGCATTTTAATGACCAAGAGGAAGCTTTGTTAAGGTAAAGAGTGGTATTTTTACACCATAGAAACTCAGGGCACAAATATATGTGCATATGAAACACATTGGTGGGTTGGGGGAGAGGATATTAACATGCATGCTATTATTAGACTACCAAATTTATGGATGGTATGTTCTGTGGTTTTACAGAATTGTTTTAATGTCCTAAAGTGATATGTTGATTTCTATCCTGAATAAAGAACACATGACTTAGTCATACATGCTTTCGAATAGGTGTTGTAATGAAGAAGATTAGAGAGAAAAAGGACCAGAAATTGTATCTGGCTTGCATATTAAGGTAAAAATGATTATCCTTAGACTCCAAGAGCAAAGGTGGCCCGTCAGCACAGAAATAGGGCACCATGAGTCAGGGTATCATGGGATATGTCTGAAGACCTTCAACTGTCAAGGAAGCTACTATTTGCATTTACAAATAACTCTCCCAACTAGGTAAGAGCCATTCAGCAGTGTCCCACCTGTGAGCAGGTATCGAGAGTCATCTGTCTGTCCAGTGGACTTTCACTCTTCTGCGTGAGCTGGGTTTAAATGATGAGGCCATGAACGCCATGATGTGGTGGGAAGACAAAATCGCCATCCCCACGTCTGTCTTCCGCATTCATTGTTCTCGGCTTTCTTATTGCTGTTGTTTTTGAAATTTTGACCATGTTACTAACCAGAGGGGCTCAGTTCCTGCTGCAGTCACCAGTTCTGTGACTTCTTTGTTTATTCCTTTGTGTCTAGTCAGACCTTTAGCGGGATCAAGGTTTGCATTTACTGCAGTCTCATGGGGAATGATGGGCGGCTCCGTAGACTGTTAAATAAGCTGCACATAACCATTTTCCAGCAGCCTGATTGACTGGTCATGCTGATGCTATAGGCTTTATTGCATGTAGGCCCTTTTTATATCCTACCATATCTTAACATTCTAGAAAACCCTTGCTGGTTTGTGTAATGGCGGAGCTGTTTACAGGTAGAGTCCTCAGGGACTGTTGCTGCTTGGGGCAAGGTCATCACTCAGAATGACACAGTTTTGGAATGTTAAAGCTTTGTTAAACTTCCATGGTAAGCTCCTGAAAAATGAAGCCCTTGCTGTTTCATTATATTCAAAAGGAAAGCAGCACATAACCAGCAGGCTGGTTCCTTTTCGAGTGTGAATGATGAGACACAGGAAGCCAATTTTGGTTAAATCTGACCTATCTTGAGAAGCTTAGAGAATTCGTGCAAAAAACTTTAATAGTCAACTCTCAGTTTTATTTCAAGAATTATTTGACCCTTATATTGTGTTCCTTATTTAATGTGGTGGAAGCCACTAACAGCCTCATGAGCCAGACAGTGAGCTTCCAGGCTAAAATCAAAGCAAGTTGCTTGGTGTGCATTGTAGGGATGTGTGGTAGTGTAAAGACATGATAAAAACTAGTACTGCCCCTAGGTGAAAACCCCTCCGGGAAATATCTACTCCTTGAGGGAAGCATTAGCTGGTTCTCTAAAAAGGTCCTTTACTCTGTGTGCTCTAGAAAGAAGCACAGGACCGTGATAGGCTGTTGTCCGCAACTGGTGACTGCAGCATCCAGCCATCTGCATCCATATGCTTCGATGTAGACCTTTGGTCCAACGTACTGCCTAAGCTACTTTATAGATGGTTCTAGGTGTCTCCTCACAGTGGGGAGAGGCTGTTGAAATGGTTCCAAGTGCATAGTAAGATAGCTGTCGAGTTGCTTTGCATGAAGACAGTGCTTGCATGGACAGATGCTTTCATAGCCAATCTTCAGAAGGAGCTAGATGGCAGGACTTGCATAATGCAAAGAGCTAAACTCTGAGGCCTGAAGGGAGATGGCAATCTAAGTGACCTCTCAGGGGAGCTGTGGCCCTAAAAAGTACCAGGGATACAAGGATGACTCTATCTTCACCCTCGAGGTTCCAGCTGGGCCTGATGAACAGGAAGGAAGCATGGGATTCTGTTGGTACAAGGGCTTCACATGGTCTCTAAAGACCCAAAGCCGCAGTCCACGTCAGTCACTTATAGTCGGGATTCACAGAACATGCTGAATTGTGCGTGGGACAAGTGCAAGGGGCTGGGTTTAGGGTAGCTCATTGTGAAAGTGACCAGGAAGGTCAGAGTTTCCCTGGGTTTGTGTGTAAGGATGTCCTCTGTGGACTGCTAACATTATCTTGATAGGGTCTTACTTTCATTCACTTCGTGATTCAGGAAGAGCCTCTTGAAGGTGGAAACGTCTCCTGCTTTAAGGAACCAGAGAAAGGGCAGTGTGGTCTTCTTGTGCCCACTGTTTCTACGATGCCTTTTTTGGCAGAGATGCATGGGTTGGTCAAATCACAATTAACCCACTGCTGTGCTAATAGATAAACTCCCCCAGAGTCTGGGGGTTGTGTGAGTCACTCCCATGCACAGGGGCATTTCAGAGAGCTGTGATTTGGGGGCTGAAAGAGTCCATCACTTGCGGCCTGCTGCTCTGGAAGCGGGGACAGACTGTGTGCTTGCTCTCAGCCAGCTGTATATAGAACAATAGCTCCAGCCCCTAATAAAAACCCGGCTGGCTCTGTGTGTGCCCAGGGGGACTCCTCTGGGAAAACAGCCCTCCATCACTACCATCCCATAGAGGAGACAAGCTGTTAGACCCACATGCGGTGAACTGTTACCAATAATGTGTGTGAAAAAGAGTTTGAATGGAAGGTAATTTGTATGCCTTGGGTAGACAGAAAGGTGAGTTTGAGGAGGGGGAATCGACATAGTTATAGGTGAGATGATTGCGAAAGCCTTTACGATTCACGAAGGCTCCGTACTCAAACTGTCTGACACGTTTTCCCTTTCCTAAGGCTGCAACCTGAGGGCAGACATCTGTGGCTGGGGCGCGCTGCTGGGCCGTGGCAGCTGTGTGTGACGGGGAGCAGGGCACTCCAGCCTAGCGTTCTTGGCCACGGGATCAAGTTGTGATGGATGAATGTACACTTGTGTATTCTAACTTAAATACAATATTTATATATCAGGTTTCGCTGCCTTTCCAATTGTAAGTGACTTATTGCAGGTTGAAACGAAATCATTCGACGACAGAATCGTAACAGGTCTGTAAATGAGCTTTCTATAAATGCATTAAAACCATAATCTCAGTATTGGGGGGATATTTAAACCTTCAGCACTGTAATTTAGTAGAGGTTCATGGTGCCAATTATATATAAATCTCTAAGTGTATATTATTAAATAGCACATTTGTCAAGACATGACCTAGATACAGATTCGATTTATCACCACATAGCAAGTACTCATTGCCCAGGTTTCAGGTGCCAAAACTGCCCTCATGCTCTGATTCACACAGGCCTATGAACCCCAAAGGTTTTACCCACCAATATTCATGTCTTAATAGTAAAATTCTACCCTTCTTTTTCAAACCCCAACTCAGATGCTACCTTTGCATCAAGACCTCTGCTGGTTCTTCTGCTTCGTCCTTAAGATTTGTGCACAGTAGCTCAACAGACTGTGGCCCATGGCATCTGTACAGGAGCACCCTCTGTCCCTAAGTACCAGATCCCAGCCCTCTCGCCCTCCTGATGTAAGACCACATGCCACATGTATGTGTGCACACACAGATGAGGTGGGAGAGAGAGATGAGGAGCCAGCACATGAAGAACACTTGCATCTCAGAGATGACAAATTGTCATTTGCCCCTTCTGGGCAGGAGGAATATCAATAATAATTCCATAGAAAGATGATTGATGCAACTAGTATTCTAGACTTTGACCAAGCATCTTGTTCAAATGCAGAGACACTTTTGGAAAGGTTTAGTATATATAAAAATGATTTAGTATTCTTTAATATTGGCCAGCATGGAGCTAGAGAGATGTCTGAGAGTATAAGAATCCTGGCTGCTCTTCCAGATGGCTGAGGTTCAGTTCCCAGCACCCACATGGCAGCTCAGTGCGGTCTGTGACTCCAGTCCCAGGGGATCTGGACCTTCTTCTGCCTCTGTAGGCAATGAGCACATAGACATAAACATAAGCAAAGCATTTATCCACACAGAACAATAAAAATTCTAAAACATCTTCCTATTGACCAACTTCATCTAATGAGTCTTGTAGATTTACAGATATCCAATGGAGCAATTAAATGGAATTGATCATCTGTCTTTTGAGAGCTAGTGTATATGGCTAGCTTCTTCATTTATCACTGGCTCCCAGAATCTGTCGCGGACTTTCTGTAAACACACTCTAAGTCTAAAAATGTCTCAATATAAACTTTCCCCTTTCTTCTTGCCCTGAGCTGCCGTTGTTTGCTTCCTGGGGCTCCTGAGGGAGAGGCACTCTGAACCAAAGGGGCCCTGCTACCGAGCTGCCTGCCCTGGATTGGACTGGGGCCCCACTAAGTGGCTTCCTGACTTGGTATATACAGACAGGAATTCTGTGACGCTAAAAGCATAGCTCCCATCTAAGGGAGCCTCCAGCATTAAAGAGGAGGAAGAAGCTAGCTGAGCACAGTAGCTGTTTAGGAGAAAAATGAGATATGACACCCTGGATAACACCCATAGGTGTCTAGCCATGTTAATGATTGATTGTCAACTGATGGAATCTCAGGACTGGGGTGGAACTGTTAGCCGAATCACCAAGGTTAAGTGTCCAGTTGCCAGCTTCTATCCTCCTGGTTAAATTGTAGTCTCCGTTGTGGGCTTTTGCTAAAGATTTTTTTTTTAAAACATCTCTTGTTTGCACCCTCTTTCCCTAAACTTTCTCTTTGTTTTAGCCTCCACCAAGGGAAAAAATTATTCGAATCCTCTTCCTTCAACCCCTTTATTTCAGGCCATGAGACAAGACATCTTTTGTCTAGTCATAAAAACTCTTTCCTTTGTATAGTTACTCAAAAGGAGTGATTTCTTTGAATGACCACCCCCCAAGCGTGAAGCTCACACATGCACACACACAGCCTCTGTGTGTCCAACTGAAATCACAGTGGCACTCAGAGGACATACGAGCCCTGTTCATAAAAAATGACACATGACACCCTCAGTTTGTGAAACTGGAAATATTTAAATTACTATTCAGATGACGGCTTCAGATCAAGGATGGCGAGAACAGCTCTTTGTTTCTTATTGTTGTGATTGTCGTGGTCATAATAGTGCTTAATTTCCACTCTGTATAGCTCATATTTGTAAGAAAGTAAGACAATTACAGACTTTCTTTCCCCTTAAGACACTGAGGTTACACTTGCTACACAGCAGCTCTATGCTCTGCAAAGTAAACCCTCAGAGCAGTCACTGAGTGGTAGGCATGGTGGGGTCTGTTGAAGGAGCTGCGGTGGGCTGCGTTCCCACCCAGCTCCGCATGGCTAGCTTTACCCGAAATAATTACACAGAAACTGTATTCTTTTAAACACTGCTTGGCCCATTTCTATCTAGCCTCTTCTAGGCTAACTCTTGCACCTGGACTAGCCCATTTCTATTAATCTGCTGTAGCCCACGAGCTGGCTTGCCAGGAATGATCTTAACCTGCGTCTGCTTGGAGTGGGAGAATCATGGCGACTCCTTACTCAGCTTCTTTCTCCCAGAATTCTCTTCTGTTTACTCCACCCACCTATGTTTTAACCTATGAGGGCCAAAGCAGTTTCTTTATTGCTTAACCAATGAAATCAACAGATTGATATATGACACTCCCACATCAGGGGTCATCACTCATGTGTTTAAACATGCATTTTACTTCCAGCCTAGAGATGCTGTGTGTGCCCTAGGAAGCCATGCAGGGCTAGTTTCCTACCCGAAGTAACTCGCAGGATACACAGTAGGACAGTACAGCCGTCTGAAGTGAAGGTGGGGGAATACCAAAGGCACTGTGGAGAAATGGGAGACACATGTAGGAAAAGAGGAGACTTCTGGAGAGGAACCTGTCTGGGGGAAAGTGTTACATTGACTGTAGAAGCCTGGAAGTCAGGAATCACGTCATGCAGGGGAAATGTTCTGCATGACACTGTTGTCACGGACACAGAATGTCATGCTCCTGTCTACACCGGCAGAACTCTGTAATACAGACTGCACCTAGTATAAACCGTCAGCTGCAGTGAATAGCCAGATACTGGTTCGTCAGTTCTAACAGACACTGTGCCGAGGAAGGATGTTTGTGGTGGGCTGAGTGAGAATGGCCTCGCAGTCTCATGTTTGATACTTGTTTCCCCGTTGGTGAACTCTTGGGAAGGATTAGGAGAGGTGGCTTTGTTGGAGCTGTGTCACAGCAGGGACGGGATAGGGGTGTGCTGTAAGACAACAGTCTTTTATCCTGTCACTTGTATTATTTTTAATAAAACACTGATTGGCCAGTAGCCAGGCAGGAAGTAGAGGTGGGGCAATGAGAATGCCAGGAAGAGGGAAGCACAGTCTGCAGTCCCGACCCAGCCTCAGAAGAAGGAAGATGTGACTGCGTGTGCAAAGCCCTGGGTTCCATCCCAAACAATGAAAGCAAAGAACCATGAAGATACCCAGCAATAGCCAACCATTAACATAGAACTGAGGGCATATAACTCAGTGGTGACAAGATACCCCCCAAAACACACACACACACACACACACACACACACACACTTCCTCCTCCATTAGGAAGCAGAGAGAGAAGAACAGTGATGCTTAGACCCCAGCCCGTGGAGCAGTGCTGCCCACAGTCAGAGTGGCCCTACCTCTCCCATTTAAACCTTTCTGGAAACAACCTTACAAACATGCAGAAGTATGTTTCCATGGTGATTTGTAGTGCAGTTGGGTTGATGATGAAGATTAACCATCACAGCATGCTTAGGGGGCTGATCACCACAGAAAATCACCATCATCAGATCTACGGAAAGAATTGGGATCTCAGGAGAGATGTGCCCTCAGAAGAGAGATTGAGGAGCCATGCACGCACGCACTAGGCACGCAAAGGCCTGACTTTCAGCCCTGCCCCCCCCACACACCATGTTCCTGAACGGACAGGAGGCTGGCTCGAAAGGCCAGAAGAAATGGAACTAGAGCAGAGAACAGCTGCCACAGCAGAGTCCAGCAGGCAGGAGAGGGAAGCATTCGGTGGGGAATTGGTCATTACTAGCACTTTTTCTAAGACAGGAAGAATAAAGAGGACTGAAAATGTCTGCCAAGCCTGAGGATGATGAGGAGAGACCTGGAGTAGGGAAACATTTGAGACTGTGACGGTGAGAGAGTTGGGCTCAGGAATGGAGACTCCTTTGAAGAAACAAATAGGCATCCTTTGAGGGGAATAGAAAGTGGCTTTTTTGCTTTTTTTTTTTTATTGACTGTTTCCTTAAACTATAAAAGTCAGTCTCCAAGATGAAGCTGTGGAGACAAATCTGTTAGAGATAGAAGTTGGATGAAATGGTAGAAAATGGTGGACCTTAAGACACAGCCCTGCCAGCCGGGCAGTGGTGGTACAGCCTTTTATACCAGCACTCGGGAGGCAGAGGCAGGTGGATCTCTGTGACTTTGAGACTAGCCAGGTCTACAAGAGCTAGTTCCAAGACAGCTAAGGCTACAGAGAAGCCCCGTCTCAAAAAAAATAAAAAAAGGAAAGGGAGGAAGGAAGGAAGGAAGGAAGGAAGGAAGGAAGAAAAAGTAGCCCAGCAAGCAGAAGAAACTGGGAGATTTATTATCAGAAAAATATATAAGGTAGGTTTACTGGTCCTGCTATACCCAAGATTTGGGGTTTCAAAGAAAGACGCTAACAGAGCAGGCCAGCATTTTATCATCTCTCTCTTCAGGCAAGAGATGAAGTTAACCTCACATCCATGTAGTATGCTGATGGCATTGCTGAGTTGAAGTTCTGAGGCCTTTGCATTTGAAATCCCCCACAAGGGGAAGCATTCTCCACTCCAAAGAAGGAGAGCATCACACAGAGAGGCTATAGTGACTGGAAATCCAGTGTCCACTGAGGGGCAGAATGTGGGCGAAAGCAGAGGACTTGTCTCAAGCAGTGTTTTATTTCTTCTTCCCCATTGCTGCACAGAGGAGACTGTAAGCGGAGTCAGCGAGGCCCCTGGTTACTAGCTGTAGACAGACAACTACTGGAATAGGGGTCAGCGAGGCCCCTGGTTACTAGCTGTAGACAGATGGCTGCTGGAATAGGGAGGGGTCAGCGAGGCCCCTGGTTACTAGCTGTAGACAGATGGCTACTGGAATAGGGAGGGGTCAGCGAGGCCCCTGGTTACTAGCTGTAGACAGACAACTACTGGAATAGGGGTCAGCGAGGCCCCTGGTTACTAGCTGTAGACAGATGGCTGCTGGAATAGGGAGGGGTCAACGAGGCCCCTGGTTACTAGCTGTAGACAGACAACTACTGGAATAGGGGTCAGCAAGACCCCTGGTTACTAGCTGTAGACAGATGGCTGCTGGAATAGGGGTCAGCAAGGCCCCTGGTTACTAACTGTAGACAGACAGCTGCTGGAGTAGGGAGTGTGAACTGAACAGCACAGTTCTGTCACGAAGCTAAGATGTGACTTCATACCAGTAGAGTTGCCCTGTTGGAGAACAGAGCTGAGTGGTTCCAGAAGACTCTCAAAGTAGCGTGGCTCTATCATTTCAAAAGGAAGCTTCCATCTGTCGGCAGCCGCTTTGCCTCCTCCCTGGCCTGAGCACCTGGCAGTGTCTAATCTATCATCTGTCTGGATGGGAAAACACAGCAACTTCTACTTAGAGATTCACATTGCCCTGCTCCCAGTGTCTTTGCTCATTTATGGAAACGTGAATATCAGGAAGAGTACTTACAATGTGGACTCAAAGATCCAATCATTAATGCAGTGGTTTCTACCCAATATTCTGGGTCTGCCCAGCGACGCAGAAGAGGTAGATTTCTTTCCTGTCTTATTTAAGCCAGTTAACATTTCAGAATTAATATTTCTACCTATGTAGTGGCTTGTTCTGCTGTGCTGAACTTCTTTCCTCTCTGCATGCTGGGAGATGGAAGGAGCCCAAAGAGCAGCATGGCCTGTCCGTACACGTCTCTCCCTCACAGATGCAAAAGCAGAGGAAGGAGTCGGGTGTCTTGGATTTTGTAGCAATCTTGGTCAACCATAGGAACAGAATTATTCAGTGTGTACCCTACTGAGGTCCGTCATCAGCCGGGTGCTTTAGTCTGTACCCAGTATACACTTGGAGGCATTTTCAGCTCCACTTCAATTCATGAGTTGCCTTAATTTATTAAGGGTAAGAAGTGAGAGCATTCTGAACCAAACAAACATCTTTTAAAGCAAGGTTCAAACCATTTCCCTTGCTCCCCAAAGCCCTCTTAATACCAAAATATCGATTTAAAGTATGTTTCTACTATTTCTACTTAAGTTGCTTTCTTTCAGATCTTTCAAATACCTACACTCTAATACCCGTGACTTAAGTTTCAGAAGCCTCTGTGGCCATATAAACGGATTGCTTTAGAACTAAAGCAGGAGTCCATATGTTCAGAGGCAAGAGTTTTTTTTTCCCCCGGAGAATTTAAGAAGACAGAAATACAACCCCCCAGAAGGAAGGATGTGTGCTATTTAAGAGCCACCCAGGGGAAATGGTTTATATTTGCCAACCTTTATCACGTGATGAATACTCGCACGCTGCATTTTAGATGATCTGATTGGGGCCGTGAGCTGGCTGACGTATACACTATCAGCTTCGCACGATCGGGCAGTGCCATACTGCTTTTAAAAATGAAGTGTGTTAATGAAAACTTTTATAGCTTGCCCTTTCAAGCTTTGTGGGCACAAAGCTGTGGACTCTTTTGTCTCAGAACCTATTCTTGTTGCTGGTCTCCCTTGAAACCCTTCTGCTCTACTCTCTGCCTGTACCGTTCACCCACGGGCTTAGCTTGCTGCAGCTGGTGCCAGCTTTACTGTGACCTGAACAGAGGAGGAGTGTCGTCTCCGTCAGATGGCATGGGCTATGCTTTGTCCCCTCCGAGAGGCTTCTCTTTGTCACGCTAAGGGTCTGATTTCACTCCAGCCTGTATTGCCCATGTGTCCCCCTCCATCATGGCCTGGGAGGCAGGATGTAATCTACATCCGTGTATCTCTAGCGCTTGGAGTGGAGCCAGGTCTCGTGTTCAATGACCGATCAAGCAGTATTCCAGAGGCTGGAGCCCGGAGCACCTGCAAAGAGGTAACAGATACGCCTCACCGTCATCCGGGTCTAGTCACGGCAGTGCGCTCCTGAGGAGACAGCTCCGAGCAGCTTGAAGCATCTGAAACACAGAAAGTTGCTTGGGTTTTGTTTCATTTTGTTTATTTTGAGTCTAAAAAAAAATAGTGGCCAGGACAACTTTTCTCCACCCTATAGTCTGACCGTTCACCACTGACTGTCGAAGGAAAAAACACTTTTTCTGAATGAAGTTTCCTCCTGCTTCGGAACTGATCTACCCTTCTGACCTCGGCTCCCAATTCACTCAGAAGTTTGTTTCTCTGGGTAGTGAGGGCAAGATGGCAGCTTGAGGGAAGGGCGCTCACTTCTCTGCCTTTCGGGCCTCGGTCAACAGGGCCTCTTCTTGGGCATCCTCCCATCCAGTTGGGAGCATTTATGGCATTCAAGATGAAAGAAATCAATTATGCAGTCTGCCGCTGCCTCCAACCCCAACCTCAAAACCTCTGAGAGTAGAGAGGACTTTCTCTTCAGTGGTCCCAATACCTGATATAGTAATGGAAGTAAAAACAAATGGAATTCATCTCTTCCAGCTGCCCAGTGCTGATAACTGACTCAGAGATCCATTTCCAACCTCGGTTTCATGTGACGATGCTTATAATAAAGTAAATAAAGTTCCAATACAGAGAGGGGCACTAGTGGCTGCATGAGAGAGATGGGGCATTGAAAAGGAGAAGGGGTGGGGAGAAGAAAAGAAGCCAGAACTAACCTAGAGTTACGAGCCACTCAGGTGTTTCTTAATAGACCACCGTGTGTGTGTGTGTGTGTGTGTGTTTAATTGATGTGATCATTATGGCATGTCAAATCAATGAACTTTGTCAGCTTTTTGGAAAGTAAATATTAAAAGAACTATGAATTAATTGTACATTTTATTTCATCATTTTATTATCGGTTTGTCTGTGAGTTTTACCTGTAGCATTATAGTTAAAGATCGCAAGGGACTATCTAATAGAGTTGTAAAAACTTTCTATGATTTACTGTCCCTTAAAGACAAAACAAAGGACTGTGTGTCCATTAAACGACCTTGTCCATCCTGATTAGGAGGCAGCTGCTTCCATACTTGTTTCCCCATTTCATTGTATACATTACTCTGACTGTGAGGTAGTGGCACAACCTCAGTTGATAGTGAGCGTGGAGAATGCTCTTGGCAGTGCGATACAGCAGTATCACTGGAATGACTTTGGCAGTCGAAAAACTCCAAGCGTGATCCCACCGCCAGTGTAGAGTTGAACAGTGCCCGGTAGTTCTGGACTTACTCAGTGCCCCTGCAAAGTCTGGTCAATTACAGTGTTAAATCAGACCTCACAGAGAAGCCCCCGAGGTGTAGTGCGTATGTGTACATGCGTATATGAACATACAGTGTAATGGATGTATTTACATGTCATTAAAAAGATGTTTCCTCCTAGTCATAAACTCTAAGGAAAACTTTTGGATTGTTCCTCTCAAAATTATCGGCATCTTTCTAAATAATGTGTTTGATCTGATGAGCCCAGGCGAAACACCACAGGGCTGACTCTTATCCTGGTGGGTGGGGCTTTTCTGTGGAGCCACAGCCTCCTCCTCCCTAACAGAGTGTGTGTTAACTCAGGGAGTCTGCATCAGCTTCTCTAAGATTATGCAAATAATGCTTATTGTAGTGCTGGGGAGTGGGGCTTTCTTCTTGTTGAGTGTGAGTGGTTCCTTATTTGTATTGTATTCATTCATTCATTCGTTCATTCATTCATTTTCACGGTGCTGAGAATGGAACCCAGGGCCTTGCTTATTCCCGGCAAGTGTTCTGCCGCTGAACTAAGCCTCAGGCCTTGATGTTTTACAACATGGTCTCACTCTGTAGCCCAGACTGGACTAAAACTAAAATTCTCCTGCCTCAGCCTCCTGAGTGCTAGGGTTACAGTTCAATATAAGCCTATGGCCAGCTCCTGGGCACTGACCCTCTTTGGTCTCTTGTCCTATCTGCATCCTAGGTGCATTTGACAGTCTCCAGGATTTCATTTCTATGGGTGTTTTTAACTCTCACCTCCACCTTCCCCTGCCCTCTTTATCTGGTCCTCCTGTCCCCATCCACACTGCTTGCTCTGTAGGTCTCTCTTTGGTGCTGGATTCTGCTTCTTTGATGTTTTTCAAGGACATAACGGCTCTTGGATCCTTTCTTCCTTCTGTTTCCTGACTTGTGTCCGTGAAGCCCATATATCAGTAGGTTCGTAAGAAGTGTGCCATGATGTTTCTATGCATCTGTATTCTAGAATTTCATTTGGCTGCTAAACTGGTTAGTTGCAAATGTTTAGGTTGACATTCTTTTCTTTCAGAACTTTATGTATCCTTTTGCTTTCTGTTGGTTGGCTGGAGCAAGATGCTCACTATAACTTTGAATTTCTCCCCTTTATTTATACCCTGATTTTTTTCTTTTTTCTGTTTATGTTTGGTATTCTGACATTTTTCAAAGTTGTTTTCTTTTTCTCACTCCTCCTTTTTAACCTATAGACTTGTTTTTTTCTAACCTATAATTTTTGTTCTTTTTTCTTTTTCAATAATGTGATCCTCCTGCCTCAGCTCCCAAGCAGCTGGGATTGCAAGCAGATGCTGCTGGGTCCATCTTGCTTTTGTGTAAACTATTCCTTTCTGTTTTATGTATTCTGTCTTCCTTCAGCTTTTCTAGAACCTTCCTAGATTTGTGCCCTGCACTACTTACACGAGTTGGTACAAAACAAACTGGTACCAGGAGTGGGGTATTGCTGTGACAGATATGATTGTCTTGTTTGGGGAGAGATTGTGGAAGGGCGTTGGAACTTTGGGCTAAAACAACCCATTGAGAGCTCAGTGGGCTGTTGTGAGGGAGTTTGGCAGATAAAAATGTGGAGAGCAATGCAGCCCTCCATGGCTTTTGCATCAGCTCCTTCCAGGTTCCTACCCTGCTTGAGTTCCTGTCCAGACTTGCTTTGACGGTGTGCGGTGATGTGGCTGCATAAAGTGAATAAACTCTTCCCTACCCAACTTGCTTTGACCAAGGTGTTTCATCACAGCAGTAGAAACCCTAAACCAAGCCATAAGTTGACCTTTTAGTGAGACATGGGTTCCATTCCCCTAGACATTTTTTTATATAAGTGGAAATTTCTCAAAGTTCAAAGCATATACGTCTGAAACCTAAAACCATTTGGCCCCTAGTATTTAGAATAAGATTGTCAGGCTGTAGCTGCAATCTAGGTGTTCCAGGAAGAGTGCAGGATCAGGAGCAGAGTGATATACTGTGTGGGACAGGAAGAACACAGGATGGAGGAGGAGGTGATGTGCTGTGTGGTACAGGAAGACCACAGGATGGAGGAGGAGAGTGATGTACTGTGTGGTACAGGAAGAACACAGGATGGAGGAGAGTGATGTACTGTGTGGGACAGGAAGAACACAGGATGGAGGAGGAGGAGAGTGATGTACTGTATGGTACAGGAAGACCACAGGATGGAGGAGAGTGATGTACTGTGTGGGACAGGAAGAGCACAGGATGGATGAGGAGAGTGATGTACTGTGTGGTACAGAACACAGGATGGAGGAGAAGAGTGATGTACTGTGTGGTACAGGAAGACCACAGGATGGAGGAGAGTGATGTACTGTGTGGTACAGAACACAGGATGGAGGAGGAGAGTGATGTACTGTGTGGTACAGGAAGACCACAGGATGGAGGAGAGTGATGTACTGTGTGGTACAGAACACAGGATGGAGGAGGAGAGTGATGTACTGTGTGGTACAGGAAGACCACAGGATGGAGGAGAGTGATGTACTGTGTGGTACAGGAAGATCACAGGATGGTGTGTGTTGGGGGGGTGTCCTAATCTTGGAAGTCAGAAAGATAAAAACTTAAGCTGGACTAGGTCACACCTACCTGTACTTCCAGTACTCTGGAGGCTGAAGCAGGAGAATAATTTTAAGTTCAAGGCCAGCCTGAGATACTTAGTTAGACTATCTCAAAATGAAACAAAGCAAAGAAAGAAAGAAAGAAAGAAAGAAAGAAAGAAAGAAAGAAGAAAGAAAGAAAAGTACAAAGAGAAATGGAAAGGTTTCCCTATGGCATGCAGATAGACTCCCCACTATCCAGAACAATCGTGACAGGGAAGAGCAAAGTTTAGGGGCCCAGGAAGAAGTATTCACAAAAGTGTAGTGTTAACTGAGGTTTCTGTCCTGCCGGTTCCCACAGTCATTAAGTCCCAAAGAAATACACAGAGGTCTACATTAATTATAAATTGATTGGCCTATTATCTCAGGCTTCTTATTAACTCTTGTAACTTATATTAACCCATATCTCTTGTCTGTGTTAGCGACATGGCTTGGTGCCTTTTTCAGCAAGGCAGTCACATCTTGCTTGCTCTGTCTTCCTCTGTGTCTGGGTGATGACTGCAGGCTGAAACTTCCCTCTTCCCAGAATTCTTGTTGTCCCACTTCTACTTCCTCTCTGGTTGCCCCACCTATACTTCCTGCCTGGCTACTGGCCAATCCAATTTTATTTAAAATACAAGTGACAGGGTACAGACTGTTGTCCCACAGCAATGTAACTCTGGGAAAAGACAGAAATGGGAGCCATGGAGGTGGGGAAAGGGCTGGACACAAACCCCTGCAATGACTGTCAGTAGGAGTGCCAAGACTGCTCAACTGGGAAAGTCAGGAACTGACTCTGAACAAGAGGAAGCAGTCTCATACTATTTGATTTTCCTGAGATTTCTTAGATACGACACCAAAAGTACATGCAACAGAAGGAAAAGAGGACTGGGAATTTAAAAGAATTACATGTGTTTTGTATAAAGGATATTATCAACAGTGAAAAGCAAGAAATGCAATAGGAAAGTATTTGCAAAACAGGATAAGGAGTTAGTATTCTAAATATGGAAAGAACTGTAATATAATAACAAAAGCTAGATTTTTATTTTGAAAAGTAAAAAAAAAAACTTTTGAATAGACAAAGATGTGGAAGTGACCGGTTCCTATATGAAATTGTTCTCAACATCACTCAGCATTGGTGTCACAATGATCACAGCGTGCCTGTTAGAATGGATGCTGGAAAAGCATGGCAGGAAATAAAAGGACAGGAAATAGTGTTGCTGAGGATGAAGAGAACTCATCCTGCTTCCGGGATGGCAGCGGGAAACAGCTACTGTGGAAGATGGTTCCGTGCAGTGGTTCTCAACCTGTGGGTCATGACCCCTTTGGGAGTTGAATGACCCTTTCACAGGGGTCACCTAAGATCATCAGAAAACACAAATATTTACATTAAGATTCATAACAGAAGCAAAATTACAGTTGTGAAGTAGCAATGAAGATACTTTTAAGGTTGAGGTCACCACAACATGAGAAGCTGTATTAAAGGGTTACAGGATTAGGAAGACTGAGCACCACTGGTTTAGTGGGTCCTTTGTGTTAGTCAAATTTCCCCAGTTTCAGTGGTTCCTCTCTACCTCAAGATCAGAATATCAAGGACCCAAACAGATGTTTTGCATTGGTGTCCAGGGCCCCAAGTAGAGAACAACCCAAGTATTCATATGTGGATGAACCCACCTTGGCATTTTAACTTTAAAAAAATCTCTATTAGAGGACATATGTGCAGCTGTTGGGAACAACCTGCTAGTTGAAGGTCCTCCCTCTTCATTCGTCACCCCCAAATCCACACCCTGTACACCCCTACAAACTGCTTCCTCTATTTCCAAGCCCCCATCTTCTGGGGCCCTATCCCCCTTTGCCAATGCTGTGCTGACTCCTCCAGAGAGATGACCACCTTCCCTCTATGATGTCCCCAAAAGACTTTTCCAGTCCCCAACCAGACTGAATTGTTTCAGCATGAAGGTAGCTGCTGCTGGCAGTGTGAAGCATGAATTGAAATGAAGTGTACGCAGATAGCTTGATTATGGAGTGTTTTTAAAACAGATAGGATGGATCAGAGAATCATTTGCCTTGCAAGCGTAAATCCTTGAGTTCGGTCCCCAGAATGTACATGTAATCAACACTTGGGAGGCAGACGCTAGGGGCGTGATGGCCAGCAGGCCAAGCACAGTTAATGAGACTCTGCCTCGAAAAAGATAGAGTTTCTGAGGATGATACCCATCCTCAAATGATGATATAGCAGTTTTCCTAACTTCTGTATACTTGAGCGCTCTCTCTCTCTCTCTCTCTCTCTCTCTCTCTCTCTTATACATATTCATGCGAAAAAAGAAAAAGAAACTAGAAATCTTCTCTTATAGTACTCCTCGGAGAGAGTCGGCAGTGACCTTTCCCTCCACTTCCCAGAATAAAACACAAAGCCCACAGCTCACCCAGAAAGTAGCTTGAAGCAACTGATGGAGACGCAGTAGAGCACCTAAGTTCTCTCTGACCATCCTGGTCTGCAGAGCCAGGCACTAAATCTTACTGTCAATGAGTTAAGAGCATTGTTTTATTGCTTATAAAACTCATGTTCTCAAATACTTGCCATAGGTCCTGCCCATAAATGAAATGATCTTACACATATTTCTGCTACCCTTTGCATAGCAAACCCCCGCCACCGTTCCAGCATCAGGAGGTTGGACGCAGCTGCGTCATTAATGAACGATAGCAGATTCTAGCCGGTGACCTCCAGATGGAAGGCTCATTACTTCCTTATGGGTCTCCAGAGCCGTTCAGTCCCATAGCATGCCAACACGGGATTGGGACTGAGAAGCTGAAGCCTTGAACTATTTAAAAAAAAAAATCGACATAGTCCTTGATACAATTTAGAACGATTACATTCTATTGTGCCAAGAGTTCCTTATTAAAAATCAATTTAATTGTGCATACCCCATCTGGTCAGAATTATGGTCTTTTATGGGGAGAAAACACGACTTCATATTTACCTAATATTCTATAGTTTAACAGCATAACCACGTAATTATGTAGAAACAGAGGCATTTCATAGTACTGAAAAATCAGTAATTAAAGACACTTTTAAAAAATGTTTACCAGACTTCCCTTTACCAACTTTGTGGCTTTGGGCCATAACATTCAACTTGTTGGGTCATCTGAAATTTGAATGGAAAAGAAAAAAAGGTAATAAAATGTATACTCACACATCTTATGCTATATTCATTTGATGTGATAATTTCCAATTTATTTTATGCTTTTTTAGACTCTGGTCCTTTTAAACAGCATTGATTGTTTAGTCCAAGAGCATTCGCTTGCATGTTTTTATTCAAGGAATTTGGATAATAAATACTACTTTTGAAGTTTGCTTTTTGTTGTCTGCTGGGTCAGTCTCAGCTGTGTTAGCAATAGATTGGCTCAGAATATCAATGGGAACTACTTCAAACTGGACTGGTGAGGAAGACTTTTGTAACCTGCTTCCCAAGCCCCAAAGAACCTCTGCATCTTTAACTTGGAATTTGAGAAAAATCTGGGTTATTCTCTCAATGAGTTTTCCATTTGGAAAGTGTTTTGTTGATATTACAGTCTTAAAATATCAGAAGCATATTAGTTATAGATACGGATTTGATATTGAATTGCCTCCACTTAAATGTTTTGAAAATAGCTTATTCGATATGCACTATTTGCCATGTGGTCTTTAGGCATTGGTGTAGTGTGGACCTTGTTCCTTTCTCTTTTCTGTGCTCCGATTTCCTCACCATGAGATGAAATTATAGTTGTGAAGGTGGAGATGAGGTTCAAGTGAGCTAATCCACTGGGGGTGTAACAAGGCCTTCGACTCCTTAGCATCCTCATATTTCTTTCTGTTCTTTGGAAAGTGAAGAGAGTGATCCATTGTGAGAGTAAGGACCCATTCTCAGAAAAAAAGTTAAGTCAAGGTGAATGTATCACGTGCTCACTAAGCTTCCTCTTGAAGTGTTAATACTCTGTGAGCATCCATTGCTACTGTATTCCCAGCCCTGGGCCAGGTCTGTAGGATGCTATCATGAATCAAACCCATACAACTTTTGGTCGTATGGCGCATTCCGAAAATGCAGCAAAGATTAAAGAGTATGACATGCTAAGAGAAACACGAGTGCAGTTGGTACACGGAAGACTGAGCTCTATGTAATTTTCAAAAGTTGAAGTAACATCTGTGTGCCGTGATGATAACAGTGATGCATACAGCTGACAATATTCCTCCCATCTGCCTCTGCTTCTGCTCAGCCATCCACAGACACGGTGGTACTGGCCTTTAGTGCTCTCTCTTGGGTTCAAATAAATGTATATGAATGTGCCTCTTTATACGCTCCTACAAGACCTAGATCCATGCACACCGTTCTCCTTTTATTGTTTGTTTTATAGGTCTGCAGTTTTGCTTCTGGTTTTTGCCCATCTAATATTGACTGAACAGGGGAAAACTCTCCCAAGAGTTAAAATGGGGCCGTGCCTGGCTACCACATCATCTTTTTGAGTTTCTGCTTCATTTTGGCTTCTTGGTCATCTAACTTATCAGACAAAAGATCACGGAGGGGAAGTTTCTAAAGCCTGTTACCTCCCTTGCTGTTGCGTCTCATACCCCTTCCTCTCTATTACACCTTTGATTTTGTTTTCCCCTTGATTTCCTATGCACGTTTTTTAAGTGCTTAATATTTTGTAGATCTGCTGCAGTCCCATGATCTCTACTGATGAACTTTAGTGTCTGGATCAAAGAGATGGTACAGCACTTGGTGAGGAAGCCTGATCACCAACAATTGCCTGAACACACATCAACCATAAAGTGAAAATGGATTCCAGCATTGTTCTTTGGCCTCACACATACCCAATACATATTGATCATATACAATAGCAAAAATTTGTTTAGAAAGAGTCTCAGCCCCTTACCCTTTGCCAACAATGTTGTAAAATAAGGCAGTGATTTTATAGACCAGTGCTTTTATCAGTGGGAAATTGATTTCCAGAAATAGAATTTTAGGCAAAGGACATATTTAGGCTTTTGTTTTGTTTTGTTTTGTTTTGTTTTTTGCTTTTGATTCAGATGACCGTGTTAAGTGGGAGAAAGAGGAAAGCAGCAATTTGTCATTAAAACAAATGTCTTTAATCCCAGTTCATTGTCTCAGACCTGATGTGCAAACTCTTAGATCATGTTACAGTTCCCCTTCAGGATGAAATCCGATGGCTAATTTATTCCATCATTCTCTGTAAGACATTTTCCCCTCCCTTATTCTTCCAGGCACCTGGAAGGACAAGCCATCCTTTCCCCCAGACCAGCAATTACCTATTAAACAAGATGGCTGTCAGCGGGAGCAGTGACAGGTATGAGCATTGCTCCTCCGAGGTTGAACAATGGCAGCCGCTTCTCCAGACGGGAGCCCGTACCATTAACTAGCAAGGTTCCTGCTCTTTTCAGTCCGGCAGCAGTTAAAGCAAAGAAGGATCTTTCTCCAAGAAGGAAAAGCCATTTAATAAGTTTGGGTCAGTTTGCTCATAACAGCCCAACGTTTGAGGACCCAAACCCCAGGAGCTTGGCACGCTGCAGCGTTTGGCTCGCCTCCCACCATCCCGCTGAGTCTGAGGCTGGGCAGTCTAGGCTCTGGCTAGGTTCGTTTAAGAGCATTCCTGGTTAATAAGAAAGCTAAGGCAGAGGAATCTTCTCCCATTAATCCACAGGAGTAGAGCACAGCGGCCGCAAGCTCGCTGCCCTCTGGGAGCTGCCAGTTGGGGGCACAGGCCATCTGTTTGCACTGAGGGCCGTGTTTGGTCTCCGAACCTGAGAGCCAGTGGCCCATCCAGAATGACTTTAGTGTTCAGGAATTGGGTGGTGCTGTTTTTTACGTATGAATTAACATTTGTATATGACTAAGGGGTGTGAAAGCCTGATTTTATAGTGTGTCAGAGAGGCATCGTGTACCTGCCTCACCAGTAAATAAAATAAAAACTAAGTCTGTTGGTAAAAAGGTTTGAAAGTACAGTACATTTTCATACTTTCCCTTTACCTGTGGAAATCTTTCTAAAATGAAATCAAGTTTGAATGTTCACGGGGGGGTGAGGGGAGACAAACCGCTCATGGGTTGTGAAATTATAGAATGGGTTTGGGGGAGGAGCTTGTTCTGTGTATTTTGGGTTTCATTTTTCTCTACCCCGCCCTCCCCCCCAAAAAAGAGTTCTGATCAAATAAGCGCGTCTAATCATCCAGTGACTGGTGATTGCAGATGAAAATGTTAAAATGAGTTTGTTTACACTCCAAACCCCGGCAGCACCTGCAAATGATAAAAATGCGCGCCAGCCCAGCCAGACTGTGAGGAAGCAGGCCTGTGCCAGCTGAGCCAAGCTGTGGGAACAGCTGCTGCTGCTTGGGGGGCGGGGAGGAGCGGGGTTGGGGCGGGTGATCAAAGTCCTCGCTCTGAAGTGCCCCCCCACCCAGAGGTGATTGGTAGGAAGAGCGCCATCACTGTGCCCGAGTCAATTCAGAGGAGACAAGAGCTCTACTAAGATTTTTTTTGCCTTCCTTCTTGTTAGAAATTTTCACCAGTGTGCGTATCATGGTCACACAGAGTTTGTACTTGCTCTTTGAAGTAAACTTTTAGTGATTTATTTTAGGGATATAGGACTGTGTGTAGGCTCACATTTGTGAAGTTGCCTAACTCACTTCCAGGGCTACGCTGGTCCCTCAGGAATCTGCTGTGGCCACAGCATGATGCTCCAGGTAGCCTCTAGGCAGCTTTTTCCCCAGCGTGTTACTGACAGTTGGGGGTCAAATGAGGTCATTGTCGGGGCCACCTGGGCTTTATAGAGGGTTCAACAGACTCCATGACAATTAGCACCCTCCTTCAGGCAGTGACTGTGGAGGGGATTTCCACACAGTGTGAAATGTCTCCTCCTTGGCCACTGGTCTCTAGCTGAAAACTGCTTGTGTAAATAAAGCGCAGATGTTTTGAAAGCTCAAAGCACCGGAAGGGCACGTGTGAGTGAGTCTCACTGGAAGGGCACGTGTGAGTGAGTCTCACTGGAAGGGCACGTGTGAGTGAGTCTCACTGGAAGGGCACGTGTGAGTGAGTCTCACTGGAAGGGCACGTGTGAGTGAGTCTCACTGGAAGGGCACGTGTGAGTGAGTCTCACTGGAAGGGCACGTGTGAGTCTCACTGGAAGGGCACGTGTGAGTGAGTCTCACTGGAAGGGCACGTGTGAGTGAGTCTCACTGGAAGGGCACGTGTGAGTGAGTCTCACTGGAAGGGCACGTGTGAGTCTCACTGGAAGGACACGTGTGAGTCTCACTGGAAGGGCACGTGTGAGTGAGTCTCACTGGAAGGGCATGTGTGAGTGAGTCTCACTGGAAGGGCACGTGTGAGTGAGTCTCACTGGAAGGGCACGTGTGAGTCTCACTGGAAGGGCACATGTGAGTGAGTCTCACTGGAAGGGCACGTGTGAGTGAGTCTCACTGGAAGGGCACGTGTGAGTGAGTCTCACTGGAAGGGCACGTGTGAGTGAGTCTCACTGGAAGGGCACGTGTGAGTCTCACTGGAAGGGCACGTGTGAGTCTCACTGGAAGGACACGTGTGAGTGAGTCTCACTGGAAGGGCACGTGTGAGTGAGTCTCACTGGAAGGGCACGTGTGAGTGAGTCTCACTGGAAGGGCACGTGTGAGTCTCACTGGAAGGGCACGTGTGAGTGAGTCTCACTGGAAGGGCACGTGTGAGTGAGTCTCACTGGAAGGGTACGTGTGAGTGAGTCTCACTGGAAGGGTACGTGTGAGTCTCACTGGAAGGACACGCGTGAGTGAGTCTCACTGGAAGGGTACGTGTGAGTGAGTCTCACTGGAAGGGCACGTGTGAGTCTCACTGGAAGGGTACGTGTGAGTCTCACTGGAAGGACACGTGTGAGTCTCACTGGAAGGGCATGTGTGAGTCTCACTGGAAGGGCACATGTGAGTCTCACGGGAAGGGCACGTGTGAGTCTCACTGGAAGGGCACGTGTGAGTGAGTCTCACTGGAAGGGCACGTGTGAGTGAGTCTCACTGGAAGGGCACGTGTGAGTGAGTCTCACTGGAAGGGCACGTGTGAGTGAGTCTCACTGGAAGGGCACGTGTGAGTGAGTCTCACTGGAAGGGCACGTGTGAGTGAGTCTCACTGGAAGGGCACGTGTGAGTCTCACTGGAAGGACACGTGTGAGTGAGTCTCACTGGAAGGGCACGTGTGAGTGAGTCTCACTGGAAGGGCACGTGTGAGTGAGTCTCACTGGAAGGGCACGTGTGAGTCTCACTGGAAGGGCACGTGTGAGTGAGTCTCACTGGAAGGGTACGTGTGAGTGAGTCTCACTGGAAGGGTACGTGTGAGTCTCACTGGAAGGACACGTGTGAGTGAGTCTCACTGGAAGGGCACGTGTGAGTGAGTCTCACTGGAAGGGCACGTGTGAGTGAGTCTCACTGGAAGGGTACGTGTGAGTCTCACTGGAAGGGCACGTGTGAGTGAGTCTCACTGGAAGGGCACGTGTGAGTCTCACTGGAAGGGCACGTGTGAGTGAGTCTCACTGGAAGGGCACGTGTGAGTGAGTCTCACTGGAAGGGCACGTGTGAGTGAGTCTCACTGGAAGGGCACGTGTGAGTCTCACTGGAAGGACACGTGTGAGTCTCACTGGAAGGGCACGTGTGAGTGAGTCTCACTGGAAGGGCATGTGTGAGTGAGTCTCACTGGAAGGGTACGTGTGAGTGAGTCTCACTGGAAGGGTACGTGTGAGTCTCACTGGAAGGACACGTGTGAGTGAGTCTCACTGGAAGGGCACGTGTGAGTGAGTCTCACTGGAAGGGCACGTGTGAGTGAGTCTCACTGGAAGGGCACGTGTGAGTCTCACTGGAAGGGCACGTGTGAGTGAGTCTCACTGGAAGGGCACGTGTGAGTGAGTCTCACTGGAAGGGCACGTGTGAGTGAGTCTCACTGGAAGGGCACGTGTGAGTGAGTCTCACTGGAAGGGCACGTGTGAGTGAGTCTCACTGGAAGGGCACGTGTGAGTCTCACTGGAAGGACACGTGTGAGTCTCACTGGAAGGGCACGTGTGAGTGAGTCTCACTGGAAGGGCATGTGTGAGTGAGTCTCACTGGAAGGGCACGTGTGAGTGAGTCTCACTGGAAGGGCACGTGTGAGTCTCACTGGAAGGGCACGTGTGAGTGAGTCTCACTGGAAGGGCATGTGTGAGTGAGTCTCACTGGAAGGGCACGTGTGAGTCTCACTGGAAGGGCACGTGTGAGTGAGTCTCACTGGAAGGGCACATGTGAGTCTCACTGGAAGGGCACGTGTGAGTCTCACTGGAAGGACACGTGTGAGTGAGTCTCACTGGAAGGGCACGTGTGAGTGAGTCTCACTGGAAGGGCACGTGTGAGTGAGTCTCACTGGAAGGGCACGTGTGAGTCTCACTGGAAGGGCACGTGTGAGTCTCACTGGAAGGGCACGTGTGAGTGAGTCTCACTGGAAGGGTACGTGTGAGTGAGTCTCACTGGAAGGGTACGTGTGATTCTCACTGGAAGGACACGTGTGAGTGAGTCTCACTGGAAGGGTACGTGTGAGTGAGTCTCACTGGAAGAGCACGTGTGAGTCTCACTGGAAGGGTACGTGTGAGTCTCACTGGAAGGGTACGTGTGAGTGAGTCTCACTGGAAGGGCACGTGTGAGTCTCACTGGAAGGGTACGTGTGAGTCTCACTGGAAGGACACGTGTGAGTCTCACTGGAAGGGCACGTGTGAGTCTCACTGGAAGGGCACATGTGAGTCTCACGGGAAGGGCACGTGTGAGTCTCACTGGAAGGGCACGTGTGAGTGAGTCTCACTGGAAGGGCACGTGTGAGTGAGTCTCACTGGAAGGGCACGTGTGAGTGAGTCTCACTGGAAGGGCACGTGTGAGTGAGTCTCACTGGAAGGGCACGTGTGAGTGAGTCTCACTGGAAGGGCACGTGTGAGTCTCACTGGAAGGTCACGTGTGAGTCTCACTGGAAGGGCACGTGTGAGTGAGTCTCACTGGAAGGGTACGTGTGAGTGAGTCTCACTGGAAGGGTACGTGTGAGTCTCACTGGAAGGACACGTGTGAGTGAGTCTCACTGGAAGGGTACGTGTGAGTCTCACTGGAAGGGTACGTGTGTGAGTCTCACTGGAAGGGCACGTGTGAGTCTCACTGGAAGGGTATGTGTGAGTCTCACTGGAAGGGTACGTGTGAGTCTCACTGGAAGGGTACGTGTGAGTGAGTCTCACTGGAAGGGCACGTGTGAGTCTCACTGGAAGAGTACGTGTGAGTCTCACTGGAAGGACACGTGTGAGTCTCACTGGAAGGGCACGTGTGAGTCTCACTGGAAGGGCACATGTGAGTCTCACGGGAAGGGCACGTGTGAGTGTCACTGGAAGGGCACGTGTGAGTCTCACTGGAAGGGCACGTGTGAGTGAGTCTCACTGGAAGGGCACGTGTGAGTGAGTCTCACGGGAAGGGCATGTGTGAGTCTCACTGGAAGGGCACGTGTGAGTCTCACTGGAAGGGTACGTGTGAGTGAGTCTCACTGGAAGGGCACGTGTGAGTCTCACTGGAAGGGCACGTGTGAGTCTCACTGGAAGGGCACGTGTGAGTGAGTCTCACTGGAAGGGCACATGTGAGTCTCACTAGACAGGCACATGTGAGTCTTCCCTTAGTCACTCAGAAAGAACCATCTAGCAATAATGGCTGATCAGGTCCATGATGTATCCCAGCAAGATGTCCTGGGTACTTGAGTTTGCTCTTCCTTTTTACAGTCCTGGCTTTTCATTATGAGTTTTGTTGGATTCAGGGGATTTTTAGGTTTAGCCTTGATTTTGTTGTTGTTTTGAAGGATTTTTGTTTGTCTGTTTTCTATGTCAGTTGGTTTCGTTGTTTTGAGAGATAGAGTCTTGCTGTGGAGTCTAGGCTGACACCAAGTTTAAGATTCTCTTGCCTCAGCCTCTGAAGTGCAGGACTTTCAAGAGACATCCTTGTTTTGCACCTTGATTTTCTTTTCTTTTCATGATGTGTCTAGGAGCTTGCTTTATGACAGTCAATGCATATGGAGTTATAGCATTCTTCTAGATGGGTTATTGTACCTGTTGAACAGATGAGTCCTCTACAGCCATCACTGTGTGGTGTATGCAGGTCCTATTTTTCAAA
Source organism: Microtus oregoni (assembly GCF_018167655.1). Taxonomy (NCBI): domain Eukaryota; kingdom Metazoa; phylum Chordata; class Mammalia; order Rodentia; family Cricetidae; genus Microtus; species Microtus oregoni. The sequence continues at coordinate 1,525,854 of NW_024543219.1, forward strand.
TAATGTCAAAGCAATCATTTTTTTGTGTTGAGTACCACATGACTAAATCTAAAAACTGTCGGAGATATTTAATTAAAAATGAAATTTCTGAGGGTCTCAAATGTAGTTGAGTGATGGAGTGTTTGGCCTGGTCTCTGGGTTCATTCCTGGCACCACAATTACAGAGCAAAGAGGGAGACAGTGCAGTGGGCTACTGGGGCTCTGCTTGCTGCTTCCAGGGAGGAAGGAAGGAAGGAAGGAAGGAAGGTCAGTCGGAATAAAAGAAGAAAGGAAAGAAAGAAGGTAGTAAGGAAGGAAGAAAAGAAGGAAGGAATTAAGAAGAAAAGAAGCAAGGTAGGTAGGTAGATAGGAAAGAACGAAAGAAGAAAGGAAGGAATTAAGGAAGGAAAGAAGGTAGTAAGGAAGGAATTAAGAAAGAAAAAGGAAAGGAAGCACGGTAGGTAGGTAGGAAGGAAACAAGAAAGGAAAGAAGGAAGGAAGGAGAAAGAGAGAAGAAGGAAGAAAGAAAGGAAAGGAAAAAGAGGGAGGGAGGGATTGGAGAAAAGAAGGGAAGGGAAAGAAGCAGCAGCAGGGTGTGCTCCGATTCTGCTAGCTTGTGGGACAGGGTTAGGAATTTGAATTTGACTTTATTCTAAGTATTTTTTCCCGTGCTTTTAAAAATGTCTCTCTTGGTTAGAATACATGTTTTAGATTTTGTTTTTATCTGCTGGGCAATCTGAATTTTAACCAATGTAACAGACAGGTGGTATTACTTCCTTCATCCCTTTATGTTGTCAGGGCTGGATTCTTTTTAGTTTTTGTGACTTGCTAAAGTTCTGGCCACACTGTTTCACGGAGTCTTCTAAACTTTAGCCTCCTTCCTCTGTTCTGATGTCACTCTGGGGAGAAGTGGGAAGGCAGCTTCATCGTGTCCCTTTGCATGTTAATGGCCTCTTCTCATTAAATATACTCCATTAATTTTATAAGATTTCAAAATTCAGGTTGCGGGGAGAGATCTAGTTAAAGAGCATGTTCGTAACATGCATGTGGCTGTGGATTAGAAGTGCCTCAGCTCCAGCAATCAATAAATAATAAACACGTTATCTCCTGTGTCGGCATCTGTGTGAGTGACTGCTCCATTTCTATCTTCCCTTTCCTAAGTCAAAGGATTCACCCTCCATTTGCATAATGAGGTTTTAGAAATTTTTCTTCTACTGTATCTTTAAATCTTTTCTAATTTTTTTCTTATTTTAATATACTTTACATTTTGTGTGTGTGTGGGGGGGGGGGGTCAGAAAGATAGTCCAGCCAGTAAGGCACTCACTGCTATGCCTACACGACAGAGTCTGTACTAGGCCGTTTTAAGATTTCTTCCCTGCCAATGGAATAAATCCAAAACTCTTCACTTTATCCTGAGGCAGGTTCTTTAGACAAGGACAAAAGGCAGTCACATTCTTCGCCAAAAAAGTCACCAAAATGATCTCTAGGCAGTATATCCATGCTCCTACTAGTATGACCCATTAAGCAGTGCTTAAAGCATTCCACCGCTTTCACAGCCCAAAGTACCAAAATACAAATTTCTCCAAACAACAGCTGGTCCAGCCTATCACAGCAACATCCAGTCACTGGTACCAACCTCTGTCTTAGTTTTTTATTGCTGTGAAGAGATACCATGACCACAGCAACTCTTCAAATTAAAACATTTAATTGAAGAAACTTGCTTACAGTTTTAACAACTGAACGTCACACTGAGGGACATGTGACCCAAAAAGACCTCAAAGCCCACCTCTACAGTGGCACACTTCCTCAATAAGGGCATTCCTCCTATTAGTGCCTCTCCCTTTGGGGGTCGTTTTCTTTCAAACCACTCTCTTGGGAGAGGACTCCTGTGGGACCACAGGGAATCTCTGTGTGTCATGAGTTTTCTGCTAGAGGACTGGTCCTCGACAGCTTTGATTGCTGTCTTAGTTGGTGTTCTGTTGCTGCGAAGAGACACCATGACCACAGCAACTCATAAAAGGAACCATTTAATTGGGGCTGTCTTACAGTTTCAGAGGTTCAGTCCATTGTCATCATTGTGGGAAGCATGGCGGCATGCAGCCAGATGTGGTGCTGGAGGAACTGAGAGTTCCACATCCTGATGGGCAGGTAGCAGGCAGAAAGTGAGACCCACCGGACCTGGCTTGAGCCTTTGAAATCCCATAGCCTACCCCCAGTGACACACTTCCTGCAACAAGGTCACACCTCCAAATCCTTCTAAATAGAGCCACTCCCTGTTGACTAGGCACTCAAATCTGTGCTCCTCTGGGGGACATTCTCATTCCGGCCACCACAGTTGCCATTCATTCTCTCCATGCCATCATTCTGATTGAGATTGTAGTTTAATCCACATATCTCTGACAGCTAAGGTTGCTGACTTTTCTCATGTGTTTACTGGCCGTTTTACATCATCTTCTGAGAACGATCTGACCAATTAACTCATTTTCTCATTCACTGATCGAAGTGTTTGTTTATTTAGTGTTTAGTTTGTCCAGAGCTTTGTATATTTCAGATATTAATCTACTGTCTGGTGTATAACACTTTGCTCCATAACTGCTCATGAACGATAATCCAGCGTTTTATTCACTAATACCCACAGGTCATCATAAAAGGTGATTTAAGTGCACTTGCTCCGTCTCATCCCATGTTGGCCTTTGCCGAGGTAGAGGACAGCCGATCAAGGAAGTTACTATTGTGTCAACTAAAAGCATATATGACCAACAGAAGTGTTTCTTGGTTTTTAATTAGTTATGATCTTTAGCTTTTTTATAAAGCCCTACAAAGAGAAATCATATTTATCAAATCAGTTTTATAGGGGGAAATGCATGAAGTTCAGACTCTTTCGGTTAACCAGAGGGTTGACTTTCTGGTATAAATTTGTATTTGGTATAAATTCTTTTCCCTGTGAACATGGCATATATGACCTCCCAAAGTCAGTGCATCCTTAATATAAATATTCTTTAAGATATTGATATTTATGATATTGGGAATTTATAATCCTTGAAAGGATAATTGCCGCAGTCCTGGCACACAGTCTCTCCTGGCAGCTGTGTCCAGCTGGTGGTCCACATTCCTGGCTACTTCTCTAGTGAGTGGAAACATTTAGGTCAATATTGATATAAAACTTGACGAACTTTGTTCTCTTGCAGCTTTGGTTCGCCTTTGTTAATGGATTTTCTGGGCAGATCTTATTTGAGCGCTGGTGCATCGGCTTGTACAATGTGGTAAGCATTCCCCCCTTTCTGTTTGATAGCATGCAGGACTGCGGGGCCTTCCTTCAGTGTTTATGTCTGGGAAGTGTATCTAAGCCAATCATCTGTATACTTAGCAGGCATTGCAAATAGATCTTCAGGGCCTTTGTCGCTGAGACACATCCTGCAGAAGCCCAAACTCTCCACACATGGTTTCAATCATAGCAGATCATTCTTGAGGAGCCCCGTGAAATTATTAACCCATATATCTTGGTAATAGACCCCTGGCTACCCCCTTTGCTAAACGCTGCTGCAACATTTTCAAGTAAAAATTTCTGTCCTGCATAGATATGGGCAAAGGACATATGCATACGACCTAGTGAGCTTTCTGCCCTTCTTGGAAGAAATACCTTTTACTTCTGACTTCTAGCTCCTTAAAGAACACTCTGCAGTGTCTTTGAGTTTTGTTGTTGTTTGTTTGGGTTTGGGTTGTTTTTTTTTTTTCATTACTTGATGGACAAATACAAAAGCCAAAATTAACTATAAAGTATAAGCTAAAATGTCTAGTTTTCTTGGGTTTTGTTTCTCTGGCAGAAAGAACTAAGGGACAGATGTGGCTAAATGCCCTGGTGCCCCATCTATGGGTACCTGTAGTGGCTCATCTCTTGAATTGCTTTGCTCTCTCCTACCGCTTGGTGTACCAATCCTGGCTTCTTGCCCTTCATGGAATTTCACCTCTGAAATAGCTGCCCCAGGGAGGTGTAGATGGAGTCGGGGGTGGGGGCCATGGCTAAAACAGCTCGTGGTACTGCATGCATTGGTGGCTGTTTAGCCACATCCTCCAGCCCACTTTTCTCAGTAGCTGTAAAATGCTGAATACACAGTGTAACCTGGACCTGTGGACTTAGCAGTGAGAAGGATCAAGTGTGTGGGCTCAGGCACTGGCCAGGCTGGGTTCTGCTTTTGAGTTGAGCTGTGATGGTTAGTGGACTGTGTTACCTGCTGCAACCTGTACTACATGCTTGTGCAGATCTACTAGAAGGTGAGCCGGAGAGAGAGAAGGGCTAATTTAACGAGTTAAGGCTCTCCTCAAACCTCCACCCACACAACCATGGCTCAAGGGCCTCACTTCTGTGTGCTGATGAGAGACTAGAGATGACTAGAAACTAGACAGATAGATGATAGATGGATGGACAGATGATTGATAGATAGATAGATACATAGATACATAGATAGATAGATAGATAGATAGATAGATAGACGATAGATAGGCGATAGAGAGATAGATGATAGATAGATAGATAGTTAGTAGATAGATAGATACATAAATAGATAGATAGACAACAGATAGAGATTAGAGATAGCTAGAGAAGCCACATAGAAACCCATGCCATACAGCTAGCTCAGACATGAGGCTGATCCCTTGAAGGATAGGCTTCAACATTAAGGACAGCCTAGGATGCATGTCACCCTATGGAATGAGTAGAGTTTAACCTGTTTTCATGATCAGGTTATGGTTTTCTTAGCTCTAGATAGCTTCAGAAAATTCAAATTAAACCTAAGAAATTTTAGGGGATGCCTGAGCCCCATGGGCTGAAGGAGGCTGAAGGACAGTGTTGATCAAAACAAGACCCATAGTCCACTCACAGGAAAGAAAAACAAGATTTTAAAAATCTGTGTTTTTAAAAACACAGATTCTTGAGCCCTCAGTCACTCAGTAGAGAGTGCCTCCGAGATGTGCATCTTCTTAAAGGATTGCTCCCAGGGAGTGCCGCGCCTGTGCAAGGTTAGGAATCACCTGACCTCTAATGTGTAGGGTAGGGAACATGTTTTGTGTACACAGTGCCCACCAACCAATAGAGAAGAAGACTCTATAGCAGATAAATCAGTTCTGAGGTGAACCAACCCTAGGTTACCAGAGTCCTAGACAAGGAATTAAAGTGGGTGCTGGGGCATGATAGAAGTGCTGGGGGTACTGGGAGTGTTGGGGGGTTGGGGAGCTGGGGGTGCCTGGGGTGCTGGGAGTGCTTGGAGGCTGGAAGGCTGGAGGTGTATGGGGAGCTGAGGGTGCTGGGGGTGCTTGGGGGACTGGGGGTGCTGGTCAGAAAGGTCTTTCTACTTGCACCAGACCAGCAGTCCTGCAGTCTCTTCCACTAGACGCTTGAAACCTTTTGAGAACATGAAGGGATTTTCATTCATTTGTGAGTATCATGGCATACTATCCAAGGCTGAATTCTCTATATAGAAAACAGGCTTAGCTGGTCACAGTCTAGGAAGCTGAAGGTCCCACAGTGGCCAGCCTGTGTATGTTCAGCCCCGGTGAACCCCTCACCTGGTTCCCTGACACTAGGCCCCACCTCTTGAAGCAGAGGCAGGCAGATCCCTGTGAGTTTGAGGCCAACCTGGTCTACAGGAGCTAGTTCAGGACAGGCTCTAAAGCTACAGAGAAACCCTGTCTCAAAAAACAAACAAACAAACAACAAAAGAAGTAAAGTATTTGACAAAGCAAGGCTGATGTCATGAATTCAAGAGTTTCAAATTAAAAGATCAACCTAACTATGTCACTAAAATGAATAAAAATGAGGTCCCATCAGTAAGTGCCACGCAAGTGTTTGAAGTAGTTCAGCTGGTGTTCCCAAGATAAGACCTGGCCAAAAATAAAAATGCAGCCACACAGAAGCCAGTCAGCCAGATTCCAGACGCTTGCAAAGCTGCACACGCTGCCATCCCCAGCAAACTCCCTGTTGGTGGACCAGCCATCACTGTGGGGTGGGGGGCGCCAGCCATCACCAGGGGAGCGGCCATTATCACTGCAGAGTTCAGCCTCACCCTAGAGTTCTCAGCAGCCACCAAAAAAGTTAGACAAGGGTTGCAAATGCTAGGAAAATCACGAGCAGCTTCAATGTTTATACCAATGCTCCTGCAAATGAAACAATGGTCGCATTCATGCGGTCATTTACGATTGTCTATCCAGAAAATCCAGGAGAAACCAATGAAAAACTACTAGACATGTGAGAGAATTCCAAAAGAGCCAGATTAGACTTTTTTTTTCTCTCCTTGTAGCCAGTAATTCTAGGTCTATGAGTTATTTCTAAATTCTAAATCTCAGTCTTTTTCTATTTCAATGGACTCCTAAAAACTGCAGAAATAGTAAGAAGTCCTTTCAGAAAACAAACTTGTACATTGCTGGCCAGAGCATCCGATGGCCAAGTTCCAGCTGCTTGAGAGACTGAGACAGGGAGAATTATTTGGCCTCAGATTTGGGGACCAGTCAGGTAGCACAGTATGATTCTGTTGCTCATATATTTTATATAAATTACATAGTTGCGACTTTATGGTATCCCCATGAAATGGCCCACTGTCCTCATGACTAAGTCACCTGGGCCTCAGAACACCTCCTGTGGTCTCAGCTACTACAGAGGATAAGGCCAGAAGATGTTAAATTCCACACCTGCCTGGTCTGTGGAGTGGCCCAGGTCACTTAGTAAGACATGTCTCAAAATTCAACAGTAAAGTAAAACAGAAGCAGGGCTGGAGATCCAGCTCAATGTAGAGTGAGTGAATTCCTACAGGACCTCTGAGAAAGGACAAGGAAATAAAGACTTAAAACCAGGGCTTAAACAGAAAACGTACTGGGTTTTTGTTGTTGTTGTTTTTGACAGTCCGTGTGATGTATTTGAACACTTTTACACATAGCACAAATGAGAACAGAAACATATGCAGGATTCAACCTGATTAAACATTCCGTTCAGTCCTGAGCTTCTCATGGTTAATATAATATAAATTCATAGCAAATTCTTTTAAAATGTGTATCTCAGGCTGGTTGTGACTGGGGGTAGGGGGCTTTGGTTTGATTTTACAGAACATGCTCATTTCTAACATGATAGAGGAACTTATTCCAGTAGAATCCTTTCCCCACACTAAGAGTCAGCAATAGTGTTCTGAATTACACGCAGCTTGCTTGACGTGGGCCGTCACATTTGTATTAACCCATGATTCAAAAATCATCTTACTAACTCAATCACAAAACCATATGGGCAAATAAAACTTTTAATGTTCTTAAAAATATTTTTAAAGGTAAAATTTATTCTGGACAGGATAAAAAGAATTTAATATTTAGCTCTCAAGTTTGGATTATCAGTATATTATTACAGTTCTATATATCAGACTTTTAAGTGTGAGAGATACAAAAAGGGTATTACTTGTCAAATGAACAATGTTTAGCTGAGTCTCTGTAGCATACAAATTAAGTACACTTTATTCTTTAGTACTCATCTGAGACTTTTGTATTACAAAAAGTTAGCAATAAGTCTGATGATCATAAAGCTGTAATACTCCAGTACAGTCTCTTGTAAGCCCAACATTTATGATGGCCAGAACCGAACTATATATTAAACAGAACATATATAAGACCATAAATAAGTAAATAAATGAAAATAAAATCGTATGGTACAACTGCACAAAATTCTATGGACATGTCCATGGGCCAAACTCTGATGGCTTCAAGGTCATTACAAAGGCATCAGTTCATAAGCTAGTGTACACATTTACACAATGAGAACAGGTCTGGGGGTGCAAGAGGAGCTGTGTGGTGCTATAGAAAGTATAAGTGAAAATAAGGAGGACTTGAACACAGATACGCTGCACACATTCAGAAGAGAATGTAGTCTTTATTATCAGACCAGCTCGGAAAGACCGTCAAGAACTGTGTGTTTCTCACAGGCTCAGGGACTCTACAGCCGCGTTCCCCTTCCAGAGTCTAAACAATACATCAGAGTCTAATAAGTGCTAATGGTGATTTTTTTTTTCTTTTCAACTTTGTGGGAAAGTGTGAATTAATTGTGTTTTCACATCTGGTTCATTATCTGGGGAAAAATGAATACTTTGCTTATTCCTCATAGAAAAATAAGTTCTAAATGCATTAAAGACTTAAATGGGAAAAATAAAACCATGAGACTCCCCTCACAGGCTCCTAAAAACTACACGTAAACTCCAGGGTGGGAAAACCATCCCCACGTGGGCCGTCCAAGGTTCTTTTTTGACCACTTAAAACTTGAAAACTTTTAGGTTTCAAAAGAACCATGTGGGGAAGAAAAGAAGCTGGTAAACAATGAACGCAACTGGAAGACCCCACTGGGACCCCATAGGGCTCCCCGGTTCAGCTGAGCATGGGCGGAGAGCAAGGAGGGACTGAGAGTTGCCGAAGCAGGCAGACCCAGATGGTCAGCATGTGCAGACTCACTGGTAGACAGGGAAGTGTAAAAATTTTAAAGGAAGAGTTAATATCTTGACTTTTTGAGACAAGAGAATAATAAACGTAGCGTATAACCCCTGCCTGTCGGGAAGGCGGCGAAAGGTCGTCCTTGTTCTTTGCAAAGGGGGATACAAAAGGCTGGAACTCTTTTTAGAGTGCAGGCAGGCAACATCTTATAAAATTCAAACTACATGTTTCCTTCCTTACCCGGCAGCTCTTCCTCCCATGCAATAAAAGCAAAGCATATATGACACCATATAATAAATGTTTGCCGCATGTTCATGGTAAAAACAAAAGGATGAATGTCTGCCGATGGATTAATAACTCAACAGTATGGCACATCCCTGCTGTGAATTATTATATAAACACTAAAGAGCACTAAAAAGACTGCATTCGTGTTAAATCCAAGAGGCTTAAAGAGCTTTCTGTGATGTATTGTTAAGCAAAATTTATGATGAAGATAAGTGTGTGTAATGTCTCCATTTTGTTACAAAAAAAAATGTCCCCAAGCAGGCTACATAGGTGAATGCAGCATGCTTTAAGCAAGATGAAAGTGTGGCAAAGCTTGCTGGGCTACCCCCCCAGGAATGAGGGCTAGAGAGGGCTTGAGGTGTATTGAGGAGAGATTCAAATACAAGAGAGAAAGGAAAAAGGTAGCAGAGTCTATGTACGATGCGTGTACCGATACAGAACAGTGGAGGTGAAAGATGAACCCAAAATGCATGCGGAGCTGCTGAGACAGTTTTTGGCCACGCCCTCTGCTCACTATGAAACACCAGCTGCTGTCGCTGTAGAGAAGTGACAGCAGTCGTTCCTAGTCTCCTTGTAGCCTGTTGAAATCGCAGGGCTGCTTCCCATTGACCCTGAGCTAAAGCCAGCGCTTGGGAGAGTCCCTGGCCTGGCTCGCCTGTCTGACCCCAGCAGCCCTGGGGAAGGTGTGTGTCATTGGTCAGACTCTCAGTCTCCAGGTAACTGGTGTAGGTTTGAGATTCTCTTAGAGGGGCTTGTTCTATTCCATGACTACAGAGCTGACTGGGTTTGAGGGTAGAGATTCCATCAAAACAGAGGATAAAATCATGGGCCAAGTGAGAGAGTGACCCACGTGCCCAGGATGGAGACAGCTCATTCCTTCCAAACGCATCTTCATCATCTCACTTTATTTTGCAAAACAGAAACACGGGCCCCTCTGACGCCTGAGGAGAGCATGTGAAAGTTGGCACCTCAGAGACTCTATCTACTCAAGATTAGTGCCCCCGAGAGTGTTTCTGTGGTCTCCCTTCACCTTTGTACTGTGTCCCCAGCCAGGTACATCCTTCACATGCTACAGGTTTCCCCAAAACACGTTGTCAATGCCTGAGAGTGTTAGAGGGTACCCTTCTCAAAGGAGGCACCAGGAGCACCCTTCACCGTACTCAGCATCACCCTGCCAAATCCTATAGGTCCCATGCCCTGCAAGCCCCGTGCTCTGATGCACTGAGTCCTTATTTCACAACAACACAGGAACATCCTTGGCTGACCCACCTCGCTGAGCCCCCACGCATCACACCATTGCATCCCCATCACCCTGTTGTCACAGGTTACCTCCTCTGCAGTACACACAGGGGCTCAGAAACTTTCTGGACTTTCTTCCTCGCTGAAGCAATGTCTGAATTCTCAGTGCTGCCCACACTGTCTGCCCCCATCTTGTTCACAATAAGTAACCACAGTAAATGAGGTACCAGTGCCTCCTAAGCCATGCAGAGAGACTCAGGAGGAAAAGTTGTACAACCTGCTCTGACAGAAAACACGCCACTTCCTGGAGCTAATTGTAGCGTGAGCACCATCACGGCTGGTTCTAGATAGGAGGGCAGCCGTTCACCTCTGAGTTCTTAGCTCATCGGGATTTATGTTCTTAGCACTCCATGGATTCATTTGCATGGATTAACAATAAAGAATGGTTATTTTTAATTTTTTATTTCTTTTGTTCTATTTGACAAATGAGCGGCAGGTTGTGAATCATGGAGCCTCGGGTTTGGACTTGACTAGAAATTAAGTCATCGCTTGCAGAGCCGAAACACTGGCTCAGTGTGAGGCAGAGGGCTGTGTTTAATGGCTTATTGTCTCCATGCAGATCTTCACCGCGTTGCCGCCCTTCACTCTGGGAATCTTTGAGAGGTCTTGTACTCAGGAGAGCATGCTGAGGTTTCCACAGCTCTACAAAATCACCCAGAACGCAGAAGGCTTCAACACTAAGGTAAACAATATGATGAAACAGCTCTCGCCTACGAAAGGCACAGCCCTGCCTCTCCTTCAGCTCTGAGTACCCTCCCATGAGATGAGTGGTCCTTTACAGAGGGCGCTGACACAGCCCCTTCACGTCCGGTCCTGTGAGCCAGAGGCAATTCCCTCAGGTCCAGCCAGCGTCTCCTGCCTTCTCCCCACAGCTCTGGTATTCTGTGGGCAGCAGCATCCCATGTCCCTTCCCATTACAGTCAGCCATATGCTCTCATGCGGCCCTTGTTAAGGCTGGCTACAAACTTAGCTTACTGGTTTTAATTTTGTGTGTGAGGTATATGCATGCTTGCACATGGCGGGAAGGGCACACAGATGCAGGTGCATGCAGAGGCCAGGGGAGAACATTGGGTGTCTCTCATTCTCCACTCTATTTTTTGAGACGGAATCCTTCATGAAGCCCGAAATCCACTGATTTGGGTATTTTGGGGGTGACCTCCTGTCCAAAAAGCTCTCATCTGCCTGTCTCTGCCAAGCACCACCCAGTGCCAGGTTAAAGGAATGCACGGCGAGTTCTGACTTTCAAATGAGCTGGGCATCCAAACTAAGGTCCTTCTGTCTTCTGGGGATGCCTAGAACTCAAAGTGTTGTGCATGTTAGAGACTTTTTCAGGGAAAGGGTAGAATTTGGAATACTTGCCTTGTATAATATGTCTCAGAGATGGAATCATGTCTAAATATTCAACGAGTGCTCAACAAGTTTTGCGTTTGGGAGCAGTCAGGATTTGCTACTTTCAGAATAGAGATGCTCAACCGGGACAGATTATTCTGTAGGGGCCCAGGAATACCAAGGTGGGCCCATATATACATGCTAACAGTGGCGGTGCCATTGGCCAATGTTGCCTGAAGGGAAGCCATGGATCTTCTCTGCAGAGAAGGCAGACGATGAGCATGGCCCTGGTGCTGAGTGGGCAGGGACTACAAGGGTGTAGAGGACCACCCACCTTTTCAGGCTGTCCCGAGGAGATGCTACTGATGGTCGGCTGTCACGGCTGCCTTATCCTTGGGCAGATGCAAGACTGGAGAAAATAAGAGGCAGGAGAAGGATGGGCAAAAGTGAGCCCATAAGGGCTGAGCTTAAGGAGCAAAGGTACAGTCTTCCCAGCACACACGGGGCCTGGATCTGATACCAGTCATCGGGGTAAAACGACAGGTAAATAAAACTGGGGACAAATCCTGTTGTCTCATAAAGTGATATCTCATGCCGTTTGGTGCTCCCAACTGTGGTTCAGTCACCTTCATGACATTCTGCAGCCACCTGTAGACCACTGAGCATGTGTCTCCTGGATTTAAAAGTAGTATCATCTCAGCTGGGCTGGGGCTTGGTAACACAGCACATGTATAACCTGGCTTCAAAAAAACAACTTTTAAAAGCATCAAAAGGCTCATGACAGTCTCATTAAGGATAAGCAGAACTCTGTGCCCTTTTGTTTAATGCTGCAAACATTAAAGGAGAATTTCACATTTTTTATTTTGTATCTTGGGAAGCAGTGTGCCATGTCACTGTGGATGCATGGAGGTCAGAGGACAACCCTCAGCCACGTGACTCCTGGGGATTGAACTCAAGTCCTCAGACTTGGTGACAAGAACCTTTGCCCACTAAGCCATCTTGCCAGCCCCCAAAGAAATCCAAAGAAATTTTTTTTTTTTTTGGTTTTTCGAGACAGGGTTTCTCTGTGGTTTTGGAGCCTGTCCTAGAACTAGCTCTTGTAGACCAGGCTGGTCTCGAACTCGCAGAGATCCGCCTGCCTCTGCCTCCCAAGCGCCAAAGAAAATTTTTTAGTGTGTGTGGCATTAACCTCCAAGATGACTTTTTAAAAAAAAGAATGACTTGGGTATTTTAAGATATTAAGAAAATTTTTTTTAAAAAAAGACATTAAGGTGAAAAAATTGAGAATTTATACATAAATTGAATTTTAATGTTTTCAAAATAAACAGAATTTGGGTTTTTTTTGCTTCCCACTTTTAACCTCTACCCCCTTTTCTGAGTGATTGTGAAGTGTCCTCTTCACACACTGAAGCTCAGTTCTCAGATGTGGGTGCATTGCGTGTCATCTCCATGCAGGTTGTCCTGAAGTAATATTATCTGGAGATCGTCCTGCCACCTACATGGAAACAGGAGGGAACAGTTTTTTTTGTTGTTGTTGTTTTATCTCAGTTTTTTTTTTATGTGAGACTAGCAGTGCCCCTTGCAGAAGGGACCCACCATACCTTGCCTCAGCTGTCACAAGCTACACACAAGATCCCAGTCCTGAACGCTCTGACCCCTGGTTTGTCTCCCCACAGGTTTTCTGGGGTCACTGCATCAATGCCTTGGTCCACTCCCTCATCCTCTTCTGGCTTCCCATGAAAGTACTGGAGCACGGTAGGCAATGCTTTCGTGATTTCCACCACCAGCAAGGAATGTCGCCTGCCATGGGGCCAGTGTGTGTACCCTTTCCCCCAGCTGTGCACCGCATGAGATTAAAGACAGGGAACACAGACCAGCCACCCAGCAGGAGCTGGTTCCAAGTCTGTCGCGTGCAAGTTCTGTCAGTTCTGGAATTTTCTTTGAAATGGCTATGTAAATACTAGAAACTCCACACTCCATTTGTGATAACTGAGTCTTTGACCTGGAGGGAGCACTTACGTCTCTTCCCCGTGAATTTAAAAGCCTCTGCCACTCACTTAAACTTTCTGCTTCAAGTTCCTCGTATCTGTATTCAGGTCTTGTAAATGTAATCCCACCCCGTGTTTCCTGAGAGCAATCTCCCCGACACACCTATCTGAAGTCATAGCTGATTCTCCAGGTTGGCTTTAGTCCTGCACAGGAATAGCCTGTGCTAGTTCCCTCTTCTTGATGAAAACACACCATAAAAATGCCATCCCTCTCAAATCATCAGAAGCTCCTTGGGAGAAAAAGTCATTGCTAAAGTTGGCTAGGCAAGGCCCTGGATTTTCCGAAGGACATAGGAGTATAAGGTTTACAAACTGTTCCTGTCAGTGTGCCCCGTGTTCCACCGGAATGGCTCATCACACTGATGCTGTCTGGCCCATCCCATGCTGTCAGATGGACAGACAGCTGCTTATGTTCCGTGTGCTTTCCTTTCAGACATCTTACAGCTCCCTCTCTTTAGAAGGCCCTTAAAGATTTAGGAAAGAAAATGAAGTTGTCTGCTTCTAGATCCCTTACTCCCACCCCCCAAAAAAGAGAACTTTCTAGCAAAACAATTGTCTTTGAACTCCAAAGGCCCCTTGCATTTCATCTTTATTTGTGGTGGATTTGATTTCTGAGGGCTCTTGAAGTCAGAGTCCATGAGTAGAAGGGCCTGGGCTGTGGTTTCTGTTCAGAAGCTGTGTCATGTTGGTGACGGGAGCGGCTGTCCCCTTGGCAGGATTTGACCAGTGACAAGAGTGGCGCACTTTGGAGCTCCAGAGCGCTCGGCGGCTGGAGTTGTAAATCAGGCTTGTGCTCACATCGGGATGACCCTAGAAGAGTTTGCCTTCCAGCAGAGTTTCAGACGGCCATTATGTGCTACAGCGTGGCTCTCTGATGCCTGAGCTTGTGACCTGCAGGTGGTGGTGGCATTGCTACTGTCTGCCTAGATTCCATCACTCCGCAGATGTGGCCCGTGACTAAGAGTCAGCGTGCATACACATCTAGCAGGTGTTGCCGAGTGAATTTAAAGTTGGGGTTTGCTTCCCTTACCTGTCCCTTCCAGTTCCGTTATTTGCCTAACAACAGGTGAACCAGATGGTACCGGGGGGGTCTGCATTTGTTGTCACTCTCAGCATGGGTGTCATCTGGTAAATTTTTAGCATAAGAGTTTTCTTCTAGCAGAGTTGCACGTAGCCCAAAAAGTCAAAAGTGTCGGAGGGAACTAAATGACAGATATTAGCTGTATTGGCATAGGGGCCATTTTTGTTCTTGATCTGATTTCCCTAGCAAAGGAGATAACTCTTTTTTGAGCCAATTTGTAAAGTTTCTCACTTAGTTAGAAGCAAGAGTTGTTAATACCACAGACCATATGCATTCATGTTTCCATGACTCAGAAACTGTGCTGGATTTCAAGGGTGAAAGATAAATTTAGGGGCCAGCAAGATGGCCCAGCAGGTAAAGGTGCTTGCTGCCGAGCTTGATGACCTAGGTTGAATCACCTGAACCCTCATTTCAAGAGGGGAAAACTGGCTCCCTCAGTGTTTCCCTTGACTTCCACATGCTGTGGTGCACATTCCACGGACACACAAAATAAATAATACTTATAATTTTACTAAAGAAAGGTCAATGTACAAGTGTAAGCTGAGTGTCTTTTCTTTTAAGACTTTGTACTTTAGTACACGGGAGAAAATATCTCGAGTAAAGTGCAAGCAGTGTGTGATTGAACACAGAGCTTAGGAAGACATTTCATTTGGGTTGTTACTACCTTTAAAGGAGATCACACTTAGGGTTAGCTGTGACTCTGAATAGGACTCAGTTGTGCAGGAATGGCAGAAGATCCAAAGTGGGAAATGGGCTCTTTGTCGTTCCCTGTGATCCCTATATGGAAATCCTACACCCAAGATGATGGAGAGGCGGGGCCGCTGGGGTGGCAAGGTCATGAGAATAGAGCCCTCTTGAGTGTACTCTTGAGAAAGAGACTGGGGAGTGTGTCTTCCAGTGTGTGAGAATGCAGAAAGAAGAGCCCTCTGTGGGGGAATGAAGCCCCTGCCACCCTCAGTAGCTGCCAGTGCCTTGATCTTGGACTGTGAGGAATAAGTTCATGTTGATTGTCCCAGTCTGTGGGATCTTGTGGGATCAGTGGACAGTGTCGTCCCCCTCTCCTCCTCTAGCCTTGTGACTCTGTACATGAGAATGTGTCTGCACATGCCTAGCATTCTATGTGGAAGGCTGAACTCTGAGAAGACTACAGCATAAAGGAAAGAATGGTGGCTAGATGGGGCGGTGGGGGAAAGAAGTGGGAATGCAAGGGAGCCTTTTCTTACTGAAGGGCTGGAGGTAGGAGAGGGGTAACATAAGGCTTTGCTTATGACTCAGTTAAGACTGTTTTATAGAGAAACACAGGACTTGGCAAAAGATTTGGCATGAATTGCTGCTGCTGCTGTTGCTGCTGCTGGTGGTGGTGGTTGTGTGTGTGTATGTGTGTGTGTGTGTGTGTGTGTAGGCGGGGACCACATGTTCATTTCCCAGCCAGTCAGGCCCAAATAACCACACAGAAACTAAATTAATTACAACACTACTTGGCCAATAGCTTAGACATATTCCTGGCTAACTCTTACATCTTAAATTAACCCATTTCTATTACTCTATGTATTGTAACGAGACTATGGACTATGGGTAAGGTTTTCTGGCATCTTTCTCCTTAGGCAGCTACATGGCGTCTCTCTGACTCTTCTCTCTCTCTCTCTCTCTCTCTCTCTCTCTCTCTCTCTCTTTCTCTGCTCTGATTTCCCACCTGAATTTACTCTGCTAAACCATTGACCCAAACAGATTTATTCATTAACCAATAAAAGCAACACATATACAGAAAGACATCCCACATCATCTCTCCTTTTCTGTCTAATTCAAAAGAAAGGTTTTAACTTTAATATAGTAATACTACATATAATAAAACAGGTCAAGCAAGAATTACAGTTGCAATATTTAGTCTATTTATATCTGACAAAATTAAAGAAAATATTTTATCATCTATCCTATCTTTGTGAATCTAAAGTTTTATATCTAATTTATCTTATATCATAATTAAGGAAAACTATAACTGTCTTCAACTCCACCAAAGACCCCAAAAGGATATAATATTACCTAAGTAAACAGGAAGTGCATTGTAAGCAAACTTCCAAAACTCTAGAATTAGCAGAGACATCTTGCTACCTGGACAGTCACACAAAGTTTTTCCATAACATTGGGGCATCCATCTTCAGCCTATAGGCTGATAATACCTGGCAGACTTTTCAGTGAAGCAGGAAATTTGAAGATCTGTCTTGTACTGGCAAAGTTCATCAGTTGCTTTCTTCTATGTCCTGCAGAATGTCTGGCGGTCTCTTCTATGGAGCAGGAACCCTGAAGGACCATTCCATCTTTTGGAAAGTTCAGCAGTCACTTTTCTGTGGGTCCTGCATGCCCAGTTCATATAGCATAGAATAAAGCAGTCTAGGCAAGAGCAGTTTCTTACCCAAATGGCTAGCCTTGTCACATTGAAGGCAAATTCCATAACAAGTTTCTTCAATGCTCTCCAATCTCTCTGAAATAATTGGTGCTGCCAGAAGCAGACATGTCTCACTGTTGAGAAAAGTACTAAGTTCTTAAAACATTTTAAATGCCATATTCTGTAGTCTTTGGAGTGTTGAAGATTATCTATGTAACTGAAAAATATCTCTATATATCTAGAAAACCTAACTAAGATGACTACAAGTTTGACTATTATAAATGACTATTTATCTGTAATTTTTAATTATGCATTACATTTTTAATTGAACTGTATAAACATAATACCGTAAACAGAGTAGAAATACATATGCACAATGTGATAAAATCAACATTAAATTTGTATTAATAGACCAAGATCCATACCAATGCAAAGTATTCATCTCTATATCATATCCTATTTTTTTAAGAAATTGACTATAACCATTAATCACTTTTAATCAACCCTTTTAAATGAAAATAAACATTTATAAACAATCATTTTGGGAATTTGGGTGTAGTTTTCTCCAAACTACTTCCTACTATTTGTTGGGCAAAGTGTTTTTAGGGGTTCATGGAGACCTTTCAGGGGTCTTGTTTCATCAAACCACATTAGCCTGAAAGGAATCCACAGGTTCTCATCTTCTGTGGAAACAAAAGCTAACCTCTTTTCCAAAGTAACATATCCTTAGACTTAAATTTTTAAGTCAAGATACCTTTAAAATATATATGTTGGTTTACCTTAGCAGCCCCAGAATCAAACATTTATCTGCAGTCAAAAAATTCAAAGAAAACACAATAACATACATAATCCAGATTCTCTGTGTAGTATATTCCATCTTTATGTGGCTTATTTTTCTTTACTCCTTTGATCTATGACTGTACTCTTTTATATTACTTTTACTGTCTCTTTAAAGGCTTTACTCCTTTTTATAACTGTCTATATCTTACATACACTTTTTAAACACATGGTGACCTGTTCAGAGGTTTATATTTGTCTGAATCTGTCTTTATTGCATATCTGTAATCATTTTCTGACCAGGAGCTCTTCTTAAAATATTAAGCAGCATGGCTAGGACTAAGGCTGCTTTGATTTTTTGGCTCTGCCCAGTCCAACATGGTGGAGATATGTTTATCACCAGCTCTGTGAGCCATGCTCACTGCTCCAGCTCCAGAAACGCAATAGATCTCTGTTGTCAATAAGCAATTTGTAACATGCTGTTCACAGACCCCTTTAAGTGCAGGATCTCCTGAAAGAACCAGAGTTCATTCTACCAGCACAAACCAGGAAGCCAGATCTTAAAGAAGCCATGTTATTTTTTGCTGCTAACACTGAATCAGGAAGACATCTCTTAAAGGAGCTGTGCCTTTGCTTGCTTCCAGCAAACAGAGTCTGTCTGAAAAACTGTGGCTACCAAGAAGCTGTGCTTAATCTTTTTCTTTTGTGTCTAGAATTCCTTTCCAAGCTCTCTCAGTTATGTGGATGTAGCTGCCCTCCACATTGGCATGCCATTTGTAAACAGAGACTGCTCCTTCATTTCCTGACTGCTCAAACTCAAATAATCACACAAATAGTATATTAATTGCAACACCGCTTGGCCAATAGCTTAGGCATATTCTTGGCTAACTCTTAATAACCCATTTATTTTAATATATGTACCACTACGAGGCTGTGGCCTACCAGTAAAATTTTCTGGCATCTTTATCCTTAGGCAGCTACATGGCGTCTCTCCAACTCTGTCTGCTCTCTCTATCTCTGTTCTAATTTCCTGCCTGGCTTTACTCTGCTCAACCATTGACCCAAGAGATTTATTCATTAACTAATAAAAACAACACATATACAGAAGGACATCCCACATCATGTGTTTTTCATTTTATTTGGATAGATAGATTTGGTAGGATGTCAATGGTAAAAATCCAGAAAGTGATTTAATGTCCTAAATACAAGTGAGCTATTTTCCCTCCCTTCCTTCTTTCTTTCACTCCTTCCTTCCTTCCTTCCTTCTTCCACTTCCTTCCTTTCCCTCCCTTCCCCTCCTTTCCTTCCTTCCTTCTTTCTTCCCTCCCTCCATCTGTAACTCCAGCTCCAGGGTATCTGATGCCACTGACTTTCTTAGGCACTTACTCTCCCATATACAAAACCATACAGAAAGAAACACACACATACACATGAAATATTAAAATAATAGTAGTAATTATAATAATAAATCTACAACTAAGATAATTGTAATAGCAGTAATCATAATAATTGTTTGGCTTTTCAACACAGAGTTTCTCTGTGTAGCTTTGGCGCCTGTCCTGGAACTCACTCTGTAGACCAAGCTAGTTTTGAACTCACGGAGATCTGCCTGCCTCTGCCTCACAAGTGCACCACCACTGCCTGGCAATAAAAAAAAAAAAAACCTTAAAAAAAATAAGAAACATGTACTCTGTCTCCAAGAGTAGAGTACAGAAACATAGTGCCAATTTGAGACAATCCTGGGTGCTCTCCAAAACTAAGGACCCCATCTAGTACAGAGTGTCTTCAGGCCTGCCTCCCTCCTTCCTCAGCTGCTTCCTGAAGTTCTTCCTCAGCCTCACCCCTACTCAAAGTCTGGAGGAACCTTTGTTTGACCAGGACTAAGGTCTCTAGAGTGACTTTGCATCTTCATATGTTACCACGTAAATTATGTCACAAAATCAACGAGTGTTATTATAAAACCCTCTCCCAACCATTGGTGGCAAAAGACTCAGGCACCTATGAGCTCTATTTATTTTTGCCAAGGCAATATGATCTAGGGAAGAAATATTCTTAAGGTGTGGGCAGGTCATTCATTTTCTAGAATGTTTCCAAGAATTTTCCTTTGCTTATTTTTGCATGGTTTTGGATAGACTTCCAAAGCAGTCGTGTTCATGGAGTTTGTGGGGACTTTTTCCAAGTTTCAAAATAAATTTTTCCTCTTAGGAAAATCAATAAATCAGATTTCTCTCAGTGTCCTTCCATCAAGCACCCGATGTGATTTACCTAAATCTGCCACCACTTTGATCTGAACATATCCATAGGTTAAGATTATGGATGGCGTGGTCTCAGGTCCCACAACTCCAGGGCCATGTTGGCTGCTCTTGGGCTTCCACTGGCATTTCCAGCCTACACAGATGGACGGCCCTCCTTGAAATGGAATGTGATTATTGGCAAAAGAACAAAAAATTAATTTTGATTTGAATTTTGTTCTGATTTTCCTTGATGAAATTTATAAAGGAAGAAAAGAGAAGAAGGAATGTTCTTCCCAGAAGAGAAAACTTTCATTAAAATATTGATGCTGGCTAGTTTGTTTTTGTTTTGTTTGTTTTTCAACTTGACACAAGCTAGGGTCATCAGGGAAGAAAGAACCTCAGCTGAGAAAATGTTTCTGTCGGAGTAGCCTATAAGGAGGTCTGTGGGGGTGGGGGTGGGGCTCTTAATTAATTATGATATGTGAGGTCCCTAAGCCCACTGTGGGCGGTGCCATCCCTTTGCAGGTGGTCCTGAGGTATAAGAAAGGGAGTTGAGTGTGAGCCTGAGAAACAGCATTCCCTCATGGTCACTGCATCAGTTCTGAACCCCAGGTTCAAGCCTTGAGTTCCTGCCCTGACTTCCCCTTGTGATGGACTGCGATCAGAGCCTGTGCATCAAGAAGCCCTTTTCTCCCCCAATTGCTGTGGACTGTAGTGTTTTATCACATCTATAGGGAGCTACTCCAATGCTGACCTCAGTTCCCTGGAGTCCAGAGTGGAAGTAATCAGTCACTTTTAAGAAGAAAAGGTAGCATGGAGATACTTCAGTATTGACCCTGGTTAAGAAACAGGCTTTTCAACACTGGAGAAGGCAGTTATGCACCAAATGTGTCACCACTGTGAGATCGGGCCAGTCGCAGATGCTGTGATCTTGCTAGCCTATAATAGTATGACTGTCACTGCTGCTGTGAGCTCCAATGTGCAGCCTGTAAACACTCATGACTTGCTCCACACTGAGCTGGATTTAGGCAAGTCTGCCAGCATTCTGTGAGCTCTTAAACTCAACCACACCTCTTCATGAGACAAAGCAGAGGAATGGGCACATTCTCTAGACCAGGGGACTCCCAAGTGCTAGAGATGCACAGAACACACGACCCTTTCTGCTCTGGAACTCACAGCCAAGGAAGACTTGAAGAGGGGGGCCCAGGTCAGATGGAATGTGTTCCCAGGAAACCTAACATTCTCAGGATACTCTGAGACACTAGACCAGACGGAGGCAAACACCTAAGTGAATAAACAGGGGTAGATCAGCATTCCACGTTTCTGTTTCTGTAGTTTGGCAAAAAGCTCAAGGGAATATCTTCAGCCAGGATGCACTCCACTTGGGAGTGTTCTGGTCAGGGGTGTGCACTGGTCGGGGGTGTGCACTAGTCAGAGGCGTGTGCTGGTCAGGGGTGTGCACTAGTCAGAGGCGTGTGCTGGTCAGGGGTGTGCACTGGTCAGGGGTGTGCACCGGTCAGGGGTGTTCATTGGTCAGAGGTGTGTACTGGTCAGGGGTGTGCACTGGTCAGGGGTGTGCACTGGTCAGGGGTGTGCACTGGTCAGGGGTGTGCACTGGTCAGGGGTGTTCATTGGTCAGAGGTGTGCACTGGTCAGGGGTGTTCATTGGTCAGAGGTGTGCACTGGTCAGGGGTGTTCATTGGTCAGAGGTGTGTACTGGTCAGGGGTGTGCACTGGTCAGGGGTGTGCACTGGTCAGGGGTGTTCATTGGTCAGAGGTGTGCACTGGTCAGGGGTGTTCATTGGTCAGAGGTGTGTACTGGTCAGGGGTGTTCATTGGTCAGAGGTGTGCACTGGTCAGGCGTGTGCACTGGTCAGGGGTGTGTTAACTGTATGTTTCCTGTGCTCTTGGCACTCCCACTTAAGCCTTTGATCCTGGAGAAGCTATTCCTCCAGGGCGGGTTAATTTCTGTGGGTGGCTGGTGACAAGCGCTTAGACAGGCCTCCTGGTGACAAGATTTCGGTAGACAGACAGGCCTCCAGGCGTCTCCTCATCAGACTCTATACACCCATACTACTCCTTATGTTAGCTCTGGTCAGTGCTCCTAGCACCAGGGAAGAGCCCTATGGTCCAGATCTGCTGACGTTATTCAGGCTTCCCAATCCTAACCGTGCTCAGGGTGCCTTAACCACCTCTTTCTCTGAGAACCCTTGAAGGTTCTGGCCCATGTTTTGCCCTCTTCTCCTGCAAGATTCCATGGATCCTCCATGGAATTTTCCTGTGTACCCCTCAGGCCCATGATTTCCATTTTAAGGATGTCTAAAACAACATAAAAGTCTTGATAATCCTAATCTATCAAGTGAAGAGAATATGTTCTTTTTATTTGGGATGGTAGTGGGTGAACCTAGGGCCTTGCTCATGTTAGGCAAGTCCCTACTGGTGGACTGCATCTCCAACCCTCTTCTCTCTACTGCTGGACTGCATCCCCAGCCTTCTTCTTACTTCTTACTGTTTCTCTCTTTTTTTTAATTCAGAAGTAGAACCTTGATAATTTAACCGAGTGACTCTGATTTCCACACTCACTCGGTAATGCCTCCAGCTTTCAGTCTTGCCTCTGCCTCGAAAATAGTCAAAATGACAAGCCACCAACATGTCATTCCCATTGTATGCCTAATCTCGGGAGCCTCGTGGACACAGAGGGAAGAGTGCCTGAACACACAGCCCTTTACTAGGAAACAGGCACGTGCTCTTTTGGTGGGAAGGAGATGCTTCCCTCTGTGAGAGACTGAGGAAGGAGGGGCACAGCTGCTGTTGAGATCTCACAGTGCAGGTGACAGCCAGCTGCTTTCTTCTGTGTGAGGACCACACACCAGACCCTCCATCTATTCGTCCTGAGCCCAAGTCCTTCCTAGGCAGAGAGAGGATAGCGTAAAAGCTTCCATCTCCATCTGTTGTCAGCTGATATGGCTACCACTGGGTTTAACAGAAGGACAGCTTCCCAGAGCCATTCTTGTGCTTAGAGAGGACTGCGGGGCACTGCACCTGGTGCCAACAGCCGTCAGGTTCAGTCCCACAGGCTCCCCTGAGTCCAAAGCCCCTGAGCTCACCCTCAGCTTCTATACAAGCCGGAGAGTTTTGTTTGTTCCTTCCTAAATGAATCTCACACTTCTATTCACCACTGTTGGCAGGATTTTGTCAGGGGCCCCATCCAGGTACCAGCGCCTGGGAAATGTACATTATCTGTGCACCAGAGATAAAAAAAAAAAAAAAAAAAAAAGTGTCCGTGGCCACATTGATATTAGGTGTCACCACCAAGTTTACCTTCTCTCATTTTTAACTTCCCTTTTCAAGTCTATTTTTAGTAAACACAAGGGGGAAAAGATACTGAAATTTGAGTTCCATATCCTTAACTTCACCCAGCTGAGATGGCAAAGCAAGAAGAAAACCCCAAGGCTCATGTAACCAGGAACCTAGCCCAGCGCCGCCAAGGCTCATGTAACCAGGAACCTAGCCCAGCGCCGCCAAGGCTCATGTAACCAGGAACCTAGCCCAGCGCCGGCAAGGCTCATGCAACCAGGAACCTAGCCCAGCGCCGCCAAGGCTCATGCAACCAGGAACCTAGCCCAGCGCCGCCAAGGCTCATGCAACCAGGAACCTAGCCCAGCGCCGCCAAGGCTCATGTAACCAGGAACCTAGCCCAGCGCCGCCAAGGCTCATGTAACCAGGAACCTAGCCCAGCGCCGCCAAGGCTCATGCAACCAGGAACCTAGCCCAGCGCCGCCAAGGCTCATGCAACCAGGAACCTAGCCCAGCGCCGCCAAGGCTCATGCAACCAGGAACCTAGCCCAGCGCCGCCAAGGCTCATGTAACCAGGAACCTAGCCCAGCGCCGCCAAGGCTCATGTAACCAGGAACCTAGCCCAGCGCCGCCAAGGCTCATGTAACCAGGAACCTAGCCCAGCGCCGCCAAGGCTCATGTAACCAGGAACCTAGCCCAGCGCCGCCAAGGCTCATGTAACCAGGAACCTAGCCCAGCGCCGCCAAGGCTCATGTAACCAGGAACCTAGCCCAGCGCCGTCATGAATGTAATTATAATCGCTACCACTTGTATAAACCCTCTTTTTAGAGAGTGCTTTCCAACATTTCATCCCACTCTCTATAGAGACAGGGAAGAAAATTAATGTCCTCTTTATGAATGTGTAGTTGGGAGCAGAAATGACGGTGCTGGCGGTAGCGATAGCGGAGCCATGTCCACAGGTTCGGTTCTGAACGTTTATTTGTAAAAGTTATCTGAATCCTGGACAATATCTCTGCTCTGGATATAAACCCGGGAGTAGCAAGCCGTCTGTAGCTTCTCTGAGCCTCTGGAATCTTAAGAGGCCCAGCTGCTTAGGCAGGGGGTGGGGTCCCGCCTGAGAGTCTGGAGTCTGAAATCATTCTGCTGAAAGTTTCGAAGCAGAGGAAGAGAAGGCAGCGGGGACTTGGCATCGGTTCCAACCAAAATGTCTTGGCAAATTCCCTTACGGCAGGAGAAGAGGCCGGTGTTCCTGACTGCTCCCTAATGCCTTCTCCAGGACAAGATGCCTGTGGCTGCCGCTCAGCTGTCCCCTGGTTCTTACTCCAACAGAAGTACACATACGTATCTCTCCTCTGCTGTCATGATTGCCACGTCCTGTCGTTTTAGCCATACAGAACCCTGCTAGGACCTTTCGCCTTTTGTTGGAGCCATTCCTGAACGCTGTGGCTTGGCTGGGTAACGATGTGATGTTTTTAACGAACAGTTAATTGCGTCTTTGTGAGGTGTCGTCAGTCTCCCCTTTGGGGGATTCTAAAGGGGTTCCCTGATCATTCTGTCTGTTCAGAAAACGAGACATACTTTTCTTATAAATTGTGGCTTTTCCCACACTAGTTTCAAAGAAATTTTGCGTACAGCGTTTTAGGAACTGTTACTACTTAATACGGAAGCCAGTGTGGTTTTGTCCCAGTTGTCCACAGAAGCTTGCTATAATGGCTGCCTCCACACCTCCTCTGTCTAAGCCTACCTACATTATGCTGGTCCCTGAACCCACCGTAGAAATCACGAACAACATGTGTCTGGAAGAACAGACTCCCAAGCTGCTTGCATGGGGCTTCTCTTGACACCTTAGACTGTCCGCGTCTCAGAGAGTGCCCTGCTCTCCAGGACAGCTCTCCTCCCTTGCACAGAGCCTGAGCACCATCATGACAGAGGAGCTATCACTTACTGCTAGCTGCAGTTCAATCTAAAGGCGGCTCAGCTGTGGCAAGCCAAGTACATAGTAAGTTGACTATTTTCTTCACCCCGTGGAAATCATTCAGTAGGCTTTAGAAATAGATATTGAATGATCTCCTTTTCTAAGTTACTCCTCCCTCCTCCTCAGGTCAGCCCTCCCTCCTCTCTCAGGTCTGCCTTCTCTCCTCTCTCAGGTCTGCCCTCCCTCCTCTCTCAGGTCTGCCCTCCCTCCTCTCTCAGGTCAACCCTCTCTCCTCTCTCAGGTCTGCCCTCCCTCCTCTCTCAGGTCTGCCCTCCCTCCTCTCTCAGGTCTGCCCTCCCTCCTCTCTCAGGTCAACCCTCTCTCCTTTCTCAGGTCTGCCCTCCCCCTCTCTCAGGTCAGTTCTTCCCTTCAGGGCAGCCCTCCTTCCTCTCAGATTATCCCTTCCTATTATTTTACAGTGTGCATACAATGCGGACTGCACTCTGAGCTCTCTGTATTAGACAAATGCTTCACGTTTTCAAATCTCTTTTAGTCCATGATCAGCCTCCACTGCAGACACTGAGACCAGAGGAGACTCAGAGTGAGTGTGGTTTGCACACTTGTGATTCCGACCCTGGGGAATCTGAGGCGAGAGTAATAAGCTTGATGCCAGCGAGGCTGCAGCAATACCCTGTCTCAAAAACAAAACAAAACAACAACTGGGCAGAGGGGAGTTAGAACTCAGCAAGGAGCACTTCCCTAATATGTGTAAGGTCCTGAGTTCTGTCACCAGCACCGCAGATAAAAGAAAAAAAGTGTCAGGCCAGATGTGGTCGTATATGTCAGTAACGCTGGCATTTGGGGATTGTCCCAACACTCAAACAACAGCCAAAGCTGTGAGACTGTGACTGAGGGCTTTGTGTTTTGGCTCAGTCTTCTTCTCCATCTCACTCCCACCTGGCCAGAGTTTTTCCTACATTCCCCAGGCTTGGTGTAGATGGACCACCAAGGCTCAGATCACTGCTCATCCCAGCTGAAACTCTCTGTGCTTGTGAAGACACAGGATGGGTAAACTGGGAAATCCATCTGGACTGAGTTGAGGAAGAGGAGCCGAGGCTTGCATCTCTGCCACTGAATGCAGGGGGCTGATGGAACAGCTAAGAGCATGGTGCATTTAAAGGGAAACTTGTGGCTCATTTCAGGCATTGTCGCTGCATCTTCCTCTTTAATCTCTGTCCCTCCATGAAACCTCCATGATAGAAATGACGCTTGTAGGGCTCAGGCTCAAATCTAAAAAAAACCTCTCTGCCTGTGGAACTGGGGTAAGAAAGCCAGGTTGTACCAGCTTCTCCTAACTCTCATGACCCGGATTTGCCTGCTAAGCTAATTCCTTCCCCTGCCTCGTTTACCAAAGTCTTTCTGTTGCATGCAGTCATGTTTCATGTTGTCCATTCCTATCATGAATTGCAGATGCTGCTGCAGGTCCTCACGGCTCCTCCACCACCCAATCTTCCTACGGCAAAGACTGGGTGACTGTCTCCATGACAAGTCAACCACCCATTTACCTCCCTGCTCAGCCTGAGGCCCCTCACACTCCCTGCCACTCTCCCTCTAAGTTGTGAGCAAAAAGAAAAAAAAGACATTCTACTTTGAAATATTTGCCAGCTTCTGTCACTTCTCAGTAGCTCTGACATGGCTTTTCTGGCCCGTATTGTCAGTTGGTCTTCAGAAGAGGGGGAGATGGCGTATGTATCTGCTGCCCAGGTCAGTAGCCACTGGCCACTTGCGGCTTATGAGCCTCTAAAATGTGTCCAGTGTGACCAGAGAACCAAGTCTCTGTAGCAGCTCCATCATTATAGAATTGTATCTCTATATGTGCACTGTACAGTTCACCCAATTCAAGGTATAATTCCATTACACAACCCAACCACGTCATCATCATTAACTTCCAAATATTTCATCACCCCCAAAAGCTGTCACCCAGACCTCAGACCCTCAGCTCCTGGCAACTGCAGCATGTCTGTGCAGATCTGTCCACTCTGGACATTTTATATAAACAGAAGCATGCAGCATATGGCTTTTTGATCCTGGTTTCTTTCCCTTTTCAAGGTTCGTCCGTACTGTGGCATGTACCCGTACTTCGTTCCTCGTTATTTCTCAATAATGCTCTATTGTATTGATGCGCCCCTCACTGAGTGATGGACAGTTATTTGTTCATTCACCGGTTGATGGACATCTGCATTATGAATAGGCTACTGTGGCTGAGGAATAATGATGCCCATTGTTTTAGGCTTCATGGGCAGCTGTGAATAATGCCGCTATGAACAGTCGTGTATAAGCTTTTGTGTTCCGTTCGCATTTTCATATTTCTTGGGACTTACTGGGCCATGTAATAAATGTGCACAATCTTTTTTAGGAAGTGCCAATAGTTCCCCAAAATGTCTGCACAGCTTACTCAGCTTCCGGCCGTGTGTGAACGATTACAGGTCTCTGCACTTTTGTTGACTCTCTTTTTTTTGGTTTTGCAAGACAGGGTTTCTCTGTGTAACAGTCCCGGCTACCCTGGAATTCCCTCTGTAGACCAGGCTGGCCTCTAACTCATGGAGCCTGCCTCTGCTTCTCAAGTGTTGGGATTAAAGGTGTGTGCCACCATCGCCTGTCTATCACCCTTTGTCATTTTTGGTATAGCTGTCCTAGTGGGTATGAAGTGATTCTTCAAATGGCTTTGAGATTGTTTCCTTTACTCCCAACCATGTTGAGTTTCTCTGCATCCCTGTCAGCCATTTGTGCATCTTCTCTGCTGAATCTATCTATCCAGGTCCTTTGCCCATGCTCATATTGAGAAGTATCATGCTGTTGGGTTCTTTCCATGTCCTAGACACAAGCTTCTCATCAGACACATGATGTACAAGTGTTTCCTTTATTCTTTTGTTCTTTTTCTCATTTCCTTGATGGTGTTATCTGAAACATGAAAGTCTCTAGTTTTGCTTCTAATTTTCCTTGGTTTGTCACTACGCTTGTGGCATCTTTTCTTGAGACCATTCTTAGATCTGGGGCTAGGAAGATGTGCTTCTTTCATCTATTCCAAAGTTTATATCATTTTGGCCCTGTGGTGTTTTGTTAATTTTATATTGTAATAATAGGCATGGACATAAGGAAACTCTGAAATTTGAACCCTTCTCCGTGTGGAAATAGAGACCCTAGTTACACTGAGCTTGCTGGTCTAGCTTTTGCAAAACTGTTTCTTCATTTCAATCTTTTAGCTCTGTGCCCTTCGAACAACATCTCATTCTCCCTTCCTCCTCCTCCCAAGCCTCTGGGGTTTCTTTTTGAACCGACTTTTTTTCAGTTAACTTAAAGGTAAGTAAGTGGATGGCACCGGCGGCTGCCGTAGCCGATGTGCCGCTCTGCTGTTACCAGTATTGCCCTTTGTCACCTTCACAGCTGGCCGCCGTCCCTTGCCAGACTGGCACTGTACTTGTCATCATCCCGTGAGTCTCACTGTTCCTCTGAGAGTATTCGAAACCATTTCACCGAAGGCTCAGCACCCTCCAGTCATCATCAGCCATGATTACCATAGGAGTGCAGATGCTTTGGTACAGCCCGCCTCTGTTGGCCTCTGGCTGCTTCCTCTCTCCCTGAAACTCCAAACACACTGGTCTTCGTAATAGACTTTGAGCTCGTCAAGCTCTGTTTTCATTAAGATTCTTAGCCATTCCTTTTCTTTCCCAGAGCCTGTGTTTAATGATCATTGAGTTAACTCCTCTCTGTCATTCTGGTCTGTTCATGTGTTACCTCTCTCAAATAGTATATCTTAAATTTCTTCATAGCTGACTGTATGTCAATTTGTTCATTTGTGTATGCTCTGTCATTCAAACTCCATGAAGGTGGGAGCCTCCTCTTCCCAGTTCCTACAGTGCCTTGCACAGGGTAGATTTGAGTACATAAAAGACTGAACTTACTCCTTCCATGGCTATGATCTTTGTTAAATAAGCCACCCCTGTCTCATGTCACATGACCCTCAGTGGAGCGTGTCTTTGAAGTGCTGTATCCACTGTTACGATAACCTCAGACCCAGTTTCTAGAAATAGACACTCTCAGTTTAGAACAGCTGTCCGCAAGGACAGGATGAGTATCCCCAACTTGGGACCCGAAGCATTTCCTTGCTCGAAGATTTTGAACTGTGGAATGATTAACATAGACTCCACGCATTGACTGTCCCTAACCCAACACCTAAAAGGCTTCAGTGGGATTTCAAAGCACTTAAGATTCTAGGTTTTCAGATGAGGGATACTCAGCCCACAGGTCAGTGTGTTCTCTCTCTTACTGAAATTAATTTAGCGGCTCCCTTTTCCAACTTTCTCTATGCTTACTTTAAATGGGGTTCTCCCTTACCTTCTCCCCTTTCTTTATCACCTCTCCCCTCGGTCCCCAGAGCTTTCTGTTTATGGCCATGGTGGAATCTCTTTCTGAACTCCTAGTGTGACTCTTAACAACCCCCAGCAACAGTCATGAAGTTGAGGACTGTGGTTATTGCATTCCTGGTGCCTGCCACTCTGGGCCAGGAGCAAAGCTGGACCCTAGAGCTGGACCCAGGGACCATCCCACAACCAGAACTCACCTGGAACTCAATCCGATTAGCACACCACAGATTAGATGAGCAAGTCAGCCCAAATACGTGTGGGTACCAGCAGCTGCGCTGGCAATGTGAACACAGACATCCCTGAGACCTGGCTCGTGTGTTGTCATCATTCCCTACCCCCTCCTCCCAATCTGAACCTGAGAACCAAGGAGGGACAGAGATGGAAGCCATTCCTGACTTGAAACTAGTTTAGCACACTCAGGATCAGAGTCAGGTTTCCACAGAGCGGGTGCCACCAAGCAGGGTCTCTCAGCCTTTGTAGCTACTAGGAACATTGCTAGGGACTCCTGGGAAGAAAGAAGTGTGAAAATGAAGCTTTAAAGTCCTAGCTAAGCTTGAAACACCTCTCACTGGATTGCTTTGACTCCCAGAAGCTCATGTGGTTATGAGAGAACAAGAACAGTGAATATCTCCCCAAATAGAGTCAGTCACTGTGCACCAGCTTTGATGCTGTACAGCCCTGCATTAGCTAAACTTCAAAGAGAAAGGTTCGAGAAGGTCCTCTGGCTGAGGCACTTGGTGTGCTCTTAGACCAGTCCTTGTTCTGCTTGTTTCCAAGCCAGACCAAAAGATAACTTTGTTGTAGGAGTCTGCTTGTTTGTTTCCCGGCCGCCCAGACTCCCGAAATAATCACACAGAAACTGTATTAATTAAATCACTGCTTGGCCCATTAGCTCTAAATTCTTATTGGCTAACTTTTACATCTTAATTCAACCTATCTCCATTAATCTGTGTATCGCCATGAGGCTGTGGCTTATCGGGTAAAGTTCAGGCATCTGTCTCTGGTGGGGCTCCATGGCTTCTCACTGACTCTGCCTCCTTTTTCCCAGCATTCAGTTTAGTTCCCCCCCCCCCACCGCCTAGCTCTGTTCTATCCTATCAGGCCAAGCCAGTTTCTTTATTCACTAACCAATAAGAGCAACACATAGACAGAAGGACCTACCATACCATAACTTGGTTTTAGAAAACAGTACATTCAGTGCAATCAACTATTAGTTTTGTTTGAAGATCTGCCACTTTGTATTATTCATTTGAGGAAAACATAAGATGATAAAACAATACCATTATAATGAGAAAGTACCTTTAGAGTCACGAAGGAGTCTGTTTTGAAATGACCTCAGGCTTTGAGAGATGTTCCTACCACTCCATTTTCTATGTTCTTGGGGGCAGGGGGGACAACAGATTGTACTGTAGCCTTCTCAATACTGATAGCACTTCTTTGTTTTCCAGATACTCCACTGGCCAGCGGTCACGCCACAGACTATTTGTTTGTTGGAAACATTGTTTACACAGTAAGTTTAGCACTGTTGAGCCATCCCTAAAAGGGCACACATGTGGCTTATACCTCCCCAGTTATGCAAGGCTCTCCACATTAAAGTGAGATACTCCATGTCTTTATGGCTATCAGATTCCCTGAAGTTCAGACTTCCGATCGAGAAATACTTGCGTCACACCAAACTTCTCTCTTTTTTTTCATAGTACGTTGTGGTTACAGTTTGCCTGAAAGCTGGTTTGGAGACAACAGCTTGGACTAAAGTGAGTTGTCTTTGGAATAATTTCTTTCTCCATGGTAGATAGTTGTATGCAGTCACTTCCATTTAATCCTTGGGGAAACAATAAATACTATACAGTTGTCTTGTTTCGAATTTTGCAAGTAAAACTGTTGTAGATCTTTATGAAGGCAATTTGGAATTTGGAATCCAACTACTCCTGGTGCTCTATTTGCTTGGCGCCTAGCAAGCTTACTATTATCTGCCTGAAATGAAAACTGTCATTATAACTGAGGGGTGTGGGGAGAGAGGAAGAAGGAAAAGAGTAACGAGAGTGAGGGAGGAGAGAGAGAAAACATACAGAAGGAGAAATCAGAAAATGTAGTATTTGCACAGAACTTTACTATGGCACTCCTGTGCTATCTTTCACTCTCTGACCCTTGTGTGCATTCTCCAAAAAGAGGGCGCAGTGTGGCATGGACAGTTTTGTCATCTTTTTTTTCTCCTTGAATCTCATGTTCTGAGTCCTTAAAGCACACTTCTGTGAAACTATTGCTCATGAATAAAGAATACAATTTGCATAGCTATCCAGGTTCATTCTGTCAGCATCCCATTTCTTATTATTTCCAAGATGGGGTAACAATCACACTTCACAGTGTCTGTCTACCAAGGTGTAACTGTAGCTCACTGACCTCCCACTCTGGTGACAAACAAACAGGGTAGGATGGAAGGTCACCAGGGAGCCAGGGCATCTCTTAAAGGATGATGGCAGATGGGAGGTGGGAATAGCGACTTAGCCAGGAATATTGCAGGAAGAGGCAGTGAGTGTTGCAATACAGAAGTGCTTGTTCAAAAATAGAACCTGAAAGGCAGAGCTTGCAAGGGATTAGAGGGTAGGCTGTAGAGAGAGACGTCGGGGATTGTATTAAGAGCACAAAGGAGAAAGACCAACAACTTAAAAGGGCATAAGCTGCCCAAGGTTTATTTCATCAAAGTGAAGTATAGAGTTTTAGTTTCTAGAGCGAAGGAAGAGAAGAAGGCGGGGACACACAGGGAGATCTAAGGGGTGCAGAGTGGAACAGGGTAGCAGGACTCACTTTAGTGTTCTGTAGGATATGGGGTAACTGTACTGAGTACCTGCTTTCAGAACAACTGGAAGGAAGAATTAGATGTTCCCACATCCAGAAATTATGTTTTGTGGACGTGATATGCCAGTTACCCTGGTCTGATCCTTGCTCACTATAAACATGCATTGGAGTGTCACAGTGTACCTGTGAATGTGAACAACTGTACATGGATTTTTAAAACTCTATCAAATATGCTATTTAAAGTTTTTAGAGTAGTATTAGCCATTCTGAGTTGTTTTTAAATAATCTCTGCAATAAAAAGGACAGATGCTGTCTTTAGTTGATAAGAATGTTCTGTCCATTTGTCCAACTCACCTCTCTCTCACTAGATGACTGCACCCTTGCTTCAAAAAGCAGACCATTGAGATAAGCCCAGGGATGGGTGGGTCATGGCTGGGGCATGGATTTTAGAAGAAGGTGAGACTCACAGCACCTTCCTCTTCAGGGTAGTGTAAGCCTGCATTAATTAGACGTTATCATTACAAATCCTAAGACAAGGAACTTACTGAGAAAGGCAGAGTTCTCCAGTAACTAGTATATCCTCAGTTTCTCCCCATCAAGAAAGGGTCATGAATGTGGGATGGGGGTTGGACAACTTATGGGCTGGAGTGGACCCCGCCCCCGCCCAGGCCAGCAGAAAGCCCTGCCTAAGCATGTGTTTCCTCCACAGTTCAGTCACCTGGCCGTGTGGGGAAGCATGCTGATCTGGCTGGTGTTTTTTGGTGTCTACTCAACCATCTGGCCGACCATCCCCATCGCTCCTGACATGAAAGGGCAGGTCAGTACTGTGAATTGTGTGTATCTCTCCACTGTGGTTGTGCACATGTGAGTGAACCAGCTCTCTGTGTCTTGTGACGGTGAACTTCAGCAAAGTCTATTGCCGTCTGCTTGCGTCAGAACTTAACAGTAGATGAACCAATTCAATCGCAGCTGGAAGAGGTTGCCTCATCCACAGAAGTGGTATGAGACATTTAAATACCATGAAAAATGTCACCCTGAGTCCTCTGACTTACACGGTGTGCCCACATTTCCTTAGTTATGTGTTGGCTGTGTGCAACACTGTTTGTAATTGTATACAGAATGGGAGTGGTTTTGAGGCCATCATGATCAAAGCTTGTGTTGATTACAGGTTCAGTGATAAGTATATGATTGCTTAATTGCTAACTGGTCACTTGTAAACTATCAACGTCAGAACTCTAGTAACCAGATACGTGGTGTGCCAGAATCTCTCTCCGTGTTCATCTCATCAAGCTAGCCAGAGAGGCTGAGAATAGAGATCTTACATTTGTTTGAATTGTTTCTGATTTGACTTTCCATCACCTATGCCCAATTGTCTAACATTGAGCCACTAACAATGGCCAGTTAGGTCACTGAACTCTATCACATCCGGTGTGGAGAGAAAGGATTTGGTATGGCCTATAGCTCTAGCCTCTTCAGTTCCCAAGTGAGACAGTATGAGTCCACCCCATAAATGCTGGACTACACATAGTCAGGATCCTCTTAGATCCCCAAGAGAGAATGCTCCATGCCGTAGGCTTTCAGAGCTGCTAGGAGCCTCACTAGCTAGGCTCATCCCTCTTTGTAAAGTAAAGCACATTGACCAACCACTTTAGGCCCATTCTCTAGGCTCTGTGTTTCTTTCCCAAATAGCCAGAAACCCGCTGTCTGGTTCTGCCTTGGCATCTCTCTGGATGCAAACCAACATGTACAAACCTAGGTCTCAATTATCAGTTAGACTGTCATTGTCACTAACACTAGACATCTCTTATAGGGCATATGCTCTTAGAGTGGATGTTCGTGCTGGTTTAGCCTCCTGAGTGTGCAGTTGGGTGGTTACAATACCGGAAACAGAAGCAGGGCTAGGAAGAGATTACCTGAGCATCAAGGCATGGCAATCCCGACAACCGGCTCTGCATTGCTCTACAGAAATGAATACAAACCCCTGGGTCTAGAGACATGTCCAAGAGCTTTTGTTCATGAGATAGCCCGGAGCTTTTACCTGGTAAATCAGTCAGCCAGTACCCCTATGTGTGCGGGACCTCCATGAAGACCGGCCCTGTCCTGCAGGAGGGGCCTTGCATGCCCCTCATTGATGTCTGTAGAGGAAGGAATCAAACAGTATGCACATGACTAAAATAGCAGAGAGCCACTGCTGGCAGGATGGGGTCAGTGGGTGCCCGGCTGGCAAACAAAACCCTTCCTTGGCAAAGGCTTCCTTTCCTTGACTGCTCCAGCAAGCCCCGCTCTGTGGATGTTGGCTTCGGTAACTCCAGTTCTAAAGTGGCGAATCAGGCCGCTTGCCAAGTTGCAGTCTCATAAAGTGTCTGACTTTTAGATTACAGAGGGGCGAGTTCATCATGCTGCCGCTAGGGTGCTAGCAGCTCCCCAGGGCTGGGGCAAAGGTCATGTGTGTCTTATGCTGGCTGACAATAGTTCAGTCCACAAAAGACACCATACCTTTATAGACAGTCCTATGGTATCATATGTCCCGGTGACATCCTATCTTAGTCATCTTGGTATATATAGGTACTCTCGAAGGGAAATGAAGGGGTCACCTTAGACTCCGTCTCCCAGATGTCCCCTTTATTAAGTGACACTTGGCACTCCTTGCAGACAGTAAGCTGTTCTCATCAAGAAGGGGCCAAGAAGTGCTCCAATTTGGCTAAATTGCGCAGCACTTTGGTATGAACACTTGGTATTTTACTTAAACTGTGGCATGTTCTTCCTGCCTGTGGAGCGGTTTCGACAGGAAGCAAATGGGTCATGTTGGAACAACACATCTGGGTAAGACTGAGGCTTCTGCTCGGCATCAACTGAGAGGACCGATAGAGCTTTCATCAAAGACCTACTTAGCATCTCTAGTCTTCCTCTGGGGAGAGATCCAAATGGGAAGGACGTGAGAGTACTGTGTGTGGCTTTCAAGCCATGGCCCATGGCAGCATCTCCCCTGCTGCCTGATTCGGCCGTGTGTTGATTCTCTGAGTAGTAGCAAGGACCTATCAAACACCGTGTGATGGTGCTGGACAGACAGATGTCTAGAGCGTGTCCGGAACTAATCTGACATCCCACATGAAGGCTCAGAAGGGCTCACTCCAGTCACCAGAGGAACTACGTCATCAAAGGAGACAGCGGTTGACTTTAGGTGTGGTCAGAGGAGGAAGAGTCCCAAGGGGCACTGTTGCAAGCAGGCCCAAGCCACATACACACTCCCAAGATAAGGATCATTCTAGAAAAAAAAGGATGCTTTTTGGAAGTTATTATTTCAAGAATGTGTCTAGTGATTTTCATAAACTGGGCTTTGAAGTTGACTCCACAGTGGGGTTTTAGCAGATGAACCTAATTCTTGGAGGCTCCAGGACTGGGGTGTCCCTCCCCAGAGCCAGGGACAGCAATAGCAGCAAGCGTTCTGTCTATTCATAAAAGCTTCAGCCATTGAAAAGATGCATTGTGTCTGCAGAGATTTCCCCCACCAATGTGATTAGACATTTCTTTGTCTAGTCCGTCCTGTTTGGAGTTTTTCTCACAGGGTTGAAGGCCCTTGCGGGCAAAGGGAAGGAAGGGCTGTAGAATGAAGGGCGACTTTCCCACTGTCAGAGTTTCACTTTCCCCAGGGCACCTTATGGTGTGGTGAGGAAAAGCCCAGCCGCCACCCAGGAAGTCTCGGTGAACATTTGTGAAATCAAAGTAGCTACCCGTGGACTCTTCTAAAGACACAGCGTTCCTTTAAGGGACACCACATCTCTTCATTTTTCTAGGAGCACTCTTAGATCTAGAGAATTTGGTTTGTGTCTGTCTGTCATGGTGAATGGCATGGCCCTGGGCTATGGAGAATTGATGAGGATGGTTTTCCCAAGATAGCATAGCCATGCAATAGAAATTTCTCTATCACGGCATAAATACGCTGAAGTAGAACACAGCTAAGTTTCTTAGTTTACCTCCGTCCCCAAGGGTCCCTGCTGGTGTGGGGCTTCCAGGGAAACTGGATCAAAAGCCAGGACAGGAATGTGCTGGAATTTTCTCTAGGCAGTTCCCAGGGCTTCTGACTTCAGGGCTGTGTGAAGGGGGGCCCCACATTTCACCTTTGTTCCTAAGTCAGGAGATGGAGACCCTGCCCCAGTCAGATGCCACTGCCCCCTCGGCACATCTCTTGACCTGCAGTGACTTCCTAATCAGCCAAGTCGGAAGAAGGTCACCCAGTCTAGTCACTCTGGATAAACAGCCCGTGGCTGGGAGCCTAGCCTAGAATGACTGAGCCATCTCTCCAGCCGTGGAAATAGCCTATGGGAAGTTAAGAGCAGGCATTCTCCTTTCCTGGAAGAACAAATGAGTCTGAATCTTTCTGCACAGAAATATTCTGCGCAATGTAAAACCCCAATTCTTTTAGCCAACAAATCTTAAAGATTCTAAATGAGTTTTTCTCAGTAAGGACTTGCATTGGACACACCCAGGTTGTCTGTTAAAATGACAGTCCCTCAAGATAATGTGCGCATGTAATTATGCATACACAGAGACGCGGAGGGAGGAGAGAGAGAGCTGGGTGTGGAGGCCTGGTTTGGAAGTCATTGCTCTGAAATATCCCACTGTAACATTGTAGCTCCTATAAGAGATGGTCCGCTGAACATAGCCACACTTGACCAAGTTCTCCCGAGCAGGAGTTGTGTGAGCTACCCCAGGTAGTCGCAAGTGCCTCAGGGCAGCTCTGCTTTCTAAATAGGGAATTGTACCAGAGACATTACGTGGCTTGCCATGGAAAAATACTCCTCATCAACTTTTTTCCCTTTAAAGTTCATTTCATTGCTAATAAAAGAAGGCGAAAGCCCTCGCACTTCAAAGCGTACAAACTGCTAACTCTGACTTCAGTGCCAAACACCAGGCCCCAGCCAGTCAGTTACTGGCATGGCATGGAGTGGGCTTTTCTCCTCTTCTTCTTCTTCTTCTTCTTCTTCTTCTTCTTCTTCTTCTTCTTCTTCTTCTTCTTCTTCCTCCTCTTCCTCCTCCTCCTCCTCCTCTTTCTCCTCTTCCTCTTCTTCATCTTCCTCCCCCTCTTCCTCCTCCTTCTTTCTCATCCTAAATATTGGGAGTGAAAAAAAGAAAAAAAAAAAAAATAAATAAATATTGGGAGTGGATTTATTTGTGAGCTTACCAAGCACACTTGGGGATACAGTGTACACCCCACTGGGCTAAGTGCCAACAAAGGGAGACATGGTGGAGGCACGTCATTTTGCTGTCACTAAGTCAAAGTGATCTGTGTTTCTTCTTCCCCGAGAAGTGTTCCCCTAGATTGTATAACCCATTTGACTTCAGGTCTGGGAATGCCCACACGAAACGAGAAAACATTGAGTTGGTTTGTAAGTTGTGTGTGCTCCAGTAGGCAGGCTGAGAAGGCATGCAGGCCGCCCTGCTCAGCTGCAGTCCTTCCTCGGTGTCTCCCAAGGACCAGGGCTGCCAGGTGGGCATTGTCCAGGCACCAGATGAGGCACTGTCTTCAGGTGGATGTCTGTGGTCTGGTATGGGGTCGTCTGCCCTCCTTCACCTTTCCCAAGGCATTTTCACACATTTTCTGACAAGTCGACATGTTGAGGGGCACAGCCCCTCAAGAGTTGTTTCTTCCCCTCACTAGTAGTAAGTGGTTCAGAAGTTTGGGGGAGGCATTAGCTCACAAGAAATCCAGCAAGAACCACCCACCTTCTCAATAGTGTGAATGCAACTGTGAGCCTGATGCAGTTGGAATTCTGAATGTTCCTCAAACGCTAGCATATATCCAGTTTCCCAGCCTCTGGCTCTAGTGGCAGGTCTTAGGTCCCTGGAAGTGTCTCCTTGGAGGGACAATGGGAGTCCAGCCCTTCTACTTCCTTTTGCTTCCTCTGGGGAAGGAGGGAGCTTGTTTTGCATGTGCCCTCTTCATGATATGCTGCATTGCTGCAAGCTTAAAGCAACACGGCCAATCTCATAGATCAAAACAGTGAATCAAATAACATTCACAAGTTAATCATTCAGGAATTTGTTATAAGAATGGAAATCTGGCTACGGCAGACCTGAGGTAACAGAACTCAACCCACCCCCAGAATCCTAGCACTTGCGTGAAAGACAGACTGTGAAGACAAAAACAAAAGTCTCAAGGGCAGCTATGGAGGAAGGAGGAACCGAATGGATGGCAGCTGCCACTGATCCACCCTGGTCAGTCTCTCCTGGGAGCTGCTCCGCACATGTGCTGTGTGGCCTTTGTGTGTAGACCCTGGGAAGGAAAGATTTATTCAAGCTTGAGGGGAGGTTGGGATGCTCCTTCTATCGTGAGCATGCGGTCAACCACGAAAATAAATGTATTTGTGCTTATTCTTCTCATTGGTTAAGAAACGGGGGTCTGTATATTTAAGTTGGAGACCCTGTGAAGTGGCTTCCAATTCTTGCTAGTGGCAGTCATAAAAGCTCACCACTGCATCCTACCTGCTTCTCAGCAGAACTTCAGAAGTGATTGCCTCGCTGTGATAAAAAGAGTCGTGTCCAACTTCTTCCCATTCAGTATGGATTCTATCTGTAACTGTGCGACCTGCACTGAATTAACCTGAAACCTTTATACAGTTAAGTTCACTGTTTGTAGTATCCCTGCTTGTGTTACTTCTGATCTTCCATTTTGTCAGGTATGCAGAGTCAGAGGTATGTAGAAAGAGAGCATGTGCCTGGGGACTAATAGAGAAACCAGAGAGAATGTAAATAACAGTGAGTAGTGTCCAGTCCACAGTTACTGATTGTCAGACAAGATTACAGTTGCTCTGTTCTTATGTGTTGGTTCCAGAACCCTTCAGACTGCCCTATGTCTCTCTGCCTCCCTGCGCTGGGATGACCAGGGAGTGCCACCATGTCCCTTTATCTCTGCCTCCCTGCACTGGGATGACCAGGGAGTGCCACCATTCTCAACATTTCTTCTTACCTCGGTGAGAAGATGCAGGTCCTCTTGTCTATGCAACAAACACTTTATGAAGTGAGGCATCTCCCCAGCCCCTGCCCACAATTTTCTAAAAAGGTTCTCAGCTTATAGTTGAATGCACAGATAGGCAGTGCCCATGTAGAGGGTCGACTGTATACAGTTCACATAGATACACTGTACATGTGCAATTACATACGTAACGAATGAAACAGCTCATTCATGAATCTGCCACTGTCTGGTGAGACTGAGGCTGAGACCGAGGAAGCTTTGTGCCCGGACAGAGTAAGCACGGGGATTCTCGTGAGTCTCTCAGATGCCAGGATCTGAGCCGCCTCCCTCCGGCGCTGCAGACAGCAGCAAGGATGATAACAAACCAGCTATCTTCCAAATGCCAATCAACCCTCCTTAAAATGTTACATTTTCTCTGAAGAGACCTGGCCTGCAAGGAGATGGAGTCTTAAACACGGGTGTGAGGTTGCAGGCAACAGGAGTGTTTTTGGAAATGTAATGGAAAGCACCAACTTTGGGAGACCAGCTCTCCCCTCCTCCAGTGCACGTTTCTCTCCCCTTGGGGATTTTATTTCGTTTTGCCCTCTCTTTCAACGGTGCTGAGTGTCAGAAGCCAGGTGGCCTTGATTGTTAATTTTTCTCCTCAGCGAGACGCTTTGCGGTGCTCCCAGCATTTGTCATCCATTCGTGTTCATTTCTTTAAAAATCTGTTGGCAAATTAAAGTACACGTCACACGCTGATTTTGTTTGTTTGTAATATTCAAGCCCGGTGGGCACGGAGTCTGATTCATGTGGTTTTGAGCTTTTCCTTTCACACAACATGTGGAAATGGGTTTTCACCAGTTTTGTTCACGTTGCACAGAGAGGCCTACTTCTCCGACATCTTCAGAGAGTGGTGGCCCTATCTGCTGGCAGGTGACCAACACAGCAGCTGCCC
Organism: Microtus oregoni; assembly: GCF_018167655.1. Classification (NCBI taxonomy): domain Eukaryota; kingdom Metazoa; phylum Chordata; class Mammalia; order Rodentia; family Cricetidae; genus Microtus; species Microtus oregoni. The sequence goes on from NW_024543219.1 coordinate 1,566,062, forward strand.
TTCCCTGCGATGGGGGGAATCTTCCGTTGCCCTGTTCAAAGGCAATAGGGGTAATTGAGAAAGCCAAGACCTATACAAGACCAAGATAAGTTAGATAAGAAGAGGGTCTTGAAACAGAGGTACAACATACTATTAACCATGGCCAGGACATGACTGATTTATATAAATGGTAGTAGAAAGCTTTGTGTGAACGCCAGTGCCGAGATAGTGATGGACAATTCAGCAAACAGGATCTAAATAGGTATGATTTGCAGGTGCTAGTAGTTTTAAGTAGTTAGTGTTCCTTTGGCTAAACATAACAAAAGAGAGTTAACAGTTGTTTGGGATTAGGCAGTCTGGTATTAGTGTGTGTGTGTGTGTGTGTGTGTGTGTGTGTGTGTGTGTGTTTGCCCATATTAATGGTTGAGTCCTGATTCTGATGAGGGGCAGGAGGACTGGAAAAAGGCCTGTTACCCAGTGTGCTCTGAGGGCTATTCCAACCCACGTGACCCAGAAGCAGTTTGCAGAGTCCTGCGGCTTATCATCATCATCTGCCTGCCCTGAATCTGTCTCCCTTGCTTGTGCTCCCAGGCCCCCATCCCCTCTCTTTCAAGAAGTACTCTTCTGGGGCTGGAAAGGGGTGAAGAAAATGTACTGCTCTTACAGAGGCCAAAGTTCGTTTTCCAGCATGCACTTCAAGTGGCTCACCACCATGTCAGGCGGTTTAAACCTGCCTATAACGCCAGTTGAAAGGGATCTGAGTGAGGTTCCAAAAAGAGGAACATGGGATGTACTCACTCATATTTGGTTTCTAGCCATAAATAAAGGACATTGAGCCTGTAATTCGTGATCCTAGAGAAGCTAAATAAGAAGGTGAACCCAAAGAAAAACGTATAGGCATCCTCCTGAATATTAACCTTCATCAGGCGATGAAAGGAGACAGAGACAGAGACACATATTGGAGCACTGGACTGAAATCTCAAGCTCCAAATCAGGAGCAGATGGAGAGAGAGCACGAGCAAGGAACTCAGGACTGCGAGGGGTGCACCCACACACTGAGACAATGGGGATGTTCTATCGGGAACTCACCAAGGCCAGCTGGCCTGGGTCTGAAAAAGCCTGGGATAAAACCGGACTCGCTGAACATAGCAGACAATGAGGACTACTGAGAACTCAAGAACAATGGCAATGGGTTTTTGATCCTACTGCACGTACTGGCTTTGTGGGAGCCTAGGCAGTTTGGATGCTCACCTTACTAGACCTGGATGGAGGTGGGTGGGAACCCTGATTGCTCTTCGGGCTCACAAGGGAGGGGGACTTGATTGGGGGAGGGGGAGGGAAATGGGAGGCGGAGGCGGGGAGGAGGCAGAAATCTTTAATAAATAAATAACAACAAAAAAAGAAAGGGATCTGACACCCTTCTCTGGCTTCCACGGATACATACACTCATATATACATAATACTCCACCAACACTACCATGTGTGACCAATGGTACATGTGTGTTCACTTGTGTACACATACAAACACACTAATATATATATATATATATATATATATATATATATATATATATGGAGAGAGAGAGAGAGAGAGAGAGAAGGACACTCTGGTACCTCTGCTCTGATCCTAGACTCTGGATCTTCAGCCTGGGATTGACCCCAAGGTTGTACCTTGTCATAAACTGCAGCACTCAGTGAGGAACGGCCACTGAGCTCACGCCAGGCTGCCTGGGGATACGTCAGGGATCCTTATAAAAACCAATGCTGGGAATAAAGTTATGGGCTGCCAAGTTCGCTGTATGAGCCTGGAGTTACCAGGAGCTGTCTTGGAATAAGAGAAGTTACTTGTCTGCTGTGGGCTCAGCAAGGAGCACCGCTGAACTGGGGCTGATGGCAAGGCGTGCATCCCTAAAGTGGCCTCTCTCTGGAGCCGTAGCCATCTCTGGACTTTCAGATAACCATAGGACCCTGTATTCGCACTTCTTCTGAAGATGATTTAAGTTCGGTTGCTGATAATGTCTGACTAATGGAAAAGTTGATCTGTCAAGTTACAGACATGGAAGGCAAAGTTGTCTGGGTCTAATTAAGGTAGAGAGGACTCTTATTCCTTCTGGAAAATCTCTAGTCATTATCATATGGTAGAAAAACAGCTGGTTAACTTGAATCTATCACATGAAATACAAAGTGATCTCCTCTTATTGAATGTCCTTCTTCCAACTACTTTAGAAGCTAATTATTTGAAATTGTAACAACAACAACAAAAGGAGCTTTCTCCTTCTCCTGGCAGCCAACAATTCAAAAATGGCTTAGAGTCCAGGTCCCTTGAGACTGGCTCCAGTAAACTCTTCCATTTGTTAGCATTTGGAAGAGCCCAAACCAAAGACCAGCACATGGGAAGGGATGGCCACATGGATGGATTAGTATTCTTCCTTAGAGAAGTATATTCAAGAAGCTGATGACAAGCCCATGCAATTCTCCTACCTGAGGAATGGCTGAAGGTTTCTGGCTATAATTTTTTCTAGCTACCCCGTAAGAATATATGGAATGTCACTGATACTTGTATTTGTAAAGAGTTAGTTAATAAGCATATGTCACTATTTCATGGAATGTATTTGTTTGGAATGTGGTAGTGGGGAAAAATGGTAAAAATGAGAACAAGATAAATTTTGAAGTACCTAATTCCAGGAGCCTTTAATCTAGTCCGCATCCAGTGTATTTCTGATGGGCTTACCCCAGACAACACCAGGAGAGAGAAGTCACCAACACATTTCTGGACAACATTTACAAAATGATGTTCAAGGGTCTGGAATATCTGGAGTAATAAATTTAAGTAGCTGTGGAAGTGTGGAAGAGGCTTGGACAGAAAAAATGTCAGGCAAAGGCTTTGGTAGCATCTGGTCTCCAATAAATCGTGGCGGTGATTTCATGGGTGAAGTGAACTTCCTGGGGAATTGCTCTTAGGGGGATAAGGGACCAGGAAACTTCAGGTCCCTGGCTGCTCAGCACAGCTTGAAAGTAGTGAGTAGATCTGGCATCCCTGCTGAAGGGGATACAGGATTCTTAGTGCCGACTTCGCTGATGTGGCAAGAAAAGAAAGCGCCTTTTATCTGGAAGTCTGTCCCCAACATTGTGTCACATTGAAAGGAAAAAAAAGCAGTGCGCACTGCGGTTGGTCGAGAACCCTGTTGAACAGGAAGATGCAGGGGTGGGAAAGCGCAGAGGCGGAGGACCAGCACCGAGTGTGATGGAGAAGGCCAGGTGGAGGGAAAGACCTGCAGGGAGAGGCTGAGGCTCAACCACCAGCCTGACGGGAAACGTCGCCAGGTCTGGTAAGGAAAGAAAGAGTGACCATGGAAAATGTCCTGTAACCGAGGAAGTCTGGGTTTTGCTCTTTGATGATAAATGTGGGAAGAGTAATTCTGGAAACACGAGAGAGCATGAACATTCCTGGGAGCTGACTGTCTGACTGCTAGGCTGTTTAGAAGGGTCCCTTCGAAAGTGCTGTCCTGTTTGGTTTGTTTTTGTTTGTTTATTGTTTGTTTGTTTAAGGACTATCTACTGTTCAAAGAGAATCAGACACTACATTAGGGTGTTTTAAGACTTCCATGTCATATAAACTTGATGATAATAAATAACATTTTGAAACTCTGGCATTTTTATTCTAAAACTTAATATTGATTGCCAAATAGATGTTCATTTGGGGTTTGTTTGTCTCTGCGGTGCTAATGACAGAAGTCAGGGGCCTCACAAGCTACACAGGTGCTCTACCCAACCCTTGGCTTTGTGAGGAAAGGACCTTGTGGTGTAGCTCAGGCTGGCCCCCAGGTCACAATCCTTTTACATCAACCTCCCATGCACTGAGATTATTAGTGTGTGCCACCGTGGCTGGCAAACATGGGATTACCCATGTGTTCCACCGTGGCTGGCAAACATGGGATTACCCGTGTGTGCCACCGTGGCTGGCAAACATGGGATTACCAGTGTGTGCCACCGTGACTGGCAAACATGGGATTACCCATGTGTTCCACCATGGCTGGCAAACATGGGATTACCAGTGTGTGCCACCGTGACTGGCAAACATGGGATTACCAGTGTGTGCCACCGTGACTGGCAAACATGGGATTACCCATGTGTTCCACCGTGGCTGGCAAACATGGGATTACCAGTGTGTGCCACCATGACTGGCAAACATGGGATTACCAGTGTGTGCCACCGTGACTGGCAAACATGGGATTACCCATGTGTTCCACCGTGACTGGCAAACATGGGATTACCAGTGTGTGCCACCGTGACCAGCAGCAGCTTTGTTTTTAGTACAAAACAAAAAAGTCAAGAAGCAACTGTAGTTAGCAGGGGTTTTCTCTGAAGGACTTATCATTGTTTAAAGACTTACCCTATCCCATGTTTGGTAAATTTATTAGAGTAATATTCTCATTCCCAGCATTAAAGTGACTTAACTTTATGTAGTTCTGGCTTGGATCATCTTGGTAAGAATACCATTTACCAGATGCCATTTTAGACCACTTTCTCAATTCTTTTTTTTTTTTTAAGAAAAGTAATTATTCCTTATTCCCCTGTGTCCCTTATGTAACTCCCTCAATTAGAAGTGCTGTTCTTATGAGGTATACTTGAGGCCCTACATTCAGCAGAACCTACCTTTTTAGTCTTTAAAATCCTGATACGGTGTAGGCCTGTGGAAACGGCTCAGTTGGTGAGAGTTCTTGCCGTCAAGCATGAGAGCCCGATTCCAGTCTGCAGAACACGCAGAAGAGAAAAGCCCTGGACAACAATAATTGGCTTTATTCCCAGCACTGGGGACACAGCAACTGGAGGCTCCCTGCTGCTCACTGGCCAGCCAGCCAAGCTGAACCAGGGAACACCAGGTTTGGTGAGATGCCATGTCTCCAAAGAGGAGGTGGAGAACAATTGAGAAGACACCTAGCCTTGACCCTTGAACTCTGCATGCATATGTGCGTATACACATAAAGCACACATACCACATACACATTTCACACACAGAGCACACCCATACACACCTCACACACACACACACACACACACACACACATACATCACACACATATACCTCACACACATCCACACATCTCACACCTCACACATATACCACACACACATACACCATACACACATCTACCATACACATATGCACAGGCTTACACACGTGCACATACCACACACACACACACCTCACTCACATACACCATACACATACACAATACCACACACACACCACACACACATATATATATATGCCTTCTACATACACTCACACACATACACCATATACACACCTCACACAACACCTCTTACACACACACACACACACACACACACACACACACCACATACACACCACTGAGGGAGTTAAATGAGCTTCCAAACCTTGGAAACTCTGCATCTTGAACTTGCAGGAGCCAGGTAGTCTGAGAAGAAAGCGTGGTTTGTGTGTTCTCCATGTCTCTCTCAGCTTTCCAGCGCTGTTGACCTGCATCCCTGCTGGTGGAATTTCCACTTTTGAAGAGAGCCCTCGCTAGTACTAGTCCGGCTGCTACCTCTGCCCCTCCCGGTCTCCGCAGCTCTTCACAGCAGCATCTTTTGAGACCCGCATGGCGGCCTCCATTTCAGTTTCAGGTCAGAACTTTGCTCTACTCTGGCTTGCTTTGCCAAGAGAGCCTTCTCGAGCCGTTCGTACCGAGAAATCCTCGTCACGCGAACCTGGGAGCCTTTTTCTGAGCCCCGGAGCCTCCAGGCTGCTGGAGGAAAGCAGTTCTGCTCATTAAGCCCTCATTAAGGACATTACTTAGGATCGCAACTGCTGACAAAGGGGAAACCGGTCCTTTTCTAATGACTTCCTAACAGAGCCTCTATTGTGCACAGAGACCTGAAGTGTGAAGGCCACTCTGAGAGGGTTGCCTGAGAAAATAACCAACTTGCTAAGTAGGTTGTAGATGAAAAGCTAACAGTTTAGCCACTTGCTTTTGCTGGTCAGCAAAACGGGTCCCTGCTGTCCCTTAAATAGGACTGTACAGATGGCCCCCACGGAGACAGTGAGGACAGGGGTGACCTGGGGGAGGAGATAAGCCACAGGAACCCTCCCCCGACCCCATTCCTGATCGTCTTACCATGTGCTGTGGGGCTTCCACGGAAAGCAGTGACTAGTGACTAATGATGGGGTCACAACCACACTGTGAACTGAAATAATTCTGGCTAATTCCATGTCACCCATGCATGCAAATGGTTTCTTGGTCCCTCAGACTCCAAACACTCCTCCGTCGTCTCCTCACACTACTCTCTGCTTGGCGCCATTCTCTCCCCGTCATGCCCAAATCCTTCAGTACCCTTCCCCTGTTACCACTCTCATCAGAGAAGCAGGTGCCCCTCTGGTTAGAGCATCCATGGCAACGCAATTTCCACTGCACCCACGTCTGCCGGGACCTTAAAGAAGGTGGAGGGTTTGTGTCTAACATCAAGGATGGTGATTACAGAAAGGTCAAGGAGCCTGGGCTCGGGATACTGTATTCTGTGTGGCTTCTCTCCACAGATGCATATCTGAAAGCTGAAACACATGTCAGTATTTCTCTTAGGAGAAAGTCTTCATCGTGGTGGTTTCAAGTAGGGGTTACTAAAGGAGATCCGGGTGCTCAGCTGGCTTCACCCAAACACGCTAAACTCCATTAGCTACCATGGTCAGAATCCTTGAATGTAGCGAATGCCAACAAACCCCACCAAAATGGCTTTGAGCTAAGAAACAGACAAGACCATCATGGGATAAACTGCGGCCCCAGGAAACTGCAGCAAGAGGGTTAGAAATTTCAGGCCAACCTAGGCTACACAGTGAAACCCTGTGCCAAAAAGAACTAGGAAGAGATAAGGAGGAGGTAGCTTCCAGAGTGAGAACCTGAGGCCCTTGGGGCCTGGCCTGGGATGCCTGTGGGGCTAGGACCGGATCCTCCAAAAGTCAAATTTAACTCCATGTATAACAATTCATAACTTGCCAGTATCCAAAGCAATTTGAAAAAAAATTGTATTTTCACTCAAAGAAAATCCAGCAGCTAATTCACAGGCACCCTTGCATTTCCTAAACTGTCCAAATATCCCACCATATTTTAAAAATGCGCTCTTTTCCCTGAAGATGCTATCAGGTCAGGAACCACCAGAATGGGAGAGGGAGGGGAAAGCGTGTGTTTAACACTCTTTCATCGTATTTATAGAAATTGTGACGCTTTCCGTCGGAGCACGTAAGTTACTTAAACAGAGGGAAGCTGCCCCTGATCCATCATCCTTGTAGGGAGGCCTTTCTGGGCAGTGGAAGATTTGAGGTGAATTTGGGTTTGGCTGTGTGGTTTAGGTTCCTTCTAGAGCATATATTTAGGTCAGCTCATGTCACTCTGCCATGAGAATCTGCAGTAAGGAGATGGTGCCCGCGCAGTGCCCTTTCTGTTTCTCGGAGCTTCCATTAAGGACAAAGCGATCTCCTATCTTTCCCTTCCCCAAACTGTTCAGTAGAACTTAACCTTTCCAACAGACGTGGCCAACTTTTCCAGCAAAGGAATCCACAGCCTTTGTGGTTTGGGTAAAAAGGTGGTTCGTTTTACTGGGACCTTGATGAAAAATGTTTTATGATAAATTCAATCTTTCCTAAAAAAAAAAAAAATCCCCCAATCTACTTTTCTGGGTGGAATTCAACATGAAAGCCGTTTCTATAAAAGCAGCCAGTGGCTGAAGCTGTGTGGACCTAGGAAAACAGTCTTGGATCCAAGGTTAGGGTTTTATTGGTCGAGGCACTACGCATGTTTGCATTCTGGAAGAACAAAGTCCAACACATTGAGGTGAGGTTCACTTTTAATTCACTTTTTTGGGTATTTTAGAGGGAAATTTCCCCCCTTCCCCCTTTTAATACTCTTCTACACTTGGTAGAATGTGGAAGGGAGGGTCTCTGCCAGAAACAAGTAGCAGAGGTATACAATGTGTCAATACACAGGACAGCCGCTGGCTTCCTCACGCAGGCTTCAGACAGAGTTACTTGCTCTCAGATTCTGGCATAGCACGCAGGAAATTCCTCGTTGGTGTGCCCAGGGCAATAAACAGACCTCCTGCATCTAACCACATCCACACTGAAGTTTCTCATGTGGGGTTACTTTATAGCTCTCTCTGTGTTAAAGTTAAGGGTTCCAGCATTCCTGTCCCATGCTTCCTTTAGCTCCTCAGCTTTGGAATTTGGGTTTAGGAGTCGGTGGGTCTTGTGGTTTGACTTTTGCTCTGTTCATGGGCTGTCAATAAAGGTAGATGAGGCTAAACACATCACCTATAGAGAAGGGAAAAGATGCTGTTGGTGTTTGTTTGGTCTTTTAGACCTCAGGTTCCCCATCCGGGTATTCACCCACCCACTTCAGATTGGAACTATTTGGAGAAAAAAAAAAAAACTCTAGAGAACACCCAACTGCTTTTTCTTTGCCATTCCACCTTAAACAATATAGCCCAACATTGATTTATGTAGCCTTGCTTCCCATTGGGAGCTTGAGTCACCTACACTGACCTAAATGAGCCAAAGGATGCATGTGTGTTCTATAGAAACCATGCCCTACTTTCCCACAGCCCAGTCTGCCTGAGCCCACTTCAAGAAGGCCACCAGGGATGGTGTGGGGCACAGAGGAGGAGGGCGGAGGAGCAGAGAGAGAGAGATCTGGGAAGGACACCGCATCGGCTGAGTCAAATTATACTCATTAATTCAATTTGTGTCAGGAATGTGTGTAAATAAACGCCGGCAGCTGCAGGGCTGTGTGTCCTGCAGGGTGCAGGCAGGATGCAGGGCCAGAGGGCCAAGGAGCCTGACTGGGGCCTCTGCGGATGATGCTGCCACCATGGGATAATGACGGCAGGGATGGTATTATCATTATCGCATTAAGGGGCTTTAAATGCAGAAATCACTGAGCCAAATGGAATCAGAGAGGCTGCCCCGGTGCAGATAAAATCTTCACAATTTGAAGAGATTAAGCTTCCATGACCGCTCTTTCCTGGGCGGGGGTTGTGGGGGAGAGATAACTACAGATCCGATTTCCTGGGTTAATGGACACAGGACGGTGTCTTGTCTTCCTCAACCTGGCACCGTTTCCAGACAACCTGTTCACAGCCACACTCCCAAATAGAACAATTCAGAAGAAGCAAGGCTGAGAGCATTGAATTCACACAGCCCTGCCAGTGAAGGACAAGCCCAAGGTGCCATGAGACTGTAAAACGTATTTGGGTTTGATTTGGGGCACTTCACATTCATGGACTGTTTGGGGGGCTGATTTATTAAGCCCCATGTGGAATCCTGAGGAAAGACATGCTTGACCCTAAGAAGATGGTTCTTACTACTATCCTGACACTCTCAAAGGTTCAGCAAGCACTGTTTACTCTGAAGAGTTGCCTAATTCCCAACATAATCAGCATAGAGCCTTTGTCCCTGCATACTGATGGAGTGGCAAGTGAAGGGAGGCAGCTGCATCTTTAAAACTGTCTGGAATTCCTTTGTGCCTGGGAGGGAGTCAAGATGATGATGATGATGATGATGATGATGATGATGATGATGATGACGACGATGATGATGATGATGGCAGTGATGGTGGCTAAGCCAGGGGCTGCACAATTTTCTGTATGCTTCATATATTTAATCTGCACCATAATTGCTGCTCGTACAAGAAACGGAGGCCTTGTGGGAGTTAAGGCACATAGTCATGGACATGAAACCTGGAGGGCAGTTGGGATTTACCTTCTGGCAGTTCTCAGGATCCTAACAGCAGCCGGCAGTCCCCGGAAATACCTCCTCTTTGAGCCACTACAAATATAGCCCCCTCCTTTGGCCTCTCCTCCTCCTAGGCTCCGTTGCCAACTGCATCATTTCATTGTGAAAAATGTATTTTATAAGTATCGGCCATGCGAGTCTCTCACTAAGGACCCACAGGTGAGGTATGGCAGGGCAAGCCCCTCCGTGAGCAGCAAGTTGCCCCTCCCAAATGCTGGTAAGCCAGTATCTCCATCTCTATGCAGGTCCTGTGGGAATGGTGTGAGGAGCAACCAGCATGTAGTGGAAGACTGAGGAGGAGCAAGGCTTGTCATGTGGCTTCTTCCCAGCTTCTTCAAATGACTCAAAAATCACCCCCTGTGGGTGCCGCCAGGCAGGACTAAAGAAACACCAGCACTGCAGGCAGCTGCTGACCACCGTGGGAGACAGTGCAGTTGACATGGCCTGTATAAGCCAGCGTAGTGCTAGCCCCAGTGCTTTGAGACACTAATGGGCCTTTTGGGTGGACACATTGCTTGTGGCTTAGGAGAGGTGAAGGAAAGCCCAGCAAGGACAACAGGGACCAAAATAAGGCCCTCCTCCCCTCCTCTCCCAGGCCCTGGGTCCTGGGCGTAGGACCTGTGGCCTTGTAGACATCAGATACCTAGCTCTACCACCTAGTCATAGCCCAGCCCAAGTCAGTGGTGCAGTTTATCCCATTTTACGATGGCTCTTCTCTTTGTAAGATAGGTACACTCTGGTTCATAGGATGTGAGATAGGGTTCTTCTGGTACATCCACCCAGCCCACCTTCAATAATGGTCTCTTGTGAGGACATCCTGGAAGAACGGTCAGTGAGAGGACAGAGACCTTTCACTCCTGCCTTACACAGATGTCCACCCTTAGGAGGTTGGTGACCTTCAGTAACCAGAGCAAGCAGAAGTTGGTTCCACCTCTGTGTCCTTCTCCATCACAGAGTGGTGGCACAGGAAGCTCAGTTTACCCTCTCAGAAATGTGGTGTGGTGTGTGTGAGGTATGTGTGTGGTGTATGTGTGTGTGAGAGTGTATGTGTGTGTGTATGGTGTATGCATACGTGAGGTTTGTGTAGTATGTGGGGGTATGTGTGTGTATCTGTGTGTGTATGGTGTATGCATGTGTGTATGTGTGGTGTGTGTGAGGTAAGGGTGGTGTAGGTGGGGGTGGGGTATGGGGGTGGTGTGTGTGTGTGTGTGTGTGTGCGTGCGCCTTGTGTAGATAAGTGCATATGTATGCAGAGTTCAAGGGTCAAGGCTAGGTGTCTTCTCAATTGTTCTCTGCCTCCTCTTTGGAGACATGGCATCTCACCAAGCCTGGTGTTCCCTGGTTCAGCTAGGCTGCCTGGGAGCCTCCAGTTTCTGTGTCCCCAGTGTTGGGAACAGTCATATTGTCCAGGGATTCTCCTCTAACCTATGCATCAGTCTCTCTTATCTGCCTCTTCCGTCTTCTGTCCCTCCATCTGGCCCAGTCACTCTCTCCTTCCACCCTTCCACGTGAGATGACTGAGCCACTCTTTCAGAGGTGGTCAAAGAGGCTGTAACTGTGTGAAGAAATGTGGTCTCCCCTCCCCGGCACACTCATGGGAGTCGCCACAGCCTGAACAGAGTCTGTCTTGAGCCAGGGAAATCTGTACAACCCACTGTTCCTGATTACGACATTTTCTTCCTATTAAGTCTATAGTCTTGTTTATCCTAGAATTCAACAATCACAGCCCGAGATGAGGGGAATTTGATCAGAGCTGGGTATTTGTGGAGCGGGGGCATTTATCTCCACTTAAAATTGGCCTTTTCACAGCCATGGGGGTTGTTTTCATGCATTGTGCCTTAATGATGTTTTTATTTACCTAGCCTGACATGGTTCCCGCCTGCCCTGGGTAATCCAATATAAACTGGTAATACCCAAGATTCCTACGGGCAGGAAGGGACTTTTCAAAGAAAACCAAGGAAGGCTCCCAGTTTAAGATTCCACTGAAGGAGAGAAGGAAAGTCTAGTAAAGGAGGCCAGGCAGCAGCTGTCTGAGCAGGAGCTTCCGGTTCAAATGGTTCCCAGTGCTGCTGCCCACTCTTACGGGCTCCAGTGCACATGGTCAGAGGAAGTTGGGTCCTTTCTCCATAGAACAGAGTAACTGCTAACTCCGAGATTGGAGGGCACAATGTAGTGACTCATAGACAAGGTGTATATTTTTATGTAACTGTCACATACACACCCCAAAAAAAAGTTAGGACGTGAGGGCCGTAGTGGTAGGATAAAGTATTTGTTGTTGGCATTAGATAGCATCTAAGTTATCTTTCGTTCTGGAAGATTCTCTGTGTGGAAACGGTGGCACGCAGCTCTCGCTGGGTTAGACGGCATATGTCCAGTGAGCCTTTCTCATTGGGAGAGGGTTGTATGTCTCTGCCTTCTACAAAATGCCATGTGGGAGGTATCCCCTGTCAGCTGTACTCTTCTGAGTGCCGCCTGCGTGCAGTCTCTGCTGTGTAAACGGCTCGCTGGATCCTGACCCAGGTGTGAACCACGGCTGCTACCACACTCTCAGAAGACTCTGGACATTGACAGTGAGCTAGGCAGGCCTCAGCCTGACAGCGCAGAGCGTCTACCAGGCCAGCCCATGGAAATCCACGTCTTATGACAGCCCTGAGCCTCTCAGTGCCACAAGAAGCTGAAAGAGTCTGAGGCTCTGGGCCTCTGAGAGGACAGAGACGCACTGCGCTGTGGACAACGTGAGCAAAGTATGAGGAGGCTGCCAGCCCCAGCCGTGTTTTTATTCTGTAGTACTACAGATTGTTCATTACAGAACTGAGTTTACAGTGAAAGAGTGAGCCTGAGAGCACCGCCAAGAGCTGGCCACACAGTGGACACGGAACGTGTCTCCTTCTCGTCGAAGGCAGCCGTCCACAGTGTCTGAGACGGCTCCACAGATGTCAGTGTCTCCAGATGTGCAAAACCAGCCTGGAGTCTTAGCGTCGCAGGTGTGTCTAGGCCGGGCTGGGCAGAGATGAGGAGAGAATGGGAGAGGCCTGAGGAGGCTTGCTGTGGGATGTCCTTTTGTGTGTGCGTGTGCTGCTTTTGTTGTTGTTGATGATGATGAATGTAGCCACAGAGGCTTCTACTAAGTTCCTGGGGATTTTGATCTGAATAAGTCCACAGCATGCATTTTGTAAAAGGAAGAAGGGAGGGAGGGAGGGAGGGAGGGAGGGAGGGAGGGAGGGAGGAAAAAGATCTGAGATGCACATGTGCTTCTTTATATAGAGGGCACTCTGATAAAAGTTTGCATTAAATTTATTGTGAGGTGCCAGGTGGTGGTGGCACAGGCCTTTAATCCCAGTCAGCTTGGAAGGCAGAGGCAGACAGATCTCTGAGTTCAAGGTTTAGCCTGGTCTACAGAGTCAGGACAGCCAGGGACAATAGAGAAACCTTGTCTCAAAAAAACAACAACAAAAAAAATCTTTCTTTGGTCAGCTATTGTTAATAGTCACTGCCTACAAGAGAAGGAAGGGGGCAGTGGATGCCTTCAGCAGGCAGAATCGTGGCACCAGGCTTCCTCACACCCACCCTGAGCGCTGTACTTTCTCATAGTCATCTTAGGAAGTTTTGCTTTGTTAGTTAAGAGTACCCGGCTTTGTTTGCCTATGTCTGAGTCAGAGTTTCTACTGCTGTGAAGAAACACCATGACCTTGGCAACCCTCATAAAGGAAAATATTTGATTTAGGGGACTGGCTTACAGTTTCAGAGGTTCAGTCCATTATCATCATGGTGGGGAGCATGGCAGCGTGCAGGCAGACATGGTCTTGGTTATATTTTGATCAGAAGGCAACAGGGACAGGACCATGTCACTGGGCAATATTTTGAGCAAAAGAGACCTCCAAGCCTGCCCCAACAGTGACACACTTCCTCCAACAAGCACACCTGCTCCAACAAAGCTACACCTCCTGATAGTGCCACTTCCTATGAGTTTATGGGGGCCAGTTACATTCAAACTAACCACAGCCTTCATGATTTTTAAAACAGACCAATTGTAAGCACATCACCATTTTCGAATTCTGTGAAATGCTTTGGAAGAAATGCTTCATTTGGCTACATTGGCAGTGCATAATCTTCAGAACATTGTTTCAATATTGTGACGTGGAAATTGCCACCATTGAAATCCTGTTGAAGGTCATGGACGTAGATGACACTGGCCACCAGGAGTGGGAACCTCCATGCTGATTTCTATAGTGCCTGGGCTAGCTCACGTTCCCAACAGCTCAAAGTGCATTATACATTTGCAGGAAAATGGCCTCATCTAACCCAGTATGATGATTTTTTAAAACTTGGGTAAAGAAGTTTGGAGACATGACTTAAAGGTAAAACTCGGGCCTATTATGCACAAGGCCCTGGCTTCAATTTCTAACACCCATTTCCAAACGTGGTGAAAGGCAAAAACAGCCAGGACCTAGGGTCCCTAGTATTTGTTAATAGCATTTTTAAAGGTGGGTAAAAGACCTTCTGCTCACCAAAGGTAGCACGGGTTAGCCAGACACAGCACAACGGTTGCATTATAAGTGGACTATAACTAAATTGAACTTATTTTCCCGGAATACAAGTAGAACGGCAGGTAGTTCCTATGAAAGCACCCATCTGACGTGTTAATTCCCCATCACCACAGTTAATTTAACCTTAAAAGTAGCCGAGCATTTGTGCAAAAGTTCTCACGTTGCCTGAGAGAATTCACTCAAAATCAAGTCCACGCATTGCTCTAGATTCCCACGTAAGTTAAGTTTACGTGGAAGTTCTATCTCAGAAACATACCTCCTGGAGAATTCTTTGCCTTGATATGGTGTTGGGTTGTGTGAGTATGTTGGGGGGGGGGGTTGCACACATGCATGGGTGCTCATGTGCATGCATGTGAAGGGGTGTGCACGCATGCATGGGTGCTCATGCACATGCATTTGAAGGCCAAAGTTTGACACGGGGCGTCTTCCTCGGCAGCTCTCCACCTTGGTTTTTGAGCTAGGATCCCTTCACTGTGTGACTGAGCTAGACTGGCTAGCCAGTGAGCCCGAGGGCTCCTCCAGTCTCTGCCTCCCCATGACTAAGATTCTCAGTATGCATCAGGCTGTGGGTGTGGATGCTGGGGATGGCAACCAGATCTTCTTGCTTTGCATCTCAAGCCCTTTACCCTAAATCATCTCCCTAGTCCCTCAGTGTGGCCTTTTGCTTTTCCTTTGACGGTTTCAGCACTTGGCAGGGAAGCAACAGTGTTTGTGCTCCATCACTGTGGATCAACATCCTGTACCAGGGAAGAGATAAATACTGTTTGCCGTCTTCAGACAACGGTCTATTTCCCCATCTTGTTGCTTCTTCCCTCGTCTTTCCCCCTTAACAGAGACCAAAGTCTATTGGTTGCCCTTAGGTTTGTTTTTATCGCTCGTTTGTCCAATTGTGACAAGTTATAATATATAATCACATATATTTATATAACAAATCATTTAAGTAAATATTTTACAATATCAGAAAGTTGGGCGTCCCTTAGGTAGAGGATTGTATGAATACGTTTTATTTACATCAATTTACTTTTTCTTAGTTTCTTGGCAAGAAGACTGTTTGGGAAATAATTCCACGGCTCTTTCAGAAACATTGCCATGTGGTCTGGCCACAGTTCTGTTCCCAGGTATGGAGTCCTGGGGTTAATGAAGGCTTCCTCTGCAAGGGCTGTTATTTTAGGCCTACGGTTGATTTTTATGCAAACCTTAGCTCCCTTCCGGGAGGATGTTGTTCTAAGCACCTGCATCCTTCCTCCATACCCAGAGATCTGCTTCACCTCCCAGCACTAGCTCTCCTCCGCCCCGGTTCTTCTCTCTCTGCTCACCTCTCCAGGGCTGGCTCCTAAGATATGATTCTTTCCTATGTCTTATGACTGTTAATTTCCTAATACTTTGGGCTAGTCTTCTTCATGGCCCATTTCTTAATTTCTATAATTGGTCTAAAGGACCCTTTCCTTGGTGACTTTATTTAATTTTTTACTTTTTTTCTAATTTCTATCATAGCCACTCAAATATCAATGTCAGCAAGGAAATTTATTTACCGTTAGTGCAACATTGTTTTACAATTTGATTGACAGCTGGCCCTCCATATCTGGATGCATGGGAGTCCCTATCTGTGTATTCAACTAACTATGAGGGGGAAGTGGGCAGAAAAACGTTGTACCTGTACTGAACAGGGAGAGGCATTTCTCTAGTTATTCTTCCCCAAACAGTAGTGCAGCCCGACGACTCCCCCAGCATGCGCACTGTATAGGGTGTCACAAGTCATCTGGAGATTATGAAAAGCGTACAGGTTCTACACAGACACTGTGCCAGTTTTACATAAAGGGCTTTCACACCGATGTATTTTTCTGCGGGGGAAGAGGTGGGGGTCCCGAAACCCATCCCTTTGAGGGTGCTGGGTTGTGGCTGTTCACTGAAAGTGGAGACAGATCTTTTTCCCGTTTTTGTATTTCTTCAAATACCTAGTGGTACCTTCATAATAAATATCAGATGGCTGGGAAGCGTGCTTATATTGGTTAGAGTTCCTTAGCAGCTTCCATTTCAGCCTCAGAATTTTGTTCTAATGAATTATTTTCTCTTGATATACCGCCAGGATGAATGTAGCCTTTTTCTCTCCCTGCTCCTGATTGTACCCTGTCACATCTGGTCCATTCTTAATTAGAGTTTCTATTCGATTTCTTGCAAAAGAGTATTGTGGGAACTAAGATGACACCTTACTGAAGGATTTTCTTTATGATGCTGGAACATTCTGAGCATAAGTCTGCAGCGTAGAAATGTCACCACCCTTGGGAACAGGTTTTTTCATCACAGAAGCCTTCTCTTGCCAGAGGGGAATATTCTGTAGAGCTAAAGCAAAGACCTGTGAAATTTAGCCTCTAAAAACAAAATTGTGTTGAAGTTCAGTGGAAACAGACGGTATTGCTTAAAAATGACATGGCAGATGTTATGAAATTTGTTTTAAAGCATTACTCTCAGGTTAAGTCATGTTTGCCTTCTTACAACCTGGAACACATTTTTACAACTTCAGAGACGAGGATCTGCAGCCCTGAGGACTGCAGTGTGGGCTGGACCACGGGCTCCTGCCGAGCTGGAGATGAGGAAATGAGGCTCCCGCGGCTATAGAGGGACCTTGCTTGTTTCCCTAGGTTGAGCCAGTGAAGACCAAGTTGAAAATGCAGGCCATGCTGTCCTGAGGGTTACCTTTTCTTAATGAAAATGAGCCTTCACAGATGCTGTGCATTGCTATCGGTTTCAGGTTATCTGTGGTTTTTCCTTCCATGCATCCTCAGTGTTGCTTGAAGGTATTTCCACTGGAAAACGATCATGTTCCCAATTCATCCTACTGGGAATGGTCTATAAATAACCCTGCTTTTTAGATCTGAACCATATGCTCTCTCTCTCTCTCTCTCTCTCTCTCTCTCTCTCTTTCTCTCTCTCTCCCCCCATGAATTAAAAATCTCTATGCATGATGCATGATGGAACCCCATGAGATGGTTCTGATTCACATCATCATGCTACAATGTCTTCCTCCATACCTAAAGGACCTCAAGGAAAGCCAAAGTGAAAAGCCACAAAGCTTGCCTTTTGACTGACATGCTAGAAAATACCTTTGGGCATGGGGGTGGGGGCATATTTAGCAATTGGATTGGATTGGTGGTCTTTTGCTGTTCACTTGATTTTAAGACTTGGTATACTGAAGTATGGGACTTTCAAAGTCTCTCTAATCCTACAAAGGAGACAGATACAGAGATAGATGATAGATAGATAGATAGATAGATAGATAGATAGATAGATGATGGATAGATAGATGGTGGGTGGACGGATGGATAGATAGATCGGTGTCAGTGGGTATGCATCTCTTTGATTATGAGAGATTCAATATGGTTTCAGAAGTGAAACTTTTCTGATACTTAGAAAAAATTAAGTTAAAAAGCAATGGAGATGTTGGGCAACGGTGGTGCACACCTTTATTCCCAGCACTTGGAAGGCAGAGGAAGGTGGATCTCTGTGAGTCTGAGGCCAGCCTGGTCTACAAAGTGAGTTTCAAGACAGCCAAAGCTGTTACACAGAGAAATCTTGTCTAGAAAAAACAAAAACAAAACAAAAAAAAAATATCAATGGAGACAAAAGTCGCTTTCCTGCTTCCTCCTCTTTCACTTCCTCCCTCTATCCCCTGCCCCCCCCCCCACTTCTTGTTGACCCCCCCCCCCCCCACTTGGGTCACTTGTGCTCTGAGAACCCAGTGTTCCCTCTCCTTTGCAGATGGGTCCTTTTCTCCTCCTTCCCCATGGTCTAGTTGATAGCACCAGTGACTTACACAGGGCCACAAACTATGTTGCTTTTATATAAAGTCCATAGGGTTTTGATAAGGGGGTCATTATTGTTTTGAGACAGGGTCTCTCTATATAACCCTGGCCTGAAACTTTCTATGTAGACCAGACTAGCTTCAAACTCACAGAGATCTGCCTACCTCTGCCTCCCAAGGTGTTTGCCACCATGGCCTACAAGTTTTGTTTCGTGTCTGCGATTGCCCTTTGTATGAACGTGAAGACTGGCTAATTCCCAGATGACTACTGATAACATTTCTCGACGAATGCCCAGAAGCAAAGCAGTCAGAGTTCATGCCAAGTGCTAGCAGGGAGGGAATCTTCGACAGGCTCACATCTAGGACTGTTTCCATCCAGCGTATTAGACCTATTAATCACATGGCTTTGGTGTAAATCAGCAGAGATTATTGTTGGCAAGCCTAGACGTAGCCCACCTTGGCTCCCTGTCTGGATGCTGGGCCAGCTCCTGATAAGCCTCCCGTGTACCCTAACAGACTCCATAGGAAGGATCAAAGTAACTGGCCCTGTAACATAATATCTCAGGGCTCATTCGGTGTCCTAGGTATGACTGAGCAATGGAGGTCATGGGACCAACCTCATGAGAGTCTGTCAGTTATAATGGGCGATAGTCCATTGACTCCTAATAATGGCTTAGTAAATGACACATGGAAGATTTCTCTTAAGACTGTCAATCAGGAACACCTCCATTAACACCTCTGTGTGTATCCATTCACTACATCAGATACATGCCTAGAAGGTACAGGCTTTCTTCTGAGGCTCATGGACCGAGTCCCACACAGACCATGATGCCCATGGGGCATCTCTTTTATTGATGGCAGACGAGTGGAGCTAAATGGTGTGCAATCAGGAAAAAGAGGAACAATGATGAACATCTCACCAGATGTCCTGGATGTAGAGGCCTCTGGGGGGGGGGGGGGGGGGGCTCCTGTGTTGGCAGGGACCTGATGGAGCAGAGCCTGAGTCCCAAGAATGCGGTGGGTGTGTGGTCATAGTCAGGGTGTAAGCCAGGTGGGAGACAGGGTAGGGAGCGCGGAAGAAAGAGGAGAGGATAGAAGGTATGCAGAGGCTGGAGCTTGGAGGTCTTTGTAAAGGGCAGAGTGACAAACGGGTTTACTCTAAGTGAGATAGATAGCCTCTGTGGGAAGTAGAGGGCTCAACAGAAAGGACAAGCAAGGAGGCCAGATTAGCGTGTGGGCGGGAAGCAGTGAGGGTGGTGGCTGTATTCCGAATGTACAGAGCCCATGCAAGGCGTGGACTAGGAGCTCGGGGACCGAGTGACAGAGAGACATCAGTGGAGTTTTGTCCTGAGCAAAGTGTGGGTAGGAAAGCAGTAGGGTTGCTGACTAGGGCAGAAGGCCTAGAGTGGAAGGGTGTGTATGCGCATGCGTGCTTACGTACGTGCTTTCGTGCGTGCGTGTATTGGGGTAGGGATGGGGATGACAAGACGCTTATCTCTACTCCTGCCACGTCAGCTGCTAATTAGAAAATGCACAAAAACAGCCCGAGGACCCGAGAGTGTCCTTGTGGAGCTTGGACCCCGATGGAAGAAAACATCAGCTCTTCAGCAGTCTGAAGCACACAGCTCATCTAAGAATCTAGTGGGCAGTTGTTTCAGTTCGTTTTCTGTTGCTATGGCAAAATACCTGAGGCTGGATGGTTCATGTAGAATAAAGATTATTTTAGCTTCCAGTTTGAGAGGATGGTAAGAACTTGCCCTTGGCCTCTTACAGCCTGGCTGAGTCTTCAGATGGCGACAGGGCCAGTGCGCCCACTTAGGGTTCTCTTCTTCCCAATCCACTATTGTGATCATGAGGATCCATGCCGTGACAGGTCACCCTAACCTCCACGGGCCCCACCCCCGAGTGCCACCAACACATGAATCTGAGACTCATTTTCCAACATGTGCATGTTGGCGGTCCCAGCAGCCATGGGACGTGGGACAGAGACGCCACTGAATGATGTCACCTGCAGCAGCCTGAAGTTTTTTTCAACCCAGGTGAAGTGAGCCTTTACCCACTGAGCCATCTCACCACACAGCAAAGGTGAAGTTCTTGGCTGTGCCACAGATAAGAATGCCAGGGGGACTGGGAGGAAGCAGAGTGGAGGTTACTAAGAAGGGATTGAATGTGAGTACGTGCCTGCTAGAAAGGTGATGGGGAAAAGACTGTAACTCGCAGGTGCCCAGTGGCTTCGCAAAGGACACGCTACCTGAGTGTCCCATCAGTAGCCATGTGCGTGACTTTGGTGGCTCCAAGTTTTAGCTCAAAATATTGCTAAGAAACTTTTTTTCCCATTTCTGCCTCCTCCTTTTTTGATAAATAAAATTATAGGAAGGAACCAGGAAACAGCTTCCCATTGGTCTAGGAGAAGCTGGGGGCTGAAGGGAAGCTGGGGGCTGAAGGGAAGCTGGGCAGGAGAGAGAAGGTCAGGGCCCCAGAGTGGCCAACCTGAGTGGGGCTGGAGTAGGCTGAGGAGGAACAAGAAACCTGGCAGACCTGGGAGAGAAGCAGCTCTTGGGAGCTCTGCCAGCAGCCTGGGTGGCACTGGAAGTGGCTGCAGGATAATGTTGGGTTATAGGCTTTGCGAGTATCAGTGTTTGTGAGGGAAGCAGGCGAGGGGGGTCAGAACCTGAAGGGCCGTGGGAGCTTTGTGAGGCATGAGGGCTTGACTTAAGTAAGTTTGTTTGCCTGTAAATGAAGAGATTAGACATGGTGCTCAGAGTCAGGAAGCTGCAGGTGCATGCGTGCGTGTGTGCGTGTCTGTGTCTGTGTCTGCGTGTGTGTGTGTGTGTGTATGCCTTCATAGGAATGAAGTTTTATACCTGTAGGTATATATTTTACTGTAAAAATACAATTTCAATAACAGATCTAAATTTACAACTGTATTACATGCCCTCCTCGAATTTGTGAATTTAAGGAAAAAAAATTAAATCAGCTAGAAAGGAGAACATACGGGATTGAATTCTGTCTTTCAGAAGCAGGAGCAGGGCACTTTCAGAGAGGAGTGAGCCTTAATACTGGCCTGGATCGTGGGCCGCCTTGGAGGCCTGAGGTTTCAGCATTAGGTTTGGTTTCACTCGGCTAAGTTAATAAGGCCATGGAGGCTTCTTCTAGCTGTTTGGCCCAGAATCTGTCTCCAAATAGGATACAGTGTTTATTTGTAAATGATCGTGCCTCTCTGACAATGATCTCAAAGGAATATCTCTTTTTAAACAGAGGTAGCGAGATGATTTGAATGAAGACATTGTATGTAC
This sequence comes from Microtus oregoni, assembly GCF_018167655.1. Taxonomy (NCBI): domain Eukaryota; kingdom Metazoa; phylum Chordata; class Mammalia; order Rodentia; family Cricetidae; genus Microtus; species Microtus oregoni. The sequence continues at coordinate 1,587,488 of NW_024543219.1, forward strand.
AGCGCATAAACACTAGCGGTCCTGCCAAATTTGAAAACGACTGCTTAGAGCAAATTCACGGTACTTTAGTTACATAGACCTGTAGAGGACCTGGCCCGGTAGCTATAGAAAAGGCTAAGAACAATTTTGGCAATCAAATGAACTAAGCATGTGGGGTTGTAGAGGGACAACAGAAAAACTCAACCACTTAGCAAGAAAGGAATGGGGATTGCTGGGTTTGGGAGCCAGTCCGTCACCCTCTCTGCATTCCAAAACACGCATGCAGGCTTCAGTGATTGCAGAGCAGTATGCTAGCTCAGTCTCCTCTCCCCTCCTCCTTCCTTCACCTGTGAATGTGGGTCTCCACACAGGTTTCTCCCTCTGGTGTCCCTCCATTTTCAGGCCCAATGCACGGTGCTTCCCAGACCTCCTCCCGAGCCTCAAGCTCATTCTCACTAAACAAATTTTAACTTTAACTTTACTAAAAGGTTGTTCCCTCTTAGATCACTAAGGTCTTCAGATGCTTGAAGACAAATTCAGTAGGCAGAGACAGATCTCTGTGAGTTTGAGGCCAGCCTGGTCTACATATTAGGTTCCTACATATTAATTCTCCTTGTCTCTCCTGAGCCAGCAGCACCCAGAGGACTGGTTTAACCCTCTGTTGCCCTGTGCTTTCTTTCCTTGGTAGTTTGTCTGTGCTCTAACGGTAGACTCCTGGCTGAGCTGACTGCTCCGCTCCTTTCCCTCAAGGCAGCCCTCCCTCCAGTAAGTATCCAGACTCCCTGGCTTCCTGTCAGTCCCACCCTTTATGTCCCCCCAACCACCACCACTTCCAGTGTATCCTCAACTGCTATCGTCCTGTTGGAGCCTAAGTCATTCAGGCTGATCACCTGTCTATCAGAGAGTATAAATCAGATTTCCCCCATGATGCCCTTCTCACCTCATGCCTTCTTCTCTGCGCACTGTTCTCCGCACTCATCTGTGTCAGGTAGGCTCTCTTTGGGGCCACTGAACTAATGTCCATTCCTCCGCCATGCTGTCTACCTGCTTTGCCAGTTCCTGGGTCTCAGCTCTGTCTTCTGTGCAGCTCACAGTGCCCTCTACATCCGTACCCACCTCTGTGCCGTTGCTTATCTCCTGGCAAAGCATACATCATAGCCACCACCTACCCAGTTCCTCTTTCTAGACTGTCAGCTAGACAGTGGATGATCCAAAATATTAAATAGGAAATTCCAAAGATAACGACTCCTAAGTTATTCATTCTAACTAGTATGCTGGATTTCTGTTCCATCCCCAGTGAGACATGGCTCATGCCTTTGTTTAGCCTGTGCCTGCTGCAAATACCTGCCCTGTGAGTGACTTCAGAGTTGGCTCCATTATCAGGACAGCTGTAGGAGTATTGTAGTGATCAAGTCAACGATGACATAAAGGAACTCACAGAACAAAAAAAAAATGGAGGGATAGATTAATGCTGGTTCTGCATGGCAGTTCTGCAGGGCATATAGCAGGAAATCACAGTATGGGTGTGTGGGATGGGTTTGGTATTCTGCATTGCAGACATCCACTAGGTATCTTGGAGCATATCTCCTATTAATATGAGCCTTCGGTTTTGTAGTTCTAGGAATAAAGTTGATTTAAAAGAAATAAATGAGAATCTTCTAAGGACTATTTTTAGAACACTGTGTGACACCTCAGGCTCAGAGAACACAGAGAAAGGGAGTACAGGAAGATGGTCAGAGCCAGAGGCTCCGGGATTTACTGTGTGACTGTGTCTCCTAGCACCTGTAGAAGCTATACCCAGAAAATCTCACCAACATGACCGCCCAACTCTAAGATGAACAAGGAAGACACCAACAAACATGCCAAAGTAGACAGAAAAGAAGCCCTCAAGGCCTCAACCCTACACGAAGAATTCCAGACAACCGAGCAAGGCTGGGAGAGGTGGTCCTCGACAGGGAAGACCACAGTAATTGACTGTTCAGGGCTAAACGGCTAGCCTCGAAAACATACATACACGTAACAGACAGGTTGTGTGTGTGTGTGTGTGTGTGTGTGTGTGTGTGTGTGTATTTATATGTATACAAATACTTGTGTGGATGCAAAAACAATCCATGAAGAGAGGTCATGAATTTGAAGTGGAGAGGAGCACGTGGGAGCACGTGGAGAGAAGGGAAGGGGGAAATGTGGTGATTAAAATACAGTCTCAAAAATAAACAGCAGCAAAGACAATTTGGGAATTCTCTCAGACCTCCGGAATCAGAAGCCTCGGGTGTGGAGCCCAGCAAAGGAGACATCTTCGCACGGCTCCCCTGCCCGCTGTCCTGTCTGACTGAGCCACTGCTATCAAACTTCTTAGGCCTTTGACCAGCTCCATTTCCTTCCAGAGTCACGCGAGATTTTGAAGAGGACATCCAAGACCCTTTACCTCTTGGGCCCCAGAGGGGGGCGGGACATTACGGACTCGTGACCGCCTCTCACCTGCCCGCACTCTTTCCCACCTGGAGAAGCTTTTGTCCTCCCTCGTGCGGCCGTGGTGTTCTGCCCTCTTCAACCCAAACACGGGCCATTTTCTGCCTCCAGTGCTTCCTTCCCACCGTGCTGGGTAAATTGCTCGTGGATAAAGTCCTGATTCAAATGTCAAGGTTTAAGTATAGTGTTGTCTTACACCTTCCCTGCCCTCCCCTCTCTCCTGTAATTAGTGGTCACTTTCACAAGCCATTGTCTGCTCCATCCGGATCGTATTCCATTATAACCTACAGTTCTTGCATCTGCTCCTCATTATCTCCAGTCCTAAAGAACGATGAGAACATTCCACTATTTCACTTTCAGCATCTAGCAAATGATTAACATGATACGCTTACCCCGGCTCTCAGAGGAGTTTTTTCCCAGCACCGGTCCGTGTTGCCTACTACACACAGAACATGCTAACCTTACCTTCCGTGTTACAGGCTTCAAATACAGCTTCTCTGTTCCTCAGCCTTCTGACAACACGTTCTTCTGAGAGTCCTCCTCCTTGGGCTGAGGGTGTCTCAGTGGCGGTGCCATTGCCTATAGCAGATATGAGGCGCTAGCATCTATACATAACTGTACAGGTTTGAGGGGTATGATGTCATGTTTCAGTGAAGCGCAATTATCACAGTCTTCACTTTGAACACATCATATGATGAGAACATCAGACTCTCTAGCTCTTTGGAAGCTCACTTTTTGTATTAGCTTTAGTTACTGTCCTGTGGACCAGCCCCACCCCCCACCCCCCACTCTCTCCAGCCTCTGGTCACCACCACGGTGCCCACATCTTCTGTGAGATCAACTTCATAGCTTTCATGTGTGTCCTACTTTGCTTTCTCTGGCTATGATAAACTTGACCAAAAGCAACTGAGGGAGGAAAGCCGGCTTTTGGCTTCCACGTCTCCATCACAATCCACTGTGAAGGGAAGCCAAGGCAGGGATTCAAGCAAGGCAGTAACCTGGAGGCAGGAGCTGATGCAGAGGCCATGGAGGGTGTTGCTTACTGGCTTGCTCCTTGTGGCTTGCTCAAACTGCTCTATTATAGAACCTAGGACCACCATCCAGGGGTGGCACCACCCACGATGGTCCCTTCCCCCATCGGTCCCTAATTAAGAGAATGCCCTACAGTCTGGCCTGCTGCAATCTAACGGAGGCGCGTTTTCTCAATTGAGGCGCCTTTCCCCAAATAACTAGCCTGTGTCAAATTGACATAGAGCTAACGAGAACAGTGTGAGTGAGCTCATGCAGTGTTTGTCTTTCTGCGTCTGGTTTATTTCACTTAACATGATGGCTGTGTTATCACAAGTGATAAGACTTTATTCTTTATTTGTGGCTGAGCAATGTTCTGTCGCATAGAGACATCACTGGGTTTCTGGGTGACAGAGGTCCTGCACCTCCTTTGCTAGCTTTTCTCAGACTTTATTGACTTAGCCCCTTAACAACCATTTCATGAGTATCTACAGCGGGCCTTATTCATCTTTAAAGGGGACTTTCAGCCTTTGAACTTTAAGACAACAACAGCAGTTCCTGAAAAGGAACAATTAAAACCTCACTCAGTTAGTAAGTCTGGGAAATCTTTCTCCATTTCGCCATTACAGGCTTTCTTCATGCCTCTTACAACCTCACCTCCTACTTATTTTAGATCTTAATTTTATGTCTTCCACAAGATGGGACCCCTGCCCTTCTAGCTGTCGGCTTCACTCTACAGTTCAGAATCTACAGAGTGGAACAGTGAATGAAGAGGTCTGGGGGATGGCACTTTGGCTCGGTGGTCGAGTGTGCGCTTGCTCGAGGATCTCAGCTTTAAAGATGGTCTTAAATAAAGGGAACACATCTTGTACTATATAAAAGCAGGATTATTTTTCAGTTGAGGACAACAGGGGAAGTAGGTGCTGGAGGTTGAAGCCTGTGCCAGCGCTCTGCCCTCCAGGCTACAGAAGTAGAGTCTAGAAGGCGTTTCTAGAACTGCCTATTGCATTGCTTTCCATTCTATAATTGGCTGCTGTTTTGTGTGCTCAGCAGGTTTTTCTTTTCTCTGGTAAAGAAGCAGAGATGAACAGTGTATGGATCCTCTCTCAATGGTGGAAATCAAAAATAGCTAAAGCACCATAGTATGAGACCATAGAGGGCTCGCTTACAGTTAGCCTTCTTGCGCTTGCTCTGTGGGTCTTTTCAGGGCGAGTGTGTTTGGAGAGACACTGTTTTGCTCCTGGACTGACTACAGAGACCTTCTAATACAGCTTCTCTAAGTCAGCGTCACTGTGCATCACAGAGTGGTCAGCTCTTACGGGGACACCTGTGGCTTGTGGCCACCACGACTTGGGTGTGCTGAACACAGTTGCACTGTACGTAATCCAGTCCAGCTGGGACTGTGCAGGACATCAGAGTCTCCGGTTGGTCAATCCCGACACCACTCCTCCAGACTTTCTTAATTCAATTTGTCCTGTACTGGAAGGGACTTGTCCTCCCTCCCTGGACTACACAAGGGTGTCCCTGAGGCCTGAGTCCCCATAGGTGTCCTGTAGCAGCATTCCACAGTAGCGGTTCCATTTGAAGGCTCCGTGCACTTGACAAATTCCAGACACCCACAGCTGCTCCAGTTGCTAGACCACTGGTGACTTCAGGCCTCACTTGGTTTGGGCCTCAAGGGAGCTGAGCTAAAGTTGACATGGCTTACTATTCATTCCAGCATCAAGCTCCAAACAGACAAAACATTTAAATACCAACTGCGCCGTCTTCAAAAGAAGTGATTTCAGAAGGGAGGTTTGGGGTGCAGCACTTTAGTTTCCTTTGGGGACAGTAGGGACCCTGCCCTGCTAAATGATTATGCTCCGGGAGCCTCAGATTTTATGTAACAAGCCTATAAAGCAGAAAATATTATTTGGATGGAAATAGGGGCTAATAGTGTTGAGTCTGAAAATTTAGATAATGTGTATGTGGCTTTTATTGAATGGGACTCCTGAACTTTTAGGGTTGGGTTTTTTAGTTTGAGGGGTTTTTGTCGTTGATGTTTTTGTTTTTTCCTTTTTCCTTCTGAGTTGTCTATTGGATGCACTGCGAGGAGACAAGAGGCTGAGCAGTGACTGTAATGCCTCTGACCTCCTTTCTTCTTCTTTTTTCTTAATGTTTAGGTTTCATGGTGCAAACTTCGGGCTTTAAAGATTCTTATTCACTAGTAATATACACACACTACATATTTATTTAAACAAGATACATCCTAGCTATGTATAAAAATTCTACCATATAGTAACTGATTGATTTTCTTACAGTTATCTCTTGCAAATAACATATGTTAAATATCGTTACAAATCATGTTACTATAACAAAAACAATTAAATTATTCCACATAATAGCTTCAGAGGCTTAATGACATGATTCATCCACAAACTGTAGCTAGTAAGATAAGTTATGACAGAGTTTATCCATGTTGTCTTTTGTTGTATTAATTTTAATCTTCTCAGCCATTTTTATTCATACATTTGGTTGGAGCTGCATGAACTGATCAGCTGATACAGCCACCATTACCATATATTTGCTGTCTCTATAGATTTATCGAATCCAGAAGCCACCTAGGAACAGAATCCCACAGGGTATTCATTTGTGCCTGGCTTCTCTCAGGGAGCATTGCGTTCTCTCTGTTCATCCTAGCACACATCAGCGTTCATTTCTCCTTCAGGCTAAGGAACTTCCCCCCATACACGTAAATTCCGCCTTTGTGTGCTCTTCTGCTGACGGTCATCAGTGGCTTTTCCCTTTGGGCTTTGTAAGTCCTACTGCTAGGAACCTGCATGTAGGTTTGTTTCTAAATGTCCCTCTCTTCATCTCTTTTGATAGTGGTGAGGTCTGGCCATTTGCTGCTTTCCAGGGGAAAACACTTGGATGGGAAGCCACTGTGGTCTCGAGTTCTAGCTGACTAGTTAGTGGGGTTGCTGCATCCTCAGACCTCATTATGGCCTCCATCCATCTCAACAAGATCGTTCGCTGTACCTAGAAATGACTAAATAAATGGAAAGAGAAGAGGAATCGTCTGTCTGTAGTCAGGATGGGAGACTTGTGAGAAAGATGAGCTCGTGTGTGAATGAAGGAGAGCTTCCAGGGTGCCCCTGAAAGTCACAGAGTCCAGAATGTGGTTCTCTCAACATAATAGCCCAGGGGCACATGCAAATAGTTTCCAAAGGTTCTGCATAGAACTGAGGTCTTGTTAAAACTGGACTCTTTCCATCTGCCCCATGTGAACCTAGCTGGTGTCAGGTGGGGAGCAGAAAGATAACAGTTTCTTCTTCTTCTTCTTCTTCTTCTTCTTCTTCTTCTTCTTCTTCTTCTTCTTCTTCTCATCCTCCTCCTCCTCCTCCTCCTCCTTCCTCTTTCCCTTCCCCTCCTCCTCTTCCTCCTTTTCTTCTTCACTTCTGTATTTTAAAACACAGGGAACAAAAGGTGCCTGCTCTATTTAGCTGGCTTTGATCTCTCCAAGGACCAGATTAGCGCTTATGCTTTTGTTTTCCACTTAGGAAAACATACTGTTTTGCTCACCAGATTGAATGGAAGTGGTCTTCGCTCAGTTTCTTCAAATATGAATACATTAATAACAACTGGGCTCATATAATAAAAAAACTGTGACCTTCCAAATGATCTGAGCTGTCTGCCGCACGTCAAGGCTGCCTTTTCAGAGAAGTGCTAATTCACCTTATGTCCGCCTGAGAGGTTTGTTTAATGAGTAGATTAAATGGATGATTATCCTTCTCTTAGTTTTTTCTTTTTCTTTTTTTTTTTTTCTAGGAAGGGCTTCTGTGATGGCCCTCTGCTATTTGGCAGGGGAACACAGAAGGGCCTTTTAAAATTACCCCTGCAGGGTCACTGGGACCCAAGCTGTTTGCTTCATTAAACCACAGTCTCTTCTTCAGAGCCCACCCCTCCCATCCACCCTGACACAATTGTATCTAAATTAGCATCTGACCGGCCCCCCTTTCTCTCCTCTTTTCAAGCCCCTGCTGACAGGGATTGGCAAAAGATGTTAATTGGTTGGGCCTGGCTCAGAACAATGGGCTTGCCAAGCTGACAAAAGGACTAACGTTTCTTTCAATACGCATCCAGATTCACATAAGTACCTCTTTTAATTACCGGGAATTATTGTAATGTCTGGTCAATGGAATAATTGACCCTCAACAGCTAGTGCTGGTTCCATAATAAATAATGACGCAGGCCTAGTCAGCGGAGCAGGTAGGGGAGTGATTTGTCCAGACTAAAGAGCCATTTTCTCAGCCAGTGTTCTGTGCTGTACCAAGGCTGCGCAGTGGGAGTCCAAGAAGGGGACTAATTTGTGCTCGACCGGGAGACATTGGAATACAAAGGAGCTGCTAGTGAGTGAATTTTGAAGGCCTAGAGCAGTGTGATGAGGCTCCTGTGGTCGACAGCAGGGTGTAGGCCCAAGGGCTGAAATACGGTAGAAGTACGTGCTGTGTCTGCTTCCACCTGGGGCAAGGCAGTGCCCTTCCAGCTGTGTCTGGGCCTCTGCTTTCAGGTCAAGTGAGCAAAACCTAGTCCCAGTTCATCCTTAGCATCACCTGCAAATGATCCAGCCCACATTTTTTAGAAAACAAAAAAACAGTGAGTTTTAAAGGATTTGTTTTAAAAAGTGATTGTGGAGGTGTTGGGGTGAAGCTCACTGGAGCAATTCTTGACAGAATTCAATACAGAATTGGGCTCAGTGCCTAACAATATAAAAACTGGATAAAAGGGAAATTGTATAGCATTGGATGGGAGAATAGACTATTTAAAAATAAATATTATTCTGTATATTTGAAGTCTGCAAGATTATGTAGATATAAATAGTGAAGTGATAAGATCCTAGTGAAATCGCCCTGACCCACCTGTCACCTCAGAGACACTTTTTGTTTTGTTTTGTAACAAGAGCATCTAAAAACTACTTTACTAACAGTGACCCCAATGCAAATTTACATGCTAGTCTTCATTAAATTGTTAAGAGAGTAAACTGAGAAAGAAAGAAAGAAAGAAAGAAAGAAAGAAAGAAAGAAAGACAGACCCAGGATTAACATATATTTAAAAATCCAGTTGGCAGAGAAAGCCCGAAAGTCTTTTCCACTGTGTAGCCTCTTCAGGTCATTTTCCAGACAAAAGACTAGAAGCCTTTCCTCATATGGGTTTCATTTAAAAAACCAGAGCAGGCAGAAGTGGACAAAGCTGGAGACACTTTGGGGAATTATCTTCATGTTCCCGGCCCACTGGGACCGTCTGAATAATCTCACTCTCTTTCCACCCCCTCTGCTGTTGCTGCCCCACTGCAAAACATGCTGACTTTCTTGGAACTTGGCTGGGAAAGACGTGACTTTCCCTCTCCCCCTTCTCTATCCCCTCACCCAGGAACTGCCTGTCCTGTTGTTTTTCTCTCAAAAGCTAATCAATCAACTATCAGGTCCTTGAGCATCCTTCTGTGTCTGTTTTTAAATTGCTTAATTAGTGAGACTAAAATCCCACCAAATGGATCCTGGAATTTCCTAGTAACAAGAACCAAGGATTTCTGTTCAATGTATCTTTTCTTCCTTTGGCTAGGAATGGAGCTGGGGCTTTGCACTTGTGTGTGCAAGGCAAACACTCTACCATTGAGCTCTGCCTCCACCCTGCATAGCTTCTGTTTTTAATCCTTGCACCTAAACATTTCTGCATCCTCACCCCATGGAAGTGAGACCGTGCAGTATTTTTCTTTTTGTGTCTGGCTTATTTCCCCTAGTGTAATATCTTCTGTCACCATCCACCCTGTGGCAACTGGCAGGATCTCCTTTAAAGAAAAGTCATTTATTTTTCCTTTAAGGTTATGCGTGTTTGCCTACACATATGTAAGTGTATCAAGTGTGTTTGGTGTCAGTAGAAACTGGAAGAAGGAGGCAGATCTCCTAGACCTGAAGTTACAGTGTTGTGAGCCACCATGTGGGTGCGGGCAACCAAACCTGGGTTGGTACCAGTGAACCATCTCTCCAGCCTCAGGGTCTTCATTTTAAACAACTGAATGTTGCGTGTGTGTGTGTGTGTGTGAGAGAGAGAGAGAGAGAGAGAGAGAGAGAGAGAGAGAGGGAGAAAGGGAGAGAGACTTAGACTTGGTCTGTTTCAGCATCTTAATATCAGGTGCACTCTGTGAGCTATGGTTTTCGTCTCCTTTGGTTGTACATTAAGGAGGATTAGTGGGTCATAAAGCATTTCTATGTTTAACTTCCTTAAGAGCCTCCATGTTGGTTTCCTTTTACCTGTATGAGTGTAAATTAGCACAATCATTATTTTTTAAAAATACGAAAAGTTTAAAATAGAACTTCTCTATGATTCAGAAATCCCACTTCTGCGTATTGATTTAGAAGAGAGACATCTACACCATGTTCATTTCAATACTCTTCAGAATAGTCGTCATGAGATCAACTTGTTAGTTAGTGGATGAATGAGTGAAGATAGTGTGAACAACACACACACACACACACACACACACACACACACACATTGCAACCTTATTATTTAACCTTAAAAAATAAGTTCTGTCATTTGCAAAAACATGGACAGCCTTGAAAAGCAGATCAGAGGAAATGGGCCTAACCCAGAAGGGCAGCCTCAGCTGCTCACTTAGATGTGGAATCTAAAGCAGCCCAGCCCACAGCAGCAGTCATATGGGGGTTGTGGGGTGAGCGAGCAGAGAGGGGTAAAGAGATAATGGCCAAGTCCAGCAGCTAGGAAGGTGCGATTCTGTTCTTTCGTAGGTGGTACACTGTGTGACAAGATGGATGTAGTTAGCAATAATGTATGACACCGTCAGAAGATACAAAATTTAAAATGTTCTCACCACAAAAACTGGTGACTATTTGAGGGGATGGATTTATTAGTTTTATTTCATCATTTGTTATTATATTCATAAATTCTTTGTATTCTTTGTACCCCATAAATACATGCCAGTATAATTTACTAACATGCAGTTGAAATGTTTAGATTAAGTCAGGCAGGCATAGTGCCACCTGTCTACAATCCGTCCACTAGAGGGGCTGAAGCAAGAGGGTTGTGAGTTTGAGGCTAGCCTGTGCTCTGTAGTGAGTTCAAAACTGATCTAAGCTACATAGTGAGATATTGTCTCAAAAACAAAAAGAGCCAGAGATCTAGCTCAATAGTAGAATACATGCTAACTCTAGCCCCATATTGAAAACCTGGTTCAGTTCATCACTCTAGGATACATTTCCACCGTGCAATGAAGGAATAGAACCAGACAGTCTGGTGTGACTCCTCAGCTTCTCAACAGAAGATAGCCAGAACCTCCCTTGGTGGTTGTACCCTGAGACTCTCGGAGTAGCTTCTGTTCCTCAAAATTCTGCTCTCCAAACAACCTAATTGGGTCTTGCTGACTTTCCCCCTGTCTATCCAGATCATTTATTTGCTTCTAATGCCTGTCAGGTATGTTGCGCTCTCTCTCTCTCTCTCTCTCTCTCTCTCTCTCTCTCTCTCTCTCTCTGCAATTGTGTGTGTGTGTGTCCATGTAGTAAATAAAGACATCTAGCCAAGACCTTCATTGAATGCCCTACTTGTATTTCTAGGGCCTCTCATATTCTCTCATATGAGAATGCCCCCTCCCCCAGGCTCATCCAGTTGATAGACTGTTTAGAAGGGTCAAGAGGTGTGGCCTTGTCGGAGGAGACCTGTGTCTGGAAGTGAGGTTGAGGCTCCAAAAGCCCACGCCAGACCCAGTGTCACTCCGTGTGTGTCTGCTGCTTTAAATCAGGATATAAAGCTCTCTGCTGCTGCTCCAGGACCATACCTGTCTGCTTCTCACCATGATGATAATGAGCTAAACCTCTGAAACTGCAAGCAAACCCTCAATTAAATGCTTTCTTTTATAAGAGTTCCTTGGGTCATGGTGTCTCTTCACAGTAATTGAACAATAACTAAGACACACCCCTAAATCAAGTTCATTTTCTACAATCTACAGGCATCACTAGTCATCCCTGGACTCCAACTTGAGCCCTCTTATAGCTGCATTTTCCCCCTTTATTCACTGTGCGTGCGTGCGTGTGTGTGTGTGTGTGTGTGTGTGTGTGTGTGATGTTAGAAACACACGGCAACATCTCACACAATTTAAGTTGCTCCGCCCCAGCCTCAATGGCGTGTATTTTACGTACACTCCTCATTTCTACATTTCTAATGATGCCATGTTGGCTGCGACCTTGTCCCTTTCAGCTCTACCAGAACTGTCTCAGAACGAATAGTGCCAGGATCTCTCTCACCTGAGGCTTTATCCTACAGTACAGCTTGCCATGGTTCAGAAACATGGTCATGGTCAGAGCTATGGATGGAGCATTCCCATTGTTCTTAAACTAGAGCTTTCGAATGCCCACAATGGAGCCTCCCTCTGCCACCTCCCTGTAGGCTCTTTACCTGTGCCTGGACTTCTCCACATTCCCTGCTAAGATTCAACTCACTTTGCCAGCACCAAACCTTCTCCTTTCGTCAAGGATCTGCCATGAAAGGTATACTTCCTGTATGGAATCCTGCCCAAACTCCCCGGCTAAATCCATGTTTCTCTGTGTGTTGAGCCATAGATAGATAAGTCAGAATTTAGTTAAGGACCAGAAATCAGGCTACTTAGTTTAAAAATGTTGTACTAAGTCAAAAATTAGTTGCTGAGGTGATAAAAGAGGCCGGGAGAAAACCTAGAGGTGAAAGCAGACCATCACCATCCTAGGCTGGAAAGACAACGGCAAGAGGTACTCTTATCAGAACTGGGAAACTTGAACTTGGTTGGGTGCCACTCTGTAGTATGGAGGAGCAGGCTGCGTCCCGCTGCCTGGTTATCTTAACCCCTGAAATAACCACACAGAAATTATATTAATTAAATTACTGTTTGGCCCATAAGCTCTAGCCTCTTATTGGCTAACTCTCATATCTTGATCTAACCCATTTTTAGTAATTTGTGTATCACCACGAGGTCATGGCTTATTGGAAAGATTCTAGCCTATGTCCATCTCAGGCAGGAGATTCATGGCATCTGCCACACTGCCCTTCTTCCCAGAATCCTGTTCTGTCTTCCCCGCCTGCCTGAGTTTCGCAGTATGCAGTTTCTTTAATAACCAATGAACCAGTGTTGTGTTTTGAACCAACACAAATACAGAAGGACCTCCTACACCAGGTCTCTGCAGAAGAAACCATGAGCAAACTGTAGCAACTTCTAGAGTTCCCCAGGTGGGCCAATGTGGAGGGACATAAACCTCTGGCTCCTCCCTCCTTCTGGTCTCTTGCCAGAGTTTCTTACCAGCAGAACCCAGTTGGAAGTCTCCAGAAATCGCAGCCTGCTTGAGTTGACCTCTGCAGGGCATGAGGGGAATAGACTCTAGTGCAAAGGGGACCAAGTGGGGACACGGTCGCATCTGTCTCTTAATGTGTCATGAGTTGCTGGAAAACAAGATCTGCTTCTTAGTGGGTTTTACAGCCACAGTGCTTAGCACCACGTTGGGGTTAATGTTTAGTGCACTGGAATGAACACTCATGTTTCCTTCTGAGATGGACATTATATTATTCTCAGCCATACATGGCCCCATTTATCATACTGTTGAAACAAAAACATTAAACACTTCCCTGAAATTTTTTTCTTTATAAAAATCATAGCCTTTGTGTAATTATTTACTTAAACCCATGCTTGAGTTCAGTCTCAACCCTCTCCTCTATTAACATTAAGCCAGGACTATTTATCAGCTCCAGCTTGGTTTTGAAAACATTTCGACCAACTGTGCCTCAGATTAAATACAGGAGCAGAAATGGAGACTTTGCTCTAACCCACACTAACAGTGTGAGAGGGGAAATGGATGTGCTGTGGGCACTTGTTCACATAACTGGTCTTAAATGTACCTTTGAACCAGCACCTTCCACCCACCCCACCCCACATGTGCTCCTGGGCTCCCCTGTACCCTTCAGAATTATAGCCACCTTTACAGAGGCAGAACACAGCTGGCCCAGCTGGAAGGGAGAGCTGGCTCACGGCCCCAGCAGCCTTCCAGCCTTCCTTTCTAAGAGGTCTTCCTTTCCCTGAGAGGGAAAAAAATCTTAGGGACAAAGGCTGTCACCACAGTGGCACCTAGGCTGTGACATCTCGCTGCATGGGCTGCTGGAAGGTGCCAGAGATCACAACGTTCTGCTCTAAGGTTATAATGGACAGTGTGGTATAGACTCCACATTGGAACCATGTGACCCCACAAAGCTGGGGAAGACTTAGAGAACATCCCACATCCTTTGTTTCCACGAGAGAAAGATAAAGCTAAGAAAGGTGACAGAGTGCTTTGTAGCCATCATAGCTTGACAGGAGTATGCCTGAGCCAGTACCCAGTGTATCCAATTCTAGAAACCGTTTAATTGTGAATTGTGGACCGCCTCCTGTGTCATCACTGACTATGTTCATGAATTAGTTTGCAGCTCCTCTTTCTGATCATCCCTTCTTACCTGTAATATGTCTACACTAATATTCGGTATATACTTCTTTTTAAAATCTTGTTATGTATGGTGTATGTGTGTTTGTGTGAGTCACAATACATATGTGGCGATCATAAAACAACCTTGGGGGCCAGTATTCCCTTCCACCATGTCTAAGACACCATCTCTTATTCAATGATGGGGTGCCCAGGCAAAACAAGATGCTATGGGGTAGGGCGAGTTGGCTACAGGCTCAGGTGTACCTGTTAAGAAACCTGGTACACATAGTATCAGCAAGAGATGCTGTCTGAAACATGACGTACGGTAAGGACTGACACCCATGCTTGTCCTTTGACCTCTACATCTGTGCTGTGTCGTGTGTGCCAAGCTAGCTGCCCCACAGGCTTGCAGGGATTTTCTGCTAGCTGCATCCTGTCTTACCATAGGATAACTGGGATGACAGAGGTGTGCCATTGTGTCTGCTCTCCATGGGTCCTAGGGATCTGAACTGGAGTCTTAATGCCTGTGTGGCAAGTGCTCTGCCCACTGAGCCATTTGCACAACCTTTTACACTTCCTGTATTAGATAACTTTAGACTGAAGTCATAAGTCATGTATTGGACATGTACTGAGTGCAGGGCTCAGGATGCATCTCTTTCCTTTTCATTTCTACTATGAGCGTCTATATCTTTCCTATTGATTCAGTTATTCTCACACCAAAATATCCTACCCTTTAACTTTAATCTCACTTTAATCTCTCCTTCTTCTTCTTCTTCTTCTTCTTCTTCTTCTTCTTCTTCTTCCTCTTCCTCTTCCTCCTCCTCCTCCTCCTCCTCCTCTTCCTTCTTCTTCTTCTACATGAAAATAAATATTCGTAAGGGATTGGACCTAGCCACCTTCCCCTTGGGGCAACCTCCATTGGCAGATAGAACCTTAGAGACTGTGACTTCATCCTGTAGTCTCTTTCTGGTCCAGAGTAATGGTACCTCTGTCCTGGCCATTGCCATGGATACAGTAATGGCATCTCTGTCCTAGCCGTTGCCATGGATACAGTAATGGCACCTCTGTCCTGGCCATCGCCATGGGTACAGTTAAGCATAATGATAGTACACTAGTTTCCTCCCTTCCCTTCCTATTCTCTTTGCCTCCCCTCCACTCATCTAATGACTCTGTAGGGTATGTATTGTTTAGTGGCAGACCATGCGCCTAGCACATACATGACCCTGGGTTTAATTCCCAGTACTAAGAACATCACAAGATAAATAACTAAACAATAAAGACTTCCTCGGTCTTCAGTGACCCAATCCAACCAACTTGGGCAGGTCAGATAACTGAGTGCCTAGTTGAAAATAACACAGACAGCGGTTGTTTTCTGTTGTCTGCATCTGCTCTCACAGAGCCCTGAGGTGTTGTTTCTATGGCTGTGCTTCCGGGAGGAACAGGGAGTGAGGTAAGTAATGAAGTCAGGGTCACAGGGCTGATGAGCTGCACAAAGCTGGGGTTCAAGCCCCAAGTCTGATCGACTGTGAACCTGACCACTGCACCATGTTGCTAACTAGACTATATTGCACTCGGTGCTGTGTTATAATATTCATAATCAAGTGGCTGTGATAGCAATTACAATTCATATAAATATAGTTTCATAAATAATCACTAATGTGGGCTTAATTTTCTCGAAAATTCTATCATAAGGTTTAAAAATAGCAAAATTGTCCCTGTACTAAGAATACTTCAAGAAAGATTTATTTCCCCATTAAATAAAAATAATTTCTTTATGTATTATTTAAAATAACAGATGTATCATAAACATATGATGGGAAACATATTTAAGTCTAAACTTTCATCATACTAAAAAATATGTATTTGTCTTTGTATATTAGAAGCCCCAAAAGACTACTGCATACGAAGATGAAAGCAAATAAGAGAAGGTGGATGTTTGAAGAGAATGATTGTCGCAGAGGGCCATGTGCTTTTGGATCAGTGGGGATGTCTTTTATGAAATGGAGATTCTGGCCAAACACACGAATAGCCTGGAAGTGTGAGCCAGGTCAGCGCTGGTCAGAAAGCAGGGACAGCGCTACAGCCCAAAGGCAGAGTCCCCAGGGTGCTTGGGAAGAAACCAGATATCTCAGGATGCTGCAGACAGGAGGTGTCCCTGGGGAGAACACCAGTTCCTGAAATAGGATAGGAGCGGAGGATTTGCAACAGGAAACAAGCAGGCCAAAAAACTGCCATCCTCATTGATTTGACAGCAAATGCTCCTCGCTATTTGAGAGTCCAGTCAGGTGGTTGCTCTTCGCCACTGCTTGTCCCAGTAAGAGCCAGCTCCGTAGCACAGAGGGAGAGGTCAAAGTGCACAGAGTACATACCAGTGCAAAAAGTGTGTTACCTGGGGCGCCAAGAGCCCGTCAGTCCAGAGGTCCATGTCACTTATGAAAGATATTGCACACACACACACGCACACACACACGCGCGCGCACACACACACACACACACACACACTTATGCCCCTCCCCCCCACATACACACAATCAGGTTAATGTGAGAGTGTGATTTGGGGTTCATTTGATTGGCAGTAGTCTCCCACCCCTCCCAGAAGCCCATCAGAAGCTGTTCTAAGTTCTTAAATGTTAGTCACCTGTATCTGAGCCTCATAAGTGAATATGGGGATCACACACACACATAAAACAAAAACTGACAGAAAAACAATGTGGCAATCGCAAAAGACTTCTGAACATACAACAACCCAAAGTTAATTTAAACCCAAAGGTGTAATGAGCCCAACGTGACTCTGACAGTGTTCTTGGCATGTTGCTTCCCATGACTACAACCCTGGCCCTGAACATAAAACATGTGTAGCTTGCATTGTGTGGGCCTTCTCACCACGCAATGATAAAAAAAAAAAAACCCACAATGGTTTAATTACAGAAAACAATTTAATGTTTTCCTACATAATTCCTATCAAATTGTGTCTTTGGCTGTGGTGTCACAGACAAGCAAATACACCCAGTAGACAAATGCACTCTTGTCTTCAGTGGATGGTAAAATTAGACTTGAAACAAAGAATTGTTATGATTTATCATGAATCAGTATCTGATTTGCATACCCATTTCATACACCTGTGTGTTTGGGGTCACATGAACATCTCTCAGGCGAAAAGATCTCAGAAAAAGAAAAAGCTTAAGAAGGGCTCTTCCAAACAAGGGCCTTCACATTTCATTCATTTTGTTTGGACCTCACTTGGAACGTGATTGTTGTCCCAGAGGAGGGGTTGCTGTGTTATTTACTGTGACTATTATAAATTAATACCCCAATACAGTCTTAATAAGCAATTGTTTTTTAATTGTATAAACTTTATTATTTAAAAAAACTTGCAAATGGAAACATCAGACACCAAAATTAGCAAAAACCAATATATGAACTAGTACAGTAAAATGCTGCCTGTGCATGGATCCTGGGTGGAGGTTAACAGTAGAAAACGTCTAAAATAGAGTTCCGCTCCAGCGAGGCTGCTGATGGGCACAATTGCCGCAGGAGACTCAATAACATTGAATGCATTTGAAGACAGAATAAACCGTGATCATGATTGCCACGGGAGACTTAATAACATTGAATACATTGGAAGACATAATAAACCGTGATCACAGATAATTAAAAAAAAAAAGCCTTTTTAAGAACACTTAATTAAATCCCGTCTGGAAAAATGAAACTCACATTTAAGGGGTGTGATATTATTCCGCATGCTCCTTTTCACTACAATGCTCAGATGAGCTTATAGTAAGACGAGGATGAAGGGAAAATGACTCCCGTTCCCCTGAGAGACGCAGAGTCAAGGTCTCAGCTAAAACACTCAGCATGTGACATGTAGCCTGTTCTCTTCTTTGTCTTTAGCATGACTCCAAACCTGCAGTGGAGTGTGGGACAGGAAACTTATGTTTCATGACCTCTAATTCTTGCTAGATATAAAATTTACCTTTGGTTAGTTTTATTGTAACGCACACACACACATTTATCCTTCAGTATCTATGGGGTCCCAGGAACCCCTGTGGATATTAAAATCCAGGGATGCATAAAATGGCATGGTATTGGCATGGACGCTATATCCATCTGTAGATTCTCTCTAGGTGACTTACAGCATCTGGTACAGTGTAAAGGTCCTTTATGTCATTCTTATGCCATACTATTTAGGGAATTATGACAAGGAAAACCTGTACGCATTGAGTACAGAGAAAGTTTATTTTTAATAATATTGTTCATTCATAGTTGGCTGGATCCACGGATGTGGATCACATGAGCAGCGAGAGGCAGCTGTGCTGTGTCAGATGCAGTTCATATATATGAGGAAGATCACAAAAGCTGCCCTGTTAGCCTCTGAGGATAGAAATGCATCCATGTGTATTCATGAAGGTTGTCACGCCATGAGGCTGTGCCCTGAGGACGTCTTGGTCCCCAGATCATTGGGATTGCCTTTGAATGGGCTTGAGAACTCAGGGTTTTGGCCATGGTTACAACAGCCCTAAGCACATGGCCACTCTTAGTGTGTTCCCAGCAAGGTCCCTGTAAATAGGGAACAGTCCTATACGCGTGGATATTTTTCGTCCAAATACTCAGGCATATTTATTTTAAAATAAATAATGTCTGTCGCTGTGCTATGTTAGAATCTATCTTGTCAACTGGCAAATTAGAATCCGTAACATAGAATCAGGAATAGTCACTCACATTGATATAAATAATTGACTAGAAAATTCCATATTGGTGTAATCTCAAAATACCATAATGGCGCATATTACATTATATCTTTTATATTGCAAAAAGTACCCTCAAACCATCAGCCACAGTAATCACAGGATTGGTGATTCTTATCTGAGTGTGGCACCTTCTTTTAAATCATATTTGGATCATTGTACCTAAGAGATCTGAAGAGCAGGGCTTGGGACTTTGTTTCTAAGATGTAGCAGTGTATGTATACTCTCATGAGCTGAGAACTGCATGCTGGGGAACCCTGAGTTAGCAAGAGCGTCAAGCTGCATGCGGGGATACTGTCTCCTTCTTCTGGCTCCAATCCTGAGAGACTCACGGTCACTCCTCAGGGAGTCCTGTCCTTGCTCAGCCATACATACCTTCACTCCCAGCTCAGGCCTTCAGCTGGCTGCGACTCTCATTCCTTTGAACATCATCTCCCTTGGGTTACATCCAAGAGTGCAGGCAGCTCTTCACTGCAGCTCCAGGCTTACTCTTCCCTCCAGATCTCTCTGGCCTTTTCTTTTCATTTGAACTCACACTTCCTTTGTGCCATTATGTTTTCCCCTGAGAATCCTTCCACCTCCCAGCCCCCCTTCTCCTCTATGATGCTCCCCAAGGCCAGCCCTTAACCTTGACTCAGCTTTCCTACGCAGTGTTATCTACTCTTCCGGTTCCTCCTGATGGCCAGGCATTGCTGCTCTTCTGACCTAAAAGAAAGCTTACGTCACTCCTATGATGGAGGAAGGTCATTGGTTAAAAAAATAAAGAAACTGCTTGGCTGGCCCTCATAGGTTAGAACACAGGTGGGTGGAGAAAACAGAACAGAATGCTGGGAGGAAGAGGAAGTGAGCTCAGACTCAACAGCTCTCTTCTCAGGAGCAGACGCCTCAGGAGAGACGCCATGCCCCGCTCCCAGGCAGGCACACCAGGCACACGCGATGAAGCTCCGACCCAGGATGGACGTAGGCTAGAATCTTCCTGGTAAGACCGGTGCTCACAGATTATTAGAGATGGTTTGATCTGGATATCAGAATTAGCCAGTAAAGGCTAGAGCTAAAGGGCCAAGCAGTGTTTAAAAGAATACAGTTTCCGTGTAATTATTTCGGGTAAAGCTAGCCGTGCAGGCGGCCGGGTGCTGGGGACGCAGCCCCTCTGCTCTTAACACTACACTCCTATACCCACCAGTCTCAATGGCCCAGAACCCCCAAGACTTCTCACTGTGGATAGTACACGTCCTAGGTCACACATTGTGACAAGAGTCCCCATATCCCCCTGGACGCCTCCTTGTCTTGTACACTCTGTGACTCAGTGAATGGGTCCTCTGTCTACCAGCTGACAGAGTCAAGAACCAGTCAGCAGTTGGCCATGTCTCCCTGCCTGCTGCTCCATCAGCCTAGCACGAACCCTACAGTGACCCTCAGGGTCTACATTGCATCTGAAAAGTTTACCCAGCACTCTGAAGCTCTCAGATCCTTCAGGAGATAGGGATAGGAATATCCAAAGTTCAGGGTTATTCTTGACTACAAAACGAGTTCAAGGCCAGCCTGAGATACATGAGGCTCATTCTCAAAATTATGTGGTTAAACTAAAATTAAAAATCAGCTGCATTTTCAGAGTATTGGAGTAGGTCAGAAAGACCTTGCCATTCTGATTGCCTGTCACTTCACATAAAAGGAGGTGGCGAGGGCACCCACACCGTCACTAGCTCCCTCACTACTATAAAATGCTGCCCACAGATCTGTCAGCCCAGTCCTTAATGCTTTCCATTCATCTGCAGCGCTGGGATGAAACCTAGGGTTTTACATGCACTAGGCGAGAGACCTATCTCCTAGCTACAGCACCAAGCAACTGAAAAGAACGGGTCAGTATCATGCTTGGGGGGAGTTCTTATTCTAGAGCAGTGGTTTCAACCTTCCTGATGCTGCCACCCTTAATACAGTTCTTTGTATTGCAGCGACCCCCAACTATAGTCATTTTCATTGCTACTTCATAGCTGTAATTTTGCTACTGTTATGAATCATAAGTATCTGTTTCCCAGTGGTCTTAGGCAACCCCTGTGAAAGGATCATTTAACCCCCAGAGGGGTCGCGACCCACAGGTTGAGAACCATTGGAGCTGGCCCAGGGTGTGACTCAGTGTTAGAAGAGTTGCCTACCTTGTGTGAGGCTCTGGGTTCAATCCCCGGCATCACCAAAGAGAATATGGGTTTTTCTTCTAAAGTAAGGTTCAGAATTTGGATACTCTTAGGCAACCCCATTGGCATCCCAAACTGAGACTTCGATGTTTAAGGTGAAGGAATGGGGTTACAAGAATAAGTGTGGCTTGCCTTGTGACACTTTCGCTCCAGGCCTGAGCCGTGTCTGATGACAAGATGATGAGCTCTTTACATCCTGAAGTCCCAGTGAGCCGTGAACACAAGGAAACGCGTTGACAATGATCGCCTCATGGAATCGCAACTGTTCACAAAGATGACAGAAAAGGACATCTGTTTCCAGTCAGTGGGCAGGGCAGTTGGCTTCCTGTGGCAGCTGCCTGCTCCTTCCGTGGAAGGCCACCAAGTGCTCAGGGTTATAAATAGGCGCTTATGAGAGCTCCTTCGGAAAAGCGTTCAGCAGAAGGGCTGGCAACTTTCTGTTCTTTTTTTGGCTCACTCTTGGTATTAGAAGACCACAGCTAATATGCCTGCATGTGTCCACATACCTCACACAAGGGTATTGAGGGTGCAGGTCCCCAAGAGGGGGCGGGATCTTGGTGGGCTCCGGGCACATGTGTTGCTCTTCTGTTCGTATCTAAGGATACTATGAGTCAGCCTTCTCCCAGCCGTACGGGCTCCAACTCACTGGAGCCCTGCAGCCCCTTGGCATGAACTGTGCCAAGAGCCTGGCCTGTGAGGAAGCCCTGGCAATTGGTTTTCTGATGGGGAGCAGGCTCCAATTCTGGGCTGTGTAGTTCCCGGATTCTGAGGGGCACCGTCCCTGTTGTCATCCCAAAGAGGGAAGAGCCATGAGATTGTGGAGGCAGACACCTCAAAAAGCCAAAGAATGACCCAGGAACTCATGTCTGCCTGGGACTACAGGGGAAAGTGGCACCCACGCTCTCTCACACTGGGGAAGGTTTGGTGATTCTCCATTTCAGCTGAACCATAACAGTGAAGTTTTCCCATGAGCAGATCCACCAGGGAAGCCCTGCCAAGAGCCGCTGCACTGTGATGCCAGTTCATGGAGTCTTTTCTAAAATAGTCCTTTATTAAAGTCTTGTGTTTCACTCTCGGTGAACAGTTATTGTTTTCCCACCCCAAGCCAGCACTCCACCCGTCCAGGGACAGAGAGGGCGAGCTGATCTATGGCCAGAGGGTCAGCCTGGGGTTTCGAGAACATGAAATGCTCAACTCCCAAAGTCATTTCCCACCTCTTACCGTAACTTTTTGTAATTTGGGAAACATGGCTCGCTTCTTGTTGATGGCTGTCCAACCAACACCTAGCTTTACAGATTTGAAACTCAAATCTCGGTGGTCAAACCCGCATTCCATTCTGCCATCCCCTTCCGTCCTAGCTTGTGCTAACTCAACCTTAAGCCTATCAAAACAGCTGAGGAGGAAGTCCTTGCAAGCATCTCATTAAGGAAGCCACATTATCCAGGCTAGGAACATTTAATTATGGGCCCTGATTTCTCATCTTTCAGGTGACATAGGGTTGAATGATTTAAATGTTTTTCTTCCTTCCTTTATCTAGCAAAATGATTCTCTACCTGTGGGCCTTTTGGGTCATGATCCCTTTGGAGGTCGACTGACCTTTTCACAGGGGTCACATGTCTGATACCCTGCATATCAGATATTTACATTACAGTTCAGAACAGTAGCAAAATTACAGTGATGAAGGAGCAATGAAAATAAGTTTATGGTCGGGGGTCACCACGACATGAGGAGCTGTATTAAAGGGTCGCTGCGTAGGGAGGATCAAGAGCCAGTGCTCTAGCATCTCCTGTCTATAAGGTTGTTCTTTGCCTATACACGAGTACCAGAGGGTTCTAGTAGACTCCCAGTGCCTGGCTGTTTAAATGGCAGACCTTCCCATTATTGAAGAATAATTCTTTTCCAAGTAGCTGGCATGGACGAAGGAAACAAATGCAAGCCAGCCAGCTGCCTCTCCACCTACTTTCTTCTGTCTTTGTACAAACAGGATGGGCTCACCATGTCCTGCAAAGTCTATCCCATAAAATAACCCTATTTCCAGCAGGGGTTTGCTGGGCCTTTTCCATTCAATGCAATGCTACTTCGGGCTTGATAAAAGCAGTTAAGTTATGGAGAACGTACTCCCATGAATACCTGGATTCATTTCCTAAGCTGATAGATAGTGCCACAGATATGGTGGCGTCCACAACAGAAATGATTGTCTCCCGGCTCTGGAGGCTGCAAGTCTGAGACCACAGACCTGGCAGAGCTGGTTCCCTTGGCAGGCTAGAAGAGCCAGTGTGTGCCAGACCTCGCTCCCTGCTTCTGGAAGTTTGCTAGCAATCTCTGGTGTTCCTTGGCTTATAGAAGAGTACCCTGTGTGCCTATCTTTGTCCAAATGTTCCTTTTCTATAGAGACAGCAGTCACTTTGAGTCAGGGCCCACCACTCTAATAACCTCATTGTAACTTAATATGTAATAGTTTTTCTCTGAATAAAGTCACACACAGAACCTCTGAGATACTGGAGATACTGGGATGCCGGCATTTGCATTTTTGTTTAGTTATTGTTGTTGTTGTTGCCTTGGCGTTTTGGTTAGTTGGTTGGTTTGGCTTCGTCAGTATCATCTTTGAGAAGTTCTTTCTTTGTCCTAATACTAGTGATCACACCCAGGACTTCACACACACAGACAGGTGGTCTCCCAGTGACTGACTCCCAGAAGCATCTACATTTTAAGGGGGCACAATCTATCCTATAATGAGACCTTAGCCGGTTTTCCACAGAGGTGTTTAGAGTCTCCCTCTAAGCACCCATTAAATAACAGACTCTACTACACCTTTTTTTTTCTCCCTCTGTGTCTCTCCATCCTTTCTTCCCTCCCTTCCTTCCTAAGGGGAGCTGAGCTCCTGTTTCTCAGATTTCTCAGTTTATTCTACAGAGGCACAATGACTTTGAGATGCTGTTCTTACCTTATTAATAATAGTTCAGGAAAGGAAAAGAATCGCAGAATGGGTTTCCTTTCTGCAAGGCATTGATTGAGCTAGGCTCAGGCTATAAAAATGCCATGTTTGGTCACTGCCCTCAAAATGCTCGTGAAGGAAATGGACCCAGAGTTCAGTCTATTCTCTGCATTGACGCAAATATGTACATGTGTGCACACGCAGCCTGAATTTCCATGTAAACAGAGAGAGACAAATAGTCAATGTTGGGAGCCAAAGAGAAGGACGATAGTGGCACTTGCTCCCAGAGAGGTCTTAGAAGGGGCTGGACAGGGATATAGCTTGTTTGATAAAGTGTGCAAATGCTCTCCAGAGCCTGTGCTAAGAGAGAGAGAGAGACAGAGACAGACAGAGAGACTAGGCAAACTAGGCATAGTGGCATACATCACGCCACTGAAGAGGTAGGCTCAGGAGGATCACTGAGGCTCAGTGGCTTGCTTCAAAGCCTGCTTACTGAATTTGAATGCCAGTGAGAGATATTGTCTCAAAGACAAAAGTAAGTGGTGTCTGAGAAATGACATGAAAAGTTGACCTGTGGTCTCTACACATGTGTACGTGTTTGTGCGCGCGTGCACACACACACACACACACACACACACACACACACAAAATTCTTTGGGGAAAGAAAGAGATCCACCCCCAACCCTGTGGTATCTAAAGGGAAGAACTGCATCTCAGTAGGAGAGAGCAGCACAGTTCAAGACCTGGGGAGATGAGATCAAAGAGGGAAGGGGCAGGGCCTCCCACTCCTTTGGGGGCAAAAATGCTTGACAGACTCAGGAGAGAAAGGTATGATGCGAGCAGGTGTCCAGGATGAAATTAACTTGTAGGTTAGGACTAAAATAAATATAGATGTGTTAGTAGATATGTTCCCAAGTGCAGCAACTTATACTTGTAAAACTATCTTCAGAGTTGAAGGTTTCAGACTAAAGTCCTCAGTCAAGGGGAAAGTTCCAGAATTAAATCATCTGTCGTAAATGTGATCTGAGTGTGTCATCTTTATGTTAAAACTATTTGCACCTTGACAGTGAAATGCTCCAGGATTCCTGCCAGGGCGTGAGGACCCTCAGCACCCAACTCTTCTAGCCTCTCTCCTGTATCCTCTGTGTTAGCTTCTCAAACTCCCGGTTGGCAGTCCCAGCTCTGGGCCTGCATCCCATGCACTCGAGCCCATGCATAGAACAAGGTTTTTGTTGTTGTTCCTTGGCATGCTGTGACATTCCTGTCATCTGATCAAGACCAATTTGCCTTTTAGGGTTACAGGAAGTCTTTCCTGATTGCTGCCCACCTCTCGCAGCCACTTCCAACTCCCCAGGCACCCGCCTTGTTCTTGAATCTGGCCTTTATTAATGCCTTTGCTTCCCAGTGGACGGGACACTCTGGAGGCGAGAGCTGTGTCTCCTGTCTAGACCAGCTCGTCTCCTGCTTGCAGTACTCTATCTGGCATGGGACAGGTGTTCAGCGACTGTTTTTGCTGAATGAATGAATGAATGAATGAATGAGAAATGAACAATAGGTGGATGGGTCCTGTCCCAGAAATAAAGTTTAGAAGGGAAAATAGTTTGCAGTCACAAATAAGTTACATTTTTAAATAATGGCAGAACCGATGCAGTTTGTTTTTAATTGGTGCTCAGAAATGCTTGAAGAACGGTGGAGTGGATGTAACTGGGCAGTCACTTGATGTTGGTCGGTCATGATGCCTCAGAGATAGGAGAGTGCCAAGGAACAGCAGACAAATCCCTTCCCTCAGCCCCCAGAGCCTCTCTCTCCTCCCCTCGTCTCCCCTGCTGCTGTCTTCCTTCACTTTTCCTCCTCTCCACACACTAGCTTCCCCTCCCAGTGGCTCCCGTGCGCCATCGCCATCGATGCTGATCTGAGTGCACAGATCACGGCTCAGTACTGTTGTCCTTGCTGCAGCCAGGCTGGCCCTGCACGTGGGACTGTCTGTCACCTCTACATTGGCCAACAGGGGTGGAGTGCGCTCTTAGCATGTAGGAGGCCCTGAGTTTATCCCACGGCACCAAGGGAAAAATGAAAAGTTTGTACTGACCAGTGACCCCCCGGATCCAAAACAAATTAAAACCTTTTACTGACGTCTGGTGTGTCGGAGCCCTTCTGGATTTAAGCTTTGAGATTAGGGATGCTCAATTCTAAAACTTGAAAGAAAGTATCTTAAATGTTTCTTTCTAGATAAAGGATGCTCAGTCCTGTATTTCATCTCTTTCCTTGAGCAAGTTAAAGGCCTCTTCATGTCAATAATGACTTCCGTGTTTGGTTTCATCTGAAAAGATAAAATCAGGGTTTGAGGAGATGGTTTACTGGGTTGCAGTGCCAACGTGAAGACTGGTGTTCAGATCTCCACAGCCACAAGCCAGGAAGGGAGGGAGGCCTGTATGAAATGTCAGCACTCAGGAGGCTGAGACAGGAGGAGTCTTCAACGGGGGCTGGCTCTCTAGACGAGCTGAGTTGGCGAGCCCTGGGCTCTGCAAATGATGCTGTGTCAGTAAGTGAACTGGAGAACAGCGGAAGACACCCTTCTAACGTCAGCCATTAGGTTACACACGTGCATTCATAAACATGTGCCCACATGGGTGTGTGAATGTGCAGCGTGTGTGTGTGCGTGTGTGTGTGCGCGCACACACACACCAAGTTTGACTTTGGGCAGTTCTGAATAATTTTCAAATCCAAAGTAGCTTGTCTACTCTAGCATCCATTCCAAACTTCATTTTTCTGTCATATATTGTTTTTCCCCCAGTCCTGGGGCCGCTGTTGAACTAGCAGAGATTGAACAGGATGTGCATTGCATCGTGGAGACCTACGCACTGGAGATTTAAGAGTGTGAATATTCATAAGGTCTTATCTAAGTTGCTCACTGGTTATTAGTTCTTCGCATTATGTTAAAGATATGCAAATCCTCAGAGGTTCCTGGTGTATCCAGGCCAAATCAATCCGGACCTTTACAGACTTTACAACGGAATTGGCACTTTGAATTTTCAGTAGATGTGTCCCCTCCTCTCCTCAAACAGCAGCGCTGCTCACTGCTCATTCTTGGCCGCCCCCACTTCCTAGAGTAACGGGGAGGGAGGAGCCAGAGTAAAACTGATCTCGCTTCATCTCCACAGCCGGGCTGGCTTTTACCCTGTGTTTATAACATCTATCTTCTTCTGCTTCAAACATTTGACACTGATGGAAACAGCTTTGAAAGCGGAACACCCACACTTGATACCGCCACCTTCATTTTTCTTATGTTTTGGCTTCAGTTACAGCCCTTTTTTAATATTCATGAGGTTTGAAAAAATAAACATTCCAGACTGTTTCCTCTGGGTGGAAATGTGATGGTTTCAAGCCCCAGAGAAAAAAGGGAATGAGTTCTGCAGTCCCCACATCTTCCCCATCAGTGAGGAAAGTAGCTCCTGCTGGTAGAAAAGGTGACCTCCTTGACACCAGGGGCTTCTGGAAAGCCTGTGACCGGGGGGGGGGGGGGGGGGGGGGGGGGGGGGGGGGGGGCAGGCTGTGGTAGGGGAGGAAAGAGGCCAAGTCCTGCACATGTTTGAAGCCTTCCTTTGTAACAGTAGATAAAGGAATCTTTTCAAACGTTTCAGAATTATCACTTCCCATTGCTGATGAGCATGGAAGACTCATTCATTAGCTTTTGTTGTATGATCCCAGTGAGGTTT